>NW_004524759.1:3574924-3610482 GCF_000260255.1 Octodon degus | reverse complement strand
CTTCCTTTCTTCCTTTTTCTTTCTTTCTTTCTTTCTTTCTTTCTTTCTTTCTTTCTTTCTTTCTTTCTTTCTTTTTTTCTTTCATTTTAGTTTTAAAAGAGAATACAAAATAATAATAAATCAGAAATGATACAGAATTTCACTAAACAAAATAATATGAATTTGACACTATTTTGTTGTATTGCATAGTGTTGTCTTCAACTTAGTTGTTTAGATTGCCAGGTCTATTCATGCAACATTGGAAAAAGAAGAGAAAAGTTGTAAGAATTTAACAAGAGAGAGAGAGGGAGGAAAAAAGAAAAAAAAAGCGTTACCTGTTCCTTTCCATAGACCAGCAGAAATTCACAGAACAATTATCCAAACCATCCTGCATATATACATAGATATATCTGCCTCCTTCCTGTCCTTTTCCTCATCTTAGTATTTCCTTCCTTTTGAACAGATTCATTCCCTTTTCACAGTGTTTATTGTTGCTTTCAGATTTTTTTTTAAACTCTTTTAGGTTCTTACATGAGTGAGACAGTATGATGTTTGTATATGTGGATCTGATTTATTTCACCTATGAGTGTGGTCTCTAGTTGCATCCATTTACCAACAAAAGCCTCAAATTTATCCTTTTTTATAGCTGACTAGTACTCCATTGTGTAAAAATACCATAGCTGATGTGCTTTCTGGTCTGCAAGCTTCATGCATGTGGAATTGTAACATATGTGGCTCTTTGTAACAGGTGCTATCCCTTGGCACTCTGATGTGCAGAGCTCAGCAGAGTTGCAGCATGGACTGGAACTGAACTCCTTGTTTTGCTGAATGATATTTTGTTGCATGTCACAGGAAAGACTGGACCTTCCTGTCTCTTGTGTGTTAGGCTTGGGTGACAGCTGGATCGCAGACCCCTTAATTCAGAGTCCCTGCATAGCGTGGAGTGCTGGGTGCATGCTGGTCACTCCTGCATACTAGTTGGTGCTTAACATGTCCTCTTAGCATCAATGTGAGTAATAGTTTGTGATGAAGTCCGTGTCTGTTATTCAACTTGATTCTCGTAAGAACTTTGTGAATTAACTAAATAAAAATCATTACATTTGGAAATTATAGGGGTGCTTTTAACTTTATGGCAAGTGATTGATATACTATGGAGAAAGGTAAACTAGATTACTCAAAGAACATGTGTTAAACCAGTACTCCTAAAAATTGTACTGGAAACTGCTATTTAAGGATATATATATATTTTGTGAGATATTTACTTCTTTAGTTCTTAACTAGTTACAAAAAGACATCTAAGTTAATGTTTTATATATCTTATATTAAAAGAAAGTTCTTTTTTTTTTTAGCAAATGGCAGAAAGTAAATTTGATTTTTGAGGGAGTTGATACAGTAGCAGAAATCTTCTTCAATAATGTCTCCATTGGAAAAACAGACAACATGTTCCGCAGATATGTAAGTACACAATAACACTGGGTCAAAGCCCAGTCATGTGTGTTATTTCTGTGCACATAGAAAGGCCTCTGTGTAGCTGGTCCTTGACAGCTATGCGCTCTTGGGAGCACTGGTTGGATAAGTTCTTGTATTTCTCAGGGGCCACGTTTGAAGGATGATGAAAACTTTACCAGTCCTAAGGGGGGTATTGTGGGGATTTGATAAGTGAATTTGAAGACTGGTTGGCAAGTGCTTGGCACATAGAGAATATTTTGTATAGTACTGTTCTCTCTGTTGTCTGGGGATACAGATTTTCAGGAGAAATGATAATTGACAAATGATTATTCAAAGAAAATATTTTCTTTTTGGGAAATTCCACTAGGATGCTGTGTACTGATATCCCTTTCCTTCCAAAGGTAGCCTTTTCAAAACAGCAATAGCTTATGACTTGGGGACCCATGCTGTGCATTCCAGGACTCAGACTTGCTAGCAGGTGTCTTCGAAACCTTGATGCCTAAAGGCTGAATGCAAACAGCTGGAGCAGACTCTCCAGGTTGGAGATTTTCTGCTGTTGCCCTGCCCCAACATCCCATCAATAAAAACTGGAGGAACCTAGACACTTGCATGGGCTGGAGAACAGCCTTAGTGAGAATGGAAAGTGGGCAATTGCTTTGTACTGTTTTTGGAGAGGTGCTGTCTGCCAAGGAAGCCAAAGATTTGAATCTGTTTTATGCATCTGCCATGTGTTCTGTCTTAGCGTAAGTTTTTACCTGCTCTCTCTTTGCTGCAGAGCTTTGACATCACCAGTGTGGCCAGAGATGTGAACTCTTTGGAGCTGCGCTTCCAGTCGGCTGTGCTGTATGCGGCACAGGAAAGCAGAGCCCACAGAGGGCTCCCAGTGCCCCCTGCCTGCCCCCCGCCCCAGCAGAATGGCGAGTGCCATGTCAACTTTATCCGAAAGGTAGTACTCTCAGGTGTCAGGGCCTTCTGTCTGAGGATGCGATGTGTAGTGTAGAAAATCTCTTTGAAGACTCACCTTGCCACTTCAGAAGTTGGAATCTTTTTCCAGACCCCATAATGGGGCTCAAGAGGCCAGCCATGGTGGCACACTCCTGTAGTCCCAGAACTCAGGAGGCTGAGGTAGGCAGATTGCCAAGAGCCTGAAGTATACAGTGAGAACCTATAAAAAAAAAAAAAAAAAAAAAATCGAAAGAGAACCAAAAGGATTATCTGACTTTTTGTGGGCACTATACATCTTTTTAGATCTTCTCCCTAAGGCATGTTTTAGAACTTAGATCACATCAGAAAAAGAAGAAAAAAAATATGTGGGTGACTTTACAGATTAAATTTTAACATAATGGATTTGTCACACTTATCACCAGCTGTGAGGATATGTTGGTAATTCTTAGGACCGGGTAGGTAGTCTTTTGCAAAGAGAGTATTTTTTTTTTTTGGAACTGGGGATTGAACTCAGGCCCTTGCACTTGCCAGGCAAGCACTTATTCTACTGAGCTATCTCCCCGGCCCAAAGAGAGTAGTTTTGCTGATGCAATCTTGTATGTGACTGCTAGGTTCTCATAAAACTAACAAAAAGTAAGAAAATCATGCAAGTAGTTATTTTTCCTGGAGTTATTTTCCTGTATAGAGGACTTGAAGTTATGGTAGTGCATGGCTGTGTTAGTATTCCAGGAGGCCTTAGGGTTTTCTTTCTCCCCCTGTGGTGCTGGGGTTGAATGGAGAGCTTTGCTGGGGCTAAGCAAGCACTCTGCTACCCCTCAGTCCCTTTCACTTTTGAAGCAGAATCCCACTAAGCTGCCCAGGCTGACCTCTAACTTGGGGTTCTCCTGCCTCAGACTCCCAGTAGCTGGGTTTAGAGGCATGTGCTGCTGGTCTTGACATTTTGTTTTAGGAAAAAAAATGTTCCTTTCCTTTACCAACCTTTAGACCCTTCCACCTCCTCTATATTGATACAAGTCCTCTCTGTCTTTGCTTCCTTCTTGGCCCCACCTAGATGGGGCCCTCTTACCAGAGCTTAACAGCACCCTTGTGCTCCTCCACCCAATTCTGAAGGGGACAACACCTCCATTATTATGTTCTAAGGCATCAGTTGTGAACCTTTTAGAGATGAGTACCTAAACTGCAACCCCAAACCCACTTATTTATCACAAAACACCAACACTGCATTTAAATTTGAATAATGAGGTTTTTAGTTTTGAAGAAACAACTTTTTTTTCCCCCTGAGACAGGGTCTCATTTCATAATTCAGGCTGACCTTGAACTCACCATGTAGTCCAGCTGGCCTCAAACTTGCAGCAGTCTTCCTGCCTCAGACTACCAACTGCTGAGATTACAAGTGTGTAACACCATGCCTGCCAAAAACCAACTCATATATTAATGTCTTTTGTCTTAAAAGAAAAATAACACATGTACCATAGGTTGTCTGGAAGTGACTGTCTAGGCATTACCCCCAAGGAAGGGTACTACATAAGAGCATGGGCACTAGAGGGAGATAATTATGGGCTACCAGAAGGCTGTACACAATGTGGACACACACAAGTATGGGCTGAATTATGTCCCCACAGTTCCTACACTGAACTCCTAATCCCTGTGCTCCAGGACATCCTGTATTTGGCAATAGTCTTTAAGGAGGTGATGAGGTCAAGTGAAGAGGTTTGGCTGGGTGGAATCGTGGATGACTGGGGCGTGGCTTTGGACAACACAGAGAGCCCAGGGATGCCTGAGCACAGTACATAATGAGAAGGGCCTTCTGCAGGCCAAGCAGGGACACAGAAGAGGCCACACAGCCTGTTCTTGGACCATGTGGCTGCTGGAACCCAGAGGCCAGGAATTGCTTTGGCAAAGCCACTGGCTCTAGTGTTTGCTACAGCAGCTTAGCAGACTGATGTACTCGTGTAGCATTCAGGAGTCAGTGTCTCATGTGCGCAGCAGTGCATTCAGCACCGTTCTCTCTCTCTCTCTCTCTCTCTCTCTCTCTCTCTCTCTCTCTCTCTCTCTCTCTCTCTCGGCAGGAGCAGTGTTCCTTCAGCTGGGACTGGGGCCCCTCTTTCCCCACCCAGGGCATCTGGAGAGATGTCAGCATTGAAGCCTTTGACATTTGCTGTCTGAGCCACTTCACTTTCTTCCCCATCTATGGTAAGCTGAGCCCAGTGCCTCCAGCTTTTCTTTTTGAGTTTCCTCCTTGTGAAGAAATGGGGTGATATTTGAAAGTAGAGGAATATTTTTCAGAGATGTAATGGACATGGATTGTGATCTGTGATGAGAACTCACAATATAAAGCAGGTAAGTAGGCAAATAGTGGTAGCATATTAACAAGGAAGGAAGGGAGAGAGGGAGGCAGAGGTGGAGGGAAGGCATTTCCCAAGCTTCCCGGGCTGAGAATTCATTCTTGAAAGCTTTGGGCATGTGGTGGTCCTTGGTCTGCTCCAGTTCAGGCTCCGACTTTCCCTCCTTCCTGTTGTCTCTGTGACTACAGTGCCTCTCAGGTGCAAATGAACCGGAGAGGAAGGCACAAAGTCTAGCAAAGTGAAGCATGCTGCTTTTTCAGCTGTAGAAGGTATTTGCTGTCAAGGAATACTGAAATGAAACCTCAGAAATGACACAGACAGCAGTCAATCCCTTACAGTCTGGACAGGTGTTTGCTGAGTTCTCTGTTCATCATGGACCACTTTGGCACAGACCAGAAGAGGAGTGCATATAGTCACTGCTCAGTGTGCTGCACAGGGCGTGGGGTGGGAGGTGATAGGAATGGTGCCCAAGATTGCTGTGGTCTTCCATGGTGAAGTCACAGCAGCTCAGAATGAAGCTCTGAGTAGGGAAGGTTGGGGGAGCAGGAAAACCTGAGAGGAAGGTAGAGGCAAGGGTGATGGTGAGCAATGGCTGGGCACTTAGGTGATTGCTTACCTTGATAGGTCAGTGGGAGGGGCCACCGCCATCCTGAGGTCTGGTGACCCTAGGCCAACCTAAGGCAGAAATCAGAGCACTAAGAGAGGACTGGTGATGGAAGAACTTCTCTAGTGCCACCAGTGCTTCTGAAGGTTAGAAAAGTGATAAGGGATCCAAGGTCAATTGCACATGTAAGAATGTCTCATTCAGTGTGTCTCATACTGTCCATCCTGTAATTCAGAGGGAGGGTTTTCAGATCAGGTAAGAGTTGGTTCTCTCTATTCCCCAGTCGTACCCCTCTGTGTTCTCAGGTGTAAGTCTGTAGGTTGAGTATTCCTAACCCAAAAACCCTAAATCTGAAGTGCTCCAAAATCCAAAACTTTCCGAGGGCCAACATGATGTCACATGCGATGAAACTTTAAAAACACTATGTAGATTGTATAGATTTACCTCTAGGCTGCATGTAGAGTATATACATGAAACAAAGGAATTTTGTGCTTAGGCTTGGGACTCCTCCATAACATATTTCACTATGTGTTTGCCAATATTGTAGAATCCAAAAAAGAAAAATTGGAGTCCAAATGACTTTCAATCTCAAATCCTTGGATAAGGATATTCAACCTGTAACAGCCTAGTGGAAGAAAAGCTTTGGACTCAGTAAAAACCTCCTTATTTAATTGTTCTGAAGCTGTTTTTAAAGATGTGTTGCAAAAAGTGCTACCTGAGAAAAAATTTGAATATCGCTGTTTTAGGTTAATTAAAAAAATTAAAGTTTTAGTTTATTTAACTTTTTGTTTTATTTATTTATTTTTGGAACTAGGGATTGAACTCAGACCCTTGCACTTGCCAAGGAAGCACTTATTCCACTGAACCATCTCTCTGGCCCCTTAACTTTTTATTTTAAAGAAAAAAAAAATAAAACAAGGGACCTGAGGCCATTTGTCCAAGTGACTGTACCCAGGGCAAAGGGCCATGATCAGACATTTCAGGGACTACTGGACACTGATCCTGAACTGACAGTGAGTCCAAGGGATCCAAAACACCTCTGTGGCCTTCCATAAGAGCAGGGGCCTATGGAGGTCAGGTGATTGATGGAGTTTTAGCAAAGGTTGGACTCACAGTGGGTCCAATAAGTCCTCAAATACATCCTGTAGTCATTTCACCTATTCCTGAATGTATAATTGGAATAGATATACTTAGTACTTGGTAGAATCCTCACATTGTTTCTCTGACCTGTCATGTAAGGGCTGCTATGGTTATGAAGGCCAAATGGAAGCCATGAGAGTTGCCTTTGTGTGGTACAATAGTTAACCAAAATCAGTATTGTTTTCCTGGAGGGATTCCAAGATTAGTTCCACCATCAAGGACTTCAATGATGCAGGGGTGGTGGCCACCACCACATCTCCATTTAATTCTCCCATTTGGCCTGTGCGGAAGACAGATGGGTCTTGAAGAATGATGATAGATTACGGTGAACTGAATCAAATGGTGACTTCAGTTGTAGCTACAGTATCAGCTATGGTTTCCTTGCTTGAGCAGTTTTAACACATCTTCTGTAGTTGGTATGCAGCTATTGACTTGGCAAATGCCTTCTCTCCATACCTATCCATAAAGATGATCAGAAACAATCTGCTTTCAGTTGGCAAGCCTAGAAATATGCCTTCACTTTCTTACCTCAGGGATATATTAACTCATCAGCCCTGTGTCACAACTTAATTCATAGGGATCTTGATTGTCTTTCTCTCCCACAAGATACCATACTGGTCCACTACGTTGATGATGTTATGCTGATTGGGCCTAGTGAGCGTGAGCTGGCAACCACTTTAGATTTGTTAGTACAACATTTAAGAGCCAAAGGATGGGAAGTAAATCCAACAAAACTTCAAGGTTCTTCTACCTCAGTGAAGTGTCTAGGAGTCCAGGGGTATGGAGTGTGTGGAGATATTCCTTGTAAGGTAAAAGATAAGTTGTGCATCTGGCTTCCCTTACATCCAAAAGAGAAGAACAATGCCTATTTGGGCTATTTGGATTTTGGAGGCAACACATTTCTCACTTAAGTGTCTTACTTTGTCCTATTTACCCAGTGACTTGGAAAGCTGCTAGTTTTGAGTGGGCACAGAACAAGAAAAGGCTCTGCAACAGGTCTAGGCTCTGTTCAGGCTTTCATCAGATTGATATAAAGACCATATATTCCAATTTTCTATAGGCTTTTTACCATAATTGGGCATTGGACTTTGACATAAGCTTTTTCTGCATCTATTGAGATGATCATATGATTTTTGTGCTTGTCTCTGTTAATATGGTGTATTATGGGCTGGGGAGATGGTTCAGTAGAATAAGCACTTGCCTGGCAAGCACAAGGGCCTGAGTTCAATCCCTGGTTCTGCCTAAAAACCTATGGTGTATTATATTTATTGATTGACATATGTTAAACCATCCTTGCATTCCTAGGATAAATCCAACTTGGTCATAGTGTATAATGTTCTTGATGATTTGCTGCATTCCATTTACCAGTATCCGTTGAGGATTTTTGCATCTATGTTTTCTTTTTCTTTTTCTTTTTTTTTTTCAGAACTGGGGATTGAACTCAGACCCTTGCGCTTGCCAGGCAAGCACTTATTCTCCTGAGCCATCTCCCTGACCCCTGCAACTATGTTCATAAGGGAGATTGGCCTGTAATTTTTTTTCTTAGTTGGGTCCTTCACTTTTTTTTTTTTTTTTTTTTTTTTTGGAACTGGAGATTGAACTCAGATCCTTGCATTTGCCAGTCAAGCACTTATCCTACTAAGCCATCTCCCCAGCCCCGGTCCTTCACTTTTGATACCAGGTTAATACTTGCTTCCAGGAATGAATTTGGGAGTATTGCTTCCCTTTCAATTTCATGAAAGAGTTTGAGAAGTAGTGATGTTAGGTCTTATTTAAATTTCTTTTAGAATTCAGCACTCAACCTGTCAGGACCTGGGCTTTTCACTGTTGAGAGGTTTTTAATTAAGTCTTCAATTTCACTAATTGATATTGGTTTATTTAGATTTTTATATCTTTTTGATTCAATTTTGGTAAATCATGTATTTAGGAATCTGTCAATTTCTTTTGCATTTTCCATTTTATTAGAATACAAGTCTTCAAAGTAGGTGTAGTTGATCTTCTGGATTTTTGCAGGGTCAATTGTGATTTCACCCTTTTTATTCCCAGTTGCAGGGATTTGAGTTCATTCGTTCGTCCGTCCTTCCTTCCTTTTATTTTTATTTATTTATTTATTGATAAGGTTGGATAAGAGTTTGTCAATTTTACTTAATCTTTCTTTCTTTCTTTCTTTCTTTCTTTCTTTCTTTCTTTCTTTCTTTCTTTCTTTCTTTCTTTTTTTGGTGGAACTGGGGATTGAACTCAGGCTCTTGCACTTGCCTGGGAAGCACTTATTCCACGGAGCCATCTCCCTGGCCCCAACTTAATCTTTCAATGAACCAACTCCTATTCATTGATACTTCATATTGTTTTTCTACTTTTTAATGCTATAATTTCAGCTCTGATCTTTATAATTTCCTTTTTTATGAGCTTTTGGCTTAGTCTACTCTTCTTTTTCTAGAAGTTTGTGTTTCACCAGTAAGTTGTTTATTTGTACTTGCTCTGTTTTCCTGATAGGGGTATTCACTGCTATAAGTTTTCCTCTGAGGACTGCTTTGTGTCCAATAAGTTCTAGTATGTTGTATTGTCATTATCATTCAATTAGAGAAATTGTTTAATTTTTCTTTAATTTCATCTGTGATCCATTGGTTGTTCAGAAGGACACTATTTAATTTCCATGTATTTATGAAGTTCTTATGGTTTCTTTTGCTAGTGATTTCCAATTTCATTGCTCATGGTCTGAAATATGCATGGGATAATTTCAGTTCCTTTGCATTTATGCAAGCATGTTCTGTGAGCTAGTATGTGATCTATTTTTGAAAATTTCCCATGTGCAGTTGAGAAGAATGTGTATTCTGATGTTGTGGGGTGGGACATTCTATACATATGTACTAGTCCACTTGTTCAAAAGTTTGTTTCAGTTCTAATATTTCATTGTTGATTTTTTTCTTGTAGTTGATCTGTCTTTTTGTAATAATGGGGTAGGTGGTGGCTCCATAGCTGAGGGGTTAGAGCACTGGTCTTGTAATAATGGGGTATTGAGATCATCCAATATAATTGTATTAGTGCTTATTTGATTTTTCATGTTCATTAATATTTGTTTTATATAGTGGGGCACACTGGTATTTGTTGCATATACATTTATGACTGTTATCTAGTCCTCTTGAATTGTGCCCTTTACAAGGATACAGTGACCCTTTTACTTCTCTTAATCAGTCTTGCCTTGAAATTCACTTTGTCTGCAAATAGAATAGCTACCTCAGCTTTTTTCTGGGTTTCTGTAGCATGGATTATGGTTTTTTATCCTTTCACTTTCAGTCTGTGAGTTTCTTTTTGAATTAAATGTGTTTCTTATATGCAGCAAATTGTTGGCTCTTGCTTCTTGATCCATTCTGCCAATCTGTGTCTATTGATTGGTGAATTGAGGTCATTAACATTGATGGTTATAACTGATATGTATTGACTTATCCTTGTTGTATTATTTTCCTGTTGTGGGCTTCCTTACTTTTTGCCCCTCTTCTGTTTCATCGTTTACCTTGCCTGGGAGATTCCTTCAGTTGAAGTTCATGCTGCTGTAGTCCTTGTTTTCTCTTTCTAAACATTTTGGAGTGGTGGTCTGGTGGTCATAAATTTCCTCAGCTGATCTCTGTCATGGAAAGAACTTATTTCTCTGTCTTCTTTGAAATACAGTTTTGTGGAATACATCACTCTGGGTTGAAGGTTGTCTTTCTTTGGAATTTGAAATATTTCATTTCAAGCTCTCCTCGACTTGCGGGTTTGTGCAGAGAAGTTAGTTGTGATTCTGATGGGCTTTCCTTTATAAGTAATTTGTTTCTTTTCCTTACCAGCTTTTAAGATTCTGCTCTTGTGTTGAAGTTCTGGAATCTTGACTATGATCTGCCTGGTTAACGGGAGTTCTATATGCCTCACTTATCATATCAACTTTTTTTTTTTCTACCAGTTTTCTGTCATGACCTCTATAAATATTTTTGTTTAACATCATTTGTGCTATCACATGCTTTTTCATTGACTCTGGCCAATCTTAAGTTCTTCTTCTTTGTCTCATCTGACAGCTGCTGGGTTGATTTCTCATGATCTCTTGCTATTTTTAAGTACTTTTTCTTTTAATGATCACTAACCACGAGTTTGTCTTCTATGTCTGAGATCCTGTCCTCACATTGGTTTAATCTTCTATGGATACTTTCAATGGAATTTTTATTATTTTATTTTTAAAAATTTTTATTTATTTTACGGAACTGAGGGTTGAACTTAGGCCCTTGCATTTGCCAGGCAAGTGCTTATTCTACTGAGTCACCTCCCCAGTCCCTCCTCAATGGAATTTTTATTCTCCTGGATATCTGCTGGAATCTGCATTATTGATTCCATTTCTTTCCTTTTTTGCGGAACTGGGAATTGAACTCAGGCCCTTGCACTTGCCAGGGAAGTGCTGATTCCACTGAACCGTCTCTCCAGCCCCTCTGTTTCTTTCCTATGCTGAGCATTTATGGCTTCCAGCATTTTCACAGGTGCCTTTGTTTCTTTTTGTCAGTATCTGCTATAGAGAAACTAAGCATGGTTTTCATTGTGAATACCATCTCTGCAGTTATCAGAGATATTGCTTCTGACTTTATGTTTTTGAGAGCCTCATTCAATTGCTTTGTTGTTACCACCTCAGAGAGGCCAGATAGGTGGCTTTCAGATTGTCCCACCTCACTCTCTCCTGTGTTTGCCTTTGGTAAAGTGGATGTCTAGGTTTGCATCTTGTTTGAATATTTTCTCATTTTCTTTTTTTTAGTTTAATCCTTGGGGTGTTGCTTGTAAATTGCCTTTGGTGGGTTACTTTATTGCTAGTCTAAGAACACTTAGACTGCTTCAGTGAGATAGCTTCCAGGTATAACTAGGTTTTGCATTTTGAGTGTGTTGCAAGATCCTACATCTTTAATATGTTGGGGATGAGAAGTTGCTGCCTGTTTGTTTTAGCCCCTGGTTCTCTGGCACTGTGCCATGGTATTTTCTACGATGCTTAGGGAGTCTCCTGCTTAGGGAGTCTCCATCCTGGAATACCAGTAAGAGTAGCTGTTTAAAACAATTATGTTACGTTTGGCTAAAGTGGTACCATCAGCAATAACAGTGGCAATAATCACAGCCTAGAAATTGACACATTGAGGTAACCATTAATTTGTCACCTTGAACTAGATTTTAGTTACACAACAAAATATAAAGCAGACTAAAAAATTATATGCAATATGTAAGTCCTTAATATGTCAATTTTGTCCTCAGGGGTTAAAATTTGAAAAGGGCTAGGGAAAAAATAGGCAGAAGAAGAGGTGGTGATTAGAAGTGAGGCTGGAGGTCGAAATGGGATCATGGTTGTGAAGACTGGAGAGGGAGAGAGAAGGAAGTTATAAAGTGGGACAGAGCAGAGCAGCAACCACACAGAGGCTAGAAACCACATTCACACGCATAGAAACAAGATCCAACAGTGAAGGAGAAAAATCCAAAAGCAAAAGCAAAAGCAAAATCTCCATTATCACAACAAAAAACAAAAGAGAGAGGGGGCGATACAAAAAAAGTCTACTGCCAAGTTTTTCTCTGCTGTCACTGGTAGACAACTTGTAGAGACAGAGTCCCAGTCCATGCTGGTCTGTCCCAGCAAGCCAGCAAGCTTTTTGGTGGGATAGTGCAGAATCTCAGCGAGCCTGTGCCCTCCGGCCTGAGCCCAGCCTGGAGCCGCTAGATGGAGCCCCAGCCGCCCTGACTCCCGAGCTCAGCCAAGGTGGCTCCTAGCCAATCACTGTCTCCTGTGGGACTACCGAGCTCTCAGCACTCACCGCCAGCCAGTGCAGTACTGCATGTCTGCCGCTCCCCTCCACGGCTGTGTCTCTGTGAAGGCCCCTGGGGCTGCCAACAGTCACTGTGCATTTGCAGGCTTGATTTGTTCCTCTTGCACAGTGAAGCCCACCTTGGAGAAGGCGCTGCCAGCTACCTCTTTCCTCTTTGTTGAAATTTCTCTCTTCAGTCTCCCCATGGGCTTCAACTCATGCTTCAGATCCTTCCTGGGCCTAGAGAACCCACTTCCTTCCCCCTTGTCTTCCTCACATTGTTATATTCCAGTGTCTGGACAGTGACACTCAGGCTCTTTCCCTGCTGCGTAGTGCTCCGCCATCTGGGTGCCTCTGAGGTCAATTTAAAATTTTAAATGTGAAGTAAACATTTTTTTCCTATATACATTTATTAGATAAGAGTTTTGTCTCTCAGAACTAAGTGAAATGTATTGGAATTAATTCATTCTATATGATGCTTAAAATCCAGCTTGAGTTCAGTGTAATCACCTCATATCAGCTACAGTTTTGGTTTTATGATTACAAAGTAGCATATATTTTATGTAGAGAAAATCCATCTCCTGGTCAGGAGCTGAGCTTTGTGGACGCTAAGCACTAATTCTCATATTTCTGATTGATTTTATAGCTATCCATTTGGTTATTTGGTAGAAGAAGGAAAATAGAATCATAACTTCATGAAAAAATTGAAGAAACTATTCTTTGTGTTTTCAGTATTTTTCAGTTGGGGTGAGAAGGGGCTGTCTTGGTGTCATTGGGAAGGATGGACTCTGGAGAGGATTTTGAACAACGCTGCACTGCTTTTGTCTTTGAAGTTATTACTCATTGTCGCTCTTTGAAATTGCCTTACATCTCCTGTGGCGGGGAGGGCCTGTAGGTGTTCTGCAGGAAACGGAGATGTGAGGTTTCCAGGAGATACTTGGTAGGAAGTTGTGTCCTAGATTTGAGTCCTAATTTACAAGATAGGCTTTCCTAGATTAGAAGTGGAATTACACAGTTACAAGTAAAAGCAAGTGCCTCATAATATCCGGAAAATTACTGGTTAACTAAGACTTTGTAAACTTTACTCCTTATTTTCTCATGTGCAAATCTATTTAAAATAGGTAATTTAGATTATCATTTAGAATAAAGCTTAAACTTTCTAGATTAAACTCACAATTCTACAGGACTTTATATCGGAGAACACTCACTGGTTTAGAAGTGACTTAGGCCTTCTCCCTGCTGAACCCCAAGTACTGCAGGGATGATTTTCCTTTTCTCTTTATGCTTTAGATAACACTGCCCAGGTGTGGAGTGTTGAAATAGAGTCTGCTTTTGACGTTGTCAGCTCAAAGCCAGTTGGTGGTCAGGCAGTCGTCGCCATCCCCACACTGCAGACACGGCAAACGTTCCGCTTGGAGCTCCAGCCCGGGGAAAGCGTTGTTGAACTCTCTGTGAGAATTAACAAGGTGAGTGCCAGGACTTCCTGAGGTACAGGAGGAAAGTCACACCTGTTCAAAAGAAAGGGGTAGAAGGAAGGGATGGAGTATGGAAGAAAAGCTGCTTTCTGCATTTCCTTCTCTTTTCTATTTATAACTTCTCATATAGTTTGTGTCAGTCTGGGCTAAGGAAGGATTTTCCCAATTTGGGGAAGGGGATGAGATAGTCTCACTACGTAGTTAAGGCTGGCCTTGAACTTACTATGTAACTGAGGGTTGCCTTAAACTCATGGTGATCCCCCTGCCTCAGCCTCCTGAGTGCTGGGATTACAGGAGTGTAATCACCATGCCTGATGTGATTTTTCCCAAATGTTCAGCATAAGAAAATAGAGAAAATGTGATTAATTTGTGTTTCTTTTTTTTCTTTCTTTCTATTTTTTTTTTTTTTTTGCGGAACCAGGAATTGAACTCAGGCCCTTGTGCTTGTCAGGGAAGCGCTTATTCCACTGAGCCATCTCCCTGGCCCAAAATGTGATTAATTTGGAAACCTTTTTTCTCAAGAGGTTGGTAATATTCTATTTTTTTTTTTTTCTGTTGTACTTGTGCTATCCTAAATCCAGTATACAGACTACGCATTATATTTAAGTACAATGATTATTTTTGCTACTGGTCAGTTGTTTAGAGGATTGATGATGTTACCTGAATTTCCTGGAGAAATGTAGAAATGTTTACCTGCAGATGGGGCAAGGCACTGGTCCAGAGAATGACTTGGCCAGGACTGTTCAGCAAGTAGTTGTCTGTCGGTGACTTAGGGAGCAGTGCACAACTGAAGTTGCTAACTCCTCAGCAGTAAACTGTTGAGGGGCCGGGGAGATGGCTCAGTAGAATAAGTGCTTGCCTGGCAAGCACAAGGGCCTGAGTTCAATCCCCAGTTCCGCAAACAAACAAACAAACAAACAAACAAAAAACTGTTGATTTTCTAGGGCACTGATTAAAATAGTAGAAGCAGGATCAGAAACAGGATGGGTCTTGGGAGAGGTTGTGTTCTCTGCTTCTGTCCTGTGTTTATCAGGAACTCTGCCTATCCTGCTAGCACTGTTGTGTGGTGCCAGGTGACTTGTGCTACAGTCTGGAACTCAGACTCACCCCTGGCAGGGCTGGGGTGACAGGGTGACCTTGGTGCTCAGGGGACAGGTCCTACAGGAGGTGCATTCTCTCCATGTGTATTATGATTCCAAACTCCTGAGCTTTTATGGGGAGAGGGGGGAGGGTTTACTCCCCAACCTTTTTTCCCTAACTCTAGCCCCTAGCCTCTAGTCTCTAAACTTTAACCCCTAACCCTAGCCCTTAAATCCTAACCCAGAGCCCTACCCCCAATCCCTAATCCCTAACCCCTAATCCCAATCATAACCCTAGCTCTATCCCACACTCTAGCCTCTAACCCCTGACCCTAACCCTTTCACCCTTTTCTATTCCTTTGATTGATAATTGTGAACTGAGATAGATAGTGGGGGTTGGATAACCGTCAGTAACTGCCCTGAGAAAATAAGAACTCCACATCATTTCTAGGATAGCTGAAAAGAAGAGCCAACCTCAAAGTCTTATTCCAAGTGTTAAGGATGTAGAATAAATACAAATTTGAGAGTTAGAGAAAGAGTTGCTTCTCTGCATATCTGTCCTGTTCTGTTCTTTTTTTTTCCCCATAATTTTATTGAGAAACAAATAGCAATGAGACAGTTTCAAACCAAATTGGTAGGAGAGTTTCAATAATTAACACATTGTATACATTCTTCCTAGTGGTTAATTGCTGTACAAGATGCGGACATGATATCCTATTTACAAACACCATTAGAACAAATCCCTCTATTCATTAAGAGAATGTAACTATATATCTATCCTAACCATTTTGAATACATAGATACAAAATGGACATTAATCTGTATACCCCTTTTTTTTGTTAAATTCGATCATTTAAATATTATAGGTGTGTAAACTCAGCAAAATATTCTAAAAGAGTCCAGAGCCCATAATAGTATTGGGTCTTCTGCTTCACTGGCAGTGTCAGAAATTGTTGACCTGAGTCCCCTACAGCTCAACATAACAGCGTGGCTTTACTTCTTATACTTGTTCTGTCCTTTACGTTCCTCTTTGGTGTCTTAATCTGGGCCAAGTCTGGGCATGTTGATTTTAGGATACTATCAGTGGGTTGGTATGATTTAGTATAATACAGGTAGGGATATTTGTGCTTTTTTAAAATGTACAGCTTTCTGTGCTTGATCATATGAGAAATTGATATAATGCTCCGAGTCATACTGTTTTTCTGAAAATACATTTCATTACTTAGAATCATTTCTCTCATTTCTTCAGAGTATTATTGTGGAAGCTTGGTGGCCTCATGGACATGGAGACCAGATTTGGTATAACATGACAGTTCTTTTTGAACTGGATGGAGACATATACATTGAAAAATCTGCTAAGGTAAGTGATACTTGGAACATTTTGTGAGAAAAAAGTATATTTCTTGTTAAAATGGCAGTACAAATCTTGGAAGGAAAAGAAGCTCTGAAGTGTATGACTCTACCACTCAGAGTTATAGCATTTAAAAGCTTGTGTGTGTGTGTGTGTGTGTGTGTGTGTGTACATATTTGTATTTTTTTATTTTTATGTATGTGGCACAAGGTCTCACTATGCAGCTCGGACTTGTAGTGACCCTCCTGTTTTCAGCCTGCCCAGTGCTGGGATTACAAGTGTGTGCCACCATGCCTGGACTTGGTGGCCAGCTCAGTGAGCCCCAGGGGTGGAGCCAGCGTGACATGTGGGACTGGGAATGGAACCCTGGTCTCTGCGCTTGCCAAAGCAGGTGCTTAGTCTGCTGAGCTATTCGCTGGCCCCATATTTGTATTTTTAACTGAATTCAACTTAACATATTATTTTGTCAATAAATATTTCCTATCAGTGCTTTCTCCTTTTTTTGTTCTTTTAATGATGTTGGAGGCTGAACGCAGGGACTCCTGTATGGTCAGCCAGCACCCTACCACCAAGCCACACCCCACCTTCTGTGCTTTTAAGTTGTACATGTTTCTATTCAAGTAATACATGTGTAATAGTAAAGCTCACATATTAACTAGAAGGTTTATGGGACAAAATAGATTCTTTTGTCTACCTTTCCTTATTTCCTTTTCCCAAGAACCAAAACTTTTAACTTCAACTTATTTCTTTTGCCATTTATCTTCGTTTCTCCAAATACCAACCTCTATTAGTGTTTACCTACTAAGCCAGGACGTAGTGCCATGTGGAGAATGGGTATTCTTGGATTTTAAGAAGGGACTAACGATATTGGTGTTTAAATAAGGTTGTGTAGCTTAGATTGTATGATTGGTGTTACAGTTTTATTATATAATGTCCCCCAAAAGTCTCCTGTGTTCAGTGGTGGGGCTTTTGGAAGATGATTGGATTATCGGGGTGCTATACTTATTCAGTGGGTCCATCTATTCATGAGTGCATATCTGACTGCTGTGAGGAGGTGGGGACTGACTGAAGTAGGTGGTCACGGGTGTGATTGGAAGTATGTTCTTGTCATTACATCCTCCCTGCTCTTTCTGCTTCCTGGCTGCCATGGGGTGAGAAGTTTTTCTGCACCTTCTACCAGGTCATTTCTATCTTTGAGCCAGCCAACCATGGACTAAGCCTTTTGAAATCACGAGACAAACCCGAAGTAAACAAGACTCATGAGGTTTCAGTTGGGAAAGAGTGCTCCAATGGGAATTGGACCAGAGGCCATACATTTTACATTTGGGCAAAGAATTTGTAACATTTTGTCCATGTCCTGTGACTTGGCTGAAGGCTGAGTTTCAGAACTATGAACTCATTTGATGGAGGAAATTCAAAGCAGCCCAGTGTCCAGGATGTAGCATGAGTACTTCTGGATACTTTTAGTGAGGTTTTATTTATTTATTTATTTATTTAATTTATTTATTTTTTATTTTTTAAAAAAATTTTATTGATAAACAGATAGCAATGAGACAGTTTCAAATTAAATCAGAAGTACAGATTCAACAAATAACACACTGCATATACTCTTCTTAGTGGTTAATTGCTGCACAAGATGCGGACTTGAGATCCTATTTACAAACACCATTAGAACAAATCATTCTATTCATTAAGAGAATGCAACTATGTATCTATCCTAACCACTTTGAATACACAGATACAAAATGGACATTCATCTGTATACCCCATTTTTTCTAAGTTTTGTTATTGAATATTATAGGTGTGTAAACAGCAAAATATTCTAAAAGAGTCCAGTAGCCCATAATAGCATTGGGTCTTCTGTTTAACTGGCAATGTCAGAAATTATTGACCTGAGTCCCCCACAGCTCAACATAACAGCATGGCTTTACTTCCTATATTTCGTCTTCATACTTTTCTACTGGATGGTTAAGACCAAGGTAAAGCAGGACGTGTGCAACAAGAGTTGTAGCTTTTTGGTCTGAGAAGATCAGTGAAATCCCCTCAGGATTTATCCTGAGATCCTGTACCTCAGATTGTAGAACCTTTGTCAGTGCAGCCATGTGGATGAGTCATGGCCATTGCTTGGCCAATGTGCTCTCTGTGAAAGCCTGAGAGAGTGTTTTCTCCCCATATGACTCTCCTTAGGCACACTCTACGTCATCGATCACTTTCCTCTTTGGCCCCATAATCTTCTTGATCAGAAAATTTGGGACACTACTGAGGTACATGACGTTACAGTACAAGTTCTCATATGTCCTGAGTCTTAATTGACCTTAGAAGACTAGGGCCAAAATGTTGGCTTTCCTTGTATCCCTCCTTTTTCTCTAATTTTGGTCTGCAAACTTAGGTTGTTAACCATCCAGAAGACAAGCTTATTGTTATTATCAAATGATTTGGGCTATTAATCTTAACCTCACTATCTCACTGCATTTCAGACATCTTAGGCATAATAAGGAACAGGTATTTTTCATCAAGTATTGATATGTTGAACTTTAAGTCCCTACATAATATGATAAAAAAACATTTAAAAATTAGATTGTATTTTAAAAATAGGATAGAAAATTATATACTTCTCATGTTTGCACATAAGTCCAAAAATCTCACCATATACTTTAGTGAGTTTTATAATGAAGATCAGGGGAAAAAAACAGAGCAGGAAAATTAGAAGACCTTAAGTTTTGGCCAGAAAAGAAACACATGTAAAGTTGTAGTGAAAGAGCTGTGGTTGCTGAAGAGATTGGTACCATTAAAAGAAACCAAGTCCTTTGTGCAGGGACAAGAAGATTGAGGACACCTCAGAAATCAGCAAGACCCCACCCACTGCAAGCTCTGTGGTGTAAAAGTATAAAAGCTTTCTTTGATGTGTGGAGAGAGCTCCTGATAACTCTGCTTAAGAAGGGCTTCCTGGGGAATTGTTTCCTTGGGATTCATTTCACAGGACACAGCTGTCAGTGTACTCAGGGGTTGCTATAGCCATAGTCGGAGGGGCCCAGTCTAGTGCTTGTGTTGGCAAAGGACTGACATTATCCATGCGATCTTGGTTTTACCAGAATTTAAAGGAAGGCCTGGGATACCAGCAAAGGAGAGACTTTGCCTTAGTCAAGGTTTGTTGTTCTTAGAGCGAGTTGCTGAGGAACAGCATTCCAGAGTGTAGTTGCAGTGGGAACTTTGAAATAATGTTTGCTTATTTGTTTATTTGACCGGAGGTGTAGATTGAATTGAATGATGTCTTCTGCCTCCATACAAGTCTAAAATTGCCCATTGATGGAAACCTGAATAATATAAGAATTTGACATCTCTGTAAGTTTCAGAATCAATGTGTGGTTTTGCAGTTAAGATAGGAAGTATAGGTCAATGCCAAATTTGCCAAGAAAGAGGTGATATCAAGCTCAACTTCTTTTCTATCCAGGGTGGTTCTTCCAGGGAATTTTAACTGCTAATCCATCCTTAACTGCCAGATTATTCCCAATGATTTCAGATTTGCTGAGTTACAGCCAGCAGTTGTCCAAATCCTTGCCATCAGCATCTGCTTCCTGGCTGGTGTCCCTTAGTCTTATTTCTTTTAGCTGTTTTCTAGTGGAAGTGTGCCAGACTAGAATTCCTTTTTATGCTGTACTGATTGTGAAATATAAGACACATACACAGAAGGAAAACAGAACATAAGTGTTATGGTTTGTGTCTAGATGTCCAGTCTTGGGTGCGGGCTTTTAGAGTTTGTGAATAATGGTCCAATGCTGGCATTATAGATGTGAGTGCTACACCCACCCTCATGTGGGTAGCTTACATACCATATAAGGGGCAGAAAGAGACCTCTCTCATGCTTTTCCCTTTTTGTTTTTGGCGGAACCAGGGATTGAACTCAGGCCCTTGTGCTTGCCAAAGAAGCACTTATTCTACTGAGCCATCTCCCCAGCCCCTGCTTTTCCCTTTTTGCTATTGTTGCTTTTGTTGTCTTCTGTTCCTATGAACTGTTGCCCTGGTCCCATGCCTACCTGCCTTAGAACCAACTTATTATGCACTGAAACCTCCACAAACTGTGAGCTAAATAAACCTTTCCTTCCTTAATTTTGGGCTTTGGATATTTTGTCTCAGCAACAAGAGAAAACTGACTAAAACAGAATTTGGAACCATGGGAATGGGATCATTGCTGTGACTACACATGACTGTGTGGTTCAAGAACTGTTGGGAATACTTGTGGGGAGGGTTTCAAAAGGTTCTGAGAAAAAAAAAAAAAAGAGGTTCTGAGATGTCGCCTCAAAGAGTAGCACTGGAACACTTTAGATTATTCAGTAGGGGAGATTTAGGTCAGAGCTGAGAAGACCAGAAGGCTGATAGAAATCCTGCTGGTAAACTCGGGAGGTTTCTGCTGGGAAAAAGCACTGCATTGGCTGTTGGATTCCAGACTGCATATGCTATGGGTTAGCAAAAAGTTTGTCTGCATTTTGCTCATGTCCAGAGATTTTGCTTGAGACTAGGATTAAGGGTGGCAGACTAATTAATTTGGCAGAAGAAATTTCAAGGCAGTTGAATGTTGAGGTGTGGTATGGCTATTGTTGGAGTTTAGCCAGATCTATGCAGTTATCCAGATCCATGTTGAGAATGAAGAGCAAAGAGCCCAGCAGAATGATTTAAAATGTTGAGTTTGCCCAGAAGGAAAGCTCCAGTAAAGCTGTGGACTACAAAGATAGAGGGAGGCGATCTGGATTGCTGCAAAGGATAGGGACAATAGAAAAGGTGGCCTGAGGGCATCGCAGGAAGCAGTAAGTCTCCACCCTTTGCAGCCTCCAGATTCCAAAAGTGAAAGACCTTGGTCTAAAAAGAAAGCTGCAGAGTGACATATTCCAAAATGGCAGCAGCTGCATCAAGTTCCAGAATGGATGCACATAGAAAATTTATTTTTCAGAACTGGATTCAGAATGCTCAGCAATCATCCAGGCACTCAACCCTGATAGCCAAAAAAGAGGAAAGCCTGGCTAGTGCTCCTTGCTGCAGGCCTTGGCATCATCCACATGGTGCTGGTTTTATGTGCATGGAGAATCAAGAGTTGTGAAGCCTCTTCCACCCTGATTTCAGAAAGCCTAGGAGGCCAGGCAGTGTGCCCCTGAGAGGGAAGTATGTGAAGTTGTGAAGGTAAAGCCTAAAATGCAGTGGAAACCCCAGAAGTTTGGGAAAGCCAGGAACATGGATTATGTGAGGAAAGCTGAGGGAGCAAAGTGAGCCCCAGAGAGAAGCCATGGGAGCTACAACCACTGGAAGTGCCACAGGGGCAGAATCACATGAACCCTTTGTAGCTCACAACTTTCCACAGATTGCGTTGGATTTTCTGTATGGAACTACAGAATGTAATGTTTGCCTTGCTGCATTTTGAACTTGCTTTGGTCCCAATGCTTTGTATCCCTTTTTGTGCCTTTTGGAATGGTAATGTTCATCTTGTGACATTGAAAGTTGGAAGTGTTTCACTTTCCATTTATACAGGTGCTCACAGCTAAGAGTTTACCTTAAACCTTTGAGGAGACTTTGGAGTTGGACTTTTCAGCAATGCTGAAACTGTTAGCACTTTGGCAACTCAGAGATAGATTAAAATACCTTTTGCATAAAGGGACCTGCGTGGATTCTTGGCTGGGGGCAGGAATAAATGTTATAGTTATGTCTAGATGTACCCCCCAAGCCTCATGAAGTCATGGGGTGGGCTGTTAGAGTTTGTGATTAATTCATAGTCCAGGGATTATGTGTATTATGCTGCAAGTCCAAAATGCAGCAGAGCAAACTTTACATTCTGTAGTTCCATACAGAAAATCCAAAGCAATCTGTGGAAAGTTGTGAGCTCCAAAGGGTTCATATGATTCTGCCCCTGTGGCACTTCCAGTGGTTGGAAGGGCAGGGATTATGTGTGTGAGTGCTACATCTGCCCAAGTGTGGGTGGCCTGCATACAATATAAGGGCGTGAAAGAGGCTTACTCCTCCCTTTTGCCCCTTTTGGCTCTTATTGCTTTTGCTGTCTTCTGCCACCATGAACACTTGCTCCTCAGCCACACCACCCTGCCTTGGAGCCAGCTGATTATGGACTGAAACCTCCACAAACTGTGAGCTAAATAAACTTTTCTTTCCTCAAGTTTGGACATCAGGTATTTTGTCACAGCAATGAGAGTAAAATAAGAGAATAAGTGAAAAAGCTTAATGGGTTATCAGAAAACAGACTCATAAATGTCCTCCCAACCGAGAAGTAGACAGTGTATGAACCTTGGAAGTCCTTCCCCAGCCTCTCTAGTCACTCCCCCCCCCCACCGTTATCCTTGCATCTAGCACCGCTTTATTTTTGAAATTTCTATGCACAGACTCATGTCCATGGCATTTAGGTATGTTGTATGTAGTGGTGGTTTGTGTGTTTCCATTGCAGTGTAATATTTCATTGTCTGATAATTCTACTCATGATAGTGGACTATTTCCAGTTTGGCTTTTCCATGCAGTGCTGCTGTAACTATGATGGATACACCCTAGGATTCCAGCTGCTCTCACCAGCATCTCTGCAGGCAACAGAATTACTAGATAACGGGGCATGTGTGCGTTCAGCTGGGTAGACATGATTGGCTGCTTCCCCCGGCATCAGCTGGGCCTTATCCTTACACATCTGGTCACCAGCAGTGATCAGATGAGCCTATAGGCACTGTTCCCTCATCACCAGCTCCCCATCTTACCATTGTTTCTTGTTTTCTTTCTTTTTTTTTCTGGGTGGCTTTATTTTTATCCTGACTTTGTTTCATGCAGAACTATGCTGGAGATGAAAGTCAGGTCTTCAGATACACCAGACAAGTGTTCTACCACTGAGGTACATCTTCAGCCACAAAATATTCCTGTTTTAAAAATATCAAAATTGGGCCAGTGAGATAGCTCAGTGGTCTGAAGTGCCTGCTTAGACAAGCTTAGGCAAGCACAGGGACTGTGGTTCGATCCCAGGCACCATATGGCATGCCAGCCCCACCCCCAGGCTGGGCTGAGCTGGCCACAAAATAAATAAATAAATAAATAAATAAATAAATAAATAAATAAATAAATTGAAATCTATCTTACTTCTTTTCCACTGAGATTAGACAGAGGTATTGTATTTTTCTGTTTGTCATGTCATAAGACAGGAATACATTTGATGAAGACGAAGGCCTTGAGAATTGGTTGCAACCCCTGAGGTAGAGATGTGTGAATACTAGAAAAGGCAGTGCTGTGGAGACAGGAAGGGGTCAGCTGCATTTCTTCATGAATTTGGAGGAATATTTTGATGGCTTAATTTCTTTTCAGTGTTGAAAGTGCATGGCTTGAATGTTTGTCCCCCAGACTTTCCGTATTGGTTAATTAATCCCCAGTTACACATTGAAGCTATTTGGAGGTGGGGCCACAGGAAGATGATGGGGGTCACAGGGTCGTAGGGTGGGCCCCATGGTGGCATTACTGGTGTTAGAAGCAGAGCTGAGCTAGGGCTGCAGCTTAGTGGTTTTTGTAGCGCATGTGAGGTTCTGGGATTGGCTTCTACCTCTGAATAAAGAAGAGAAGCAGGGGAAGAAAGAAAGAGGAGTCCCAGTCTAGCACACTTCCTCTGTCTCCATTGTGCTATCTCAGGCCCTTAGTCACTTTCCTGTCCCTGGGGCACAGTGCTGACTCTAGAGCTTGCAGGAAGAGAGGTCTGTCTGAGCTCTCAGTTGCAGTGAGTTCAGTCCATGGTTGTGTGGCTTCAAGGTAGAACAGGGAGGCCTGAGAGATAGCTCAGCAGCATAGTGTCTGCCTGGCAAGCATGAGGTTGTGAGTTTGATTCCCAGCATAAAAAAAAAAAAGTAGAACAGTGAGGTGCAAGGGCTGTGAGCCAAGCAGCTCACACTGGGGCAAGTCAGGAGGCAGCCTGAGGAGGAACGGGTGAGGATGCGCTTTGGAAGTGCCATCCCAGTGACCCTCACCTTCCCCCCAGGCCATGCCTCCTCTCAGCGCAGCTGTCTCTGGACTCCTCAGTGGATAGACCTACTGTAAACATGGTGCACGGAGCCAGTCACCTCCCACAGCCAGCCTTCAACACACCAACCCTTTGAGGGACCTTTTAGATCTGAACCAGGCAATGAACTCAGCAGTTGGGGCCTCACAGGGCTCCACCAGTGCTCAACACAAATGTGTACTCCAGAAACCTGAGTTAAATGAGTTCTCCCTTTATCATAGCTTATTTTATAACTCTGTCAGATATTTTGTGTAGAAGGCAAACCATTTGCTAAAAGCAACAGAAGATAGTTAATGTGTCCCTAATGTCAGGATTCTATAATTAAATTATTAGAACAAAATAGATACAATAATGTAACTATATGTGTTTCACAGTCAGTTAGGATTTATATTTCACATGACTGACCTTGTCAGATACAAAAGTTACATGTTTTGTTATATAGGTCTTGCATTTTCTTGGTCTTAACCCTAGTCATCCAGTGGAAACGTAAAAACATGAGGTACAAAAA
Organism: Octodon degus; assembly: GCF_000260255.1. Taxonomy (NCBI): domain Eukaryota; kingdom Metazoa; phylum Chordata; class Mammalia; order Rodentia; family Octodontidae; genus Octodon; species Octodon degus. Next base: position 3,585,795 of record NW_004524759.1, on the reverse strand, counting down.
GTGAAGCCGTTTAATATGCTGAGCTGTAAAAAGCTCAAGTCATCAACTTCTGACATTGCCAGTCCTATGGATAACCCATTACTATTATGGACTACTGGACTATATTGGATTATTTTGTTGAATTCATGCACCTACCATGTTTGAATGGCAATGGAATACCCATCTCTGACAAAACTAAAAAAAAGGGGGATATAAATGAAAGAACATTTTTTTAGTGAAAAAATATATACATCTGTATGTACAAAATAGGATAGATATACAGCTACTTTTTCTTAGTTCAATGAGAAGAAAGATTTGTACTAAGTGTTTAGACAAGATACCATGTCTGCATCTTGTACTATGAATAACTACTACAAAGACAACAATATGCAATGTATTAATTATGTAACTGTCCTACTAACCTGTTTTGAAACTGTCTCATTGCTATTTATTTCTCAATTAAAAAAAAAAGGTTTCATATTTCACAGTTCCAAAGCTGAAAGAAGTAAAAGATTGCCCAAAGGTATTACAGTTAGAGAAACAATGTGGTTTTTTGAGACAGGGTCTCACTGTGTAGCCCAGGCTGGCCTCAAGGCAATTCTCCCGCTTCAGTCTCCTGGGTACTGGGATTATAAGCATATGCTACCATGCCTGGTGATTTCTCTTCCTGCTTCTCCTCATTTTCCCCTTCCTCTTTCTCCTCCTCTTCTTTCACGTTCTTTTCCTCCTTCTCTTCCTCTTTCTCCTCTTCCTTTTCATCCTTCTCTTCCTGCTCTCATCCTTTCCTTTCCCCCTTGCTCCTCTTCTTCCTCTTTCTCTTTTTTTGTCTCTGCATTCTCCTACCTCATCCCCCCCCCCCCCGCTTTCTGTCTGTACTGGGGATTGAACTGAGGACCTTGCACTTGCCAAGCAAGAGCTTATTCTACTGAGCTATTTCCCTGGCCTGACTCATCTTTCCAAGTGCTACTCCGGGCTCTCCAAACACTTTAAAGGCCCTTAGCTAGGCAGTGCAGAATTCAGCATAATCGAAGTGCTGCCATACTGAACATTTGCAGTAGTTGTGAAGTGTGTCTCCTTCCAAGGTAGCTTCTTAGACTTGTGAAAGCAGATCACAAAACCTGAGAAGTTTAAAACCAGAACTTGTTTTCTCGCACTTCTGAGGGCTGGAAGTTGTAATCGGGAGGAAGCCTTGCTTTCCCCTTCCTGCTTCCCATTGCTGGCGATCCGTGGCATCCCTTGGCTATAGGTGCGTCCATCCAGTCTCTGTCTCCACCGTCACGAGGTCTTCTCCTTTAAAGGACACCAGCCTGAGCCTGGTGTGATATGGGTTTGCCTAAGCTCATCTGCCAAGATCCTATTTCCAAATGATGTCACATTTCCAGTGTCCACATGGACATGAATTTTGGGGGTGCACATACCACACAGCACACCTCCTTCTTAGGGAAAGTGTAGATTCCCCTAATGGAGAGGGCTGTGAGGGCAGCATGCCCAGACACAGCAGAAAGTGGGTGTGTCACCCATAGCCACAGGTTAGTCTTTAAAAGAAATTCATTCTGTTTATTAGCAGGTGTAAATAATGCCAGCAGTTATAGAGTTATAGTTGCCTGCACACACATAAAGACCTCTCTCTCTTTTTTTTTAAAAAGACTTCTCTCATGTATCCTTTTTTTTTTTTTTTTTTTTTTTGAGACAGAGTCTCGAGATACAGCCCAGGCTGGCCTCAACATCATAGTGATCCTCCTGTCTCAGCTTCCCAGGTTCTGGGATTATAGGACTATGCTACCATACCCTGCTCGTGCAGTCATCTTGGGAGGAAATTGGTAATAGCTTGTTTCAGCTTTGAACATAGTTGGTGTCTCCAATCCTTGCTTAATTACATATTTTATACCTAAAATAGTTAGTGGCAAACAACATTTAGCAGTGTTTACAGATAGGAGGAAATGCATAGCATGCATTACTTTAACTCTTTCAGCCCCTGAGACCTCTTGGAGTTACATTTGTATTTAAAATTTAAGATGGGGCTCATGGGATATGTGCGATGTCACATGTAAAATTGTGTTTGGTTCCATGCATGCTTTCGTTTGTATGTGGAATAGTCTGCTAATTTAAAAAATCATTTTTATAGGGCCAGGGTTATAGCTCAGTGGCATATGTGCCTGCTTGGCAAGTGTAAGGTGCTGAGTTCAATCCCTGGAACCACCACCAAAAAAAAAAAAAAAAAATCTTCTGTATAATTGATATTTGCTTCTCTAAAATAGTTTAAAAGCTAAAGAAAGACCTGAACCCGGTGGCACATGCCTGTAATTCCAGCACTTGGGAGGTGAGGCAGGAGGATCACTGTGAGTTTGAGGTCAGCCTGGGCTACATAGAGAAACCGTGTCTCAAAATACCCCCCAAAAGGCCGGGGAGATGGTTCAGTGGAATAAGCACTTCCTGGCAAGTGCAAGGGCGTGAGTTTGAGCCCCGGTTCTGCCAAAAAAAAAATACCCCCCAAAAGTAAAAAACTAACATAAGAATTAAAGTAAAACTTGGGGTCAGTGGTGTGTTTTGCAGAAGTGAATATTCAGCAACAGATCTGGGACTGCTTGTGCATTACGCTGCAGCAGTTTTGAGCAGAGATCAAGGTGCCCACAGAAATGATGGGCTGCAGTGGGGAAGTCCCTGGCATTTCCTGGCCTCCAGAAGGCTCCTCCGAGCAACTGGCTCGTTGTTTCCTAGGGAACATTCCTGCTACGGTCCAAGATGGAAGGTGCAGTGTGTATATTCAGTACTCACTGGGGAGTTTCTGGAAAAGTCAGAGAAGCCAACTCACAGTTGATCTCTGCCACCTGGAAGTCGCTTTCTGATCCTTGTGATGTTTGTTCTTTTGGAAACATTGCATGTGTGGTGTTTTTAGAACTTTGGAAAATCCTATTCATTTTTATTTGAGGTCCTGGATGGGGAAAGCTGCAGAAAGGCTAGAAATTCCAGCCCAGACAAGATGGGATGTTCATTATGAAGCTGGCGCAGCAGTAACAAGGATTGGAAAGCCAGTCTCTGCTGTGGAGTCCAGGGCCCATATGATCAAGAGAAAATGGGCATGTGGTTGGCTTGGCGCATTCTTCTTTTTGCTGTGGGGTCTCTTTGGTATTGTCTTTTTCCATGCTGTCATTTTAGATGTGGTTAATCAATATGAAGATATTGCAAATAGTCCAAATAAATCTGTCTTGAAGGATGGATCACGAAATGCCAAACCTTAAAGCCTAGTGGGTGGTGTGTGCTTGGAATCCTAGCTCCTCAGGAGCCTGAAGCAGGAGGATAACAAGCTTAAGGATAGCCTGTCTTTGCATAAAATGTGGAGAGAAGTGTGGAGTAGCTCAGTAGTGGAGTGTGTGGTAGTGTTGCATCCAACAGGGAAGGAGGGAGGCTAGTGTTCCCCCCGGTGATCCTCTGCCTCTCTTCAGATCCTTGTCCTCATACCACTGAAGAATGAAGGAGTGGGCTTCTTAGCGGAAAGTGGGGGAATCAAGATTGCTATGGTGCAAAGCAGAAGTTCGTTTAAAGTGTGGCAAATACAGAGAAAGCAGAAAAACTATCTTAGCAGCAAAGTGGTTCTACCAGATAGGGGGCATCCAGCTCGGGGTGGCAGGGAGTATGGGATGCACCCCTATTTATAGGGGCAGTCTGTTTGTTGACTGGTGTGGGCTGAGCCATTTGGGGTCTTAGCCTTTGTTCCTGGGAAGGGGTCCAGGTCAGCGGACAGTGAATGAGAGTCACACTTTCATAAGGACACAGTGCAGGAAGCTTTCCCAAGTACGTGGTACAGGCTAAGCATGTGACGGTTTCACAGTGATCGTCATCTGTGCTTTAACCCCGGGGTTTAGTCTGCCTCTGCTCTGCCCCTCTGTGAGATCAAAATGAGCATAAAAGTCAATGTTTTGAATCAATTCAGAATATTGTGGTAGCAACAAAAATGCAACTAAAGACACTCAGGAAAGACTTCCAGAGCTGCTTTGAAAGTGGCAGGAAGGGTGGAATGAGTGTGTTTGAAGCAAAGGTTTTGAGGGGGGTTCCTGGCGATGTATCATCTACCATAATAAATATTTAAAGATTCACTTTTTTTTTTTTTAAATCCCATCACGTGCACTAGACGCACGTCTGGTTCTAGGACATTGGGTCACTGCTGCTGCTGTGCACGCCACTCTGTGAGATCGGCTCTCCCAGGCCTGTGTGACGAGCTGGGCTTGGGGACGCCCTGTGCCTGTTTTCTCATGGTTCTGCATATACAAGCACTTTCAGAGCAAAGAAAGATATCTGGTTCTTGCCGTGAAAGTTCACGGTTGTAGGTGTGAAATGGTTTCAGAAGGGATAGTGTTTAGGAATATACCAAGTGGCTTTTGTGGTTGAGAAAATTCCTCTTTTGAAAACTTGATACCAGCAGCCTCTTAAGTGTCCACTTACCAACAGCTGAGAAGTGTTGCTGGTTTGTGAATCGATGATTCATTGCATGGGAATCCGTTTGGTCCCCAGAGAAAGAAACCTGAGGCGCTGGCTAAGTGCTGGTCATGCACCCCCGAGGGCCTTTTGGTGGGGGCTCTGAAAGAACTCATTTGGCTCTTCTGTGCTTTTTAAATTAATCCACCTATTTTTAAAATGAATCTTTATGAAGCCGATAAAATATGGATCTAGGGAGGAGCGAATAGAACCTGTAATAACAATAAATTGGAAGTTAAACAATTTTAAATTCAAATTTCTCATGCATTTTTTATTTATTTGGTGTTTGTACTTTTTTCCTTTTTATTAATTTTATTGAGAATGTACTTTTTTCCTTGTCTTTAGATGGTACCTTGCTTTGCAGGGCTGCATGTGGATGCAAATATATCACTCATGGATGTTTAAATTTTAAAAAAATCATTATTTATTTATTTATTTGGTACAGAGTCTTGCTATACATCTTGGGCTCATAGTGATCCTCCTATCTCAGCCTCCCCAGCTCTGGGATTACATGTGTGAGCCACCATGCCTGGTTGTGGATTGAACCTGGGTCCTTGTGCTTGCCAGGCAGGTGCTTAGACAGCTGAGCTATCTCCCTGGTCACATGGGTGTTTTTTTAAAATAAAAAGCCCTTGAGAGTCCAGTGTTGTCCAAAGTGAAATACCTATCAATACCCCCAAGGGGCAGAGAAGACACCTGTCCAGAGGTCTGGGCAGCTGGGTATTACTGTCCCATAGAGAGGTGCTGGCCTGTGCTTAGGGTTTATTTTGACCCTGGTTGTGCAATTCTGTTGTAGGACTTGGGAGACAGGGAGAGATGTATCCTCACAAGAAAATTTGCAAAGAAAAGAGAAACATGTTAAAGGTGTTGTATTTCCAGTTAGCACTATTTACAGCCTTAATAAAGAGTTAGAAAAATAAATAAATAAAGAGTTAGGAACAATTGAATTCTGTTTTCTACATCAATGATCCTCAAATTTTTTTTTAGACTCAGAAGTAGTTAACACAGCAAAAGCACTGAGCACCGGAAGATACCTGTGTCTCTGTGGGCTGGGGGAACTGATATTTCCTATAGTAAATATTTGGGCTGTGAAATAAATGTTTGCATGTTCATTTAAATTCACCATAGTAATCTCATTATATTAGCATATTTGAATTGTTTTATGAAAAATAACAGTACAAAATGGAAAATTTGGTGTGGATAATGACACTGTTTTACACACGTGCAGTTCTTGCCAATGTTTTAAAACATGAGTATTCTAGGGCTGGCCAAATAGTTCAGTGGATTGAAGCAACTGCAAGCAGGCACAGGGTCAGGGGCTGGGGGTTTGATCCCTAGACCTGCTGATCTTTGGGCCTGCCATGCCGCCCCTGACCCGGGGGTACGCTGAGATGGCAATTGAGACTGGGCGTGGTAGTGTGCACTTATAATCCCAGCTCTTGGGAGGCTGTAAAAGGGTGGATCACTACGAGTCTGATTTAGTAGTGAGACCCTGAACACCCTGTAGACCCTTCCCTAAAAAAAAAAAAAAAAAAAAAAAAAAAAAGAAAAGATATTCTCATCTCCTTCTCAATCCAGTTTATACATTTGCTGTTTTGGTTGCAACATCAGAAGAAAACCTGAGTGACATAGACCCAGGGCTGGAGGAAGGAGGATCTTTGGTTACTACGGATGTAGCACGTGATGGTTTCATACAGGCGAGTGCTGTGTGCACTCTGCAGCTACTTCCCTGAGCTTTCCTCCTCGACCTTAGAGTAGATTGGTCTCACTTGTACTTTCCAGCGGACCCTTCATCAGCGTGTGATCCTGCAATGTAACACACTGGCTATCTGAGAAATGTTCGGTTCCTGAGTTATAAATCCTCCCGAAGTCAAATCCCTACACCCTGCAGTGCTGCGGCTCAGCCCTTTCATCTCAAAGGCCATCAAATCCAGGGTGCTCATTAGCTCTGGGGGTGCATGTGGGTCCACCTCTTAAATTTTACTGGACAGGTTGAGTGTCCTTATTGGCCACAGATGCTGCCATGTTCTCTGGAAGTGACAGGTTTGCTTCGTTCCCTTCTGAGCAAGCACCTGCCATAGATCCAACTCTGACAAGCCAGCGTTTGCGCATGCGTCTCCTGAGGAAAGGGAGTTCTTGCGTGACACACCTGCCCCAGTATTCTTCTGCGAGACTGCAGTGGCTGCTTCTCCCTGACAAGTTCCTGCATGTGCCCCGTGGCTGTCGAGCTCTGTCCTGGCACTTGGCCTCACTTGGCCTCACAGAGCTTGGGCGCTGCCTGGAGCTTTGACACAGTGCAGCCATCCCTGCTCTACGGGGCTTCCTTGAACACAGCACATCCTGGTTCCTGCAGGGCCTTTGGTTGGGCTCATTCCTCTCAGGGGAGCCGCAGGCTCAGCTGCTGAGTTCTGTGAGTGCTCCAACACCTCTTAAGTTTCAGTATAAAACTTCTCCAAAAAATGTGCTTTGATGGTTTCTGACTTCAGGAGCAGAGCAGTACTGGACAACAGGAAGGCCTTCAGGGCTGGGCTTATTGGCAAGGCAGACGTGTTTTTGCAGGGCAGATCCTTCAGGGCTGGGCAGCGCCCACTGCAAGCACAGGGGCTGGCCTTCTACCCTTCACCTGTGGGTGGACAGGCATCTGCACCTGTTGTTTTGCTGGTTTGAAAAATGTGTTAAGTAATGGTTGGCTTTTAGCTTCTTACGTTGTTTGAACTGCTTGATTTCCTCTTCTTTGATCTGTGCACTGTCAGTCTCAGAATGACACCAGTGTCAGCTGTGCCACATATTGTTCCCCTTCAGAAAACACAGTAATATTTATTTTGTTTATTTATTGTGGTGTTGGGGATTGTCTCAGTTATTAATCTCTCACTGCTAGGACAAATACCCAACACCCAAAATGAAGGAAGGAAAGGTTTATTTAATAAGCTCACAGTTACTGGAGGTTTCAGTCCACACTCAGCTGGCTCCATGACAAAGCAGCACATGGCAGAGAGCAGCAGTTCATGGTGGAACAGCAACAATGTCAATAGCAATGTCAACAATGGCCACACAGAGAGCAATGACTGCAGAAAGAGCCTGTCTCTCTGTCCCTCTTCTATTGCATGGCTCTCTTCCCCAGGCTGGGGGAAGTACACACACCCATAATCCCAGCAGTACTAAGACCCATAATCCCAGCCTTGGATCACCCATAATCCCAGTGGATCATGAGTTAATCACAAACTCTAGATGTCCCCTCTCCATGACTGCATGAGGCTTTGGGGTGACAATTAGGCACAAACCATAACAGGGATTGAACCCAAGGCCTTTATACAAACCCATATTTCCAGCCCCCTTCCCTTTTTTATGTATTTTGTACAGGGTCTCACCACTTTGTAGTGATCCTCCTGTTTTCAGTGTTTCTATCGCTGGGATTACAAGGGTGCATCACCACGCCCAGTCTTCCAGCCCTTCTTGATTTTGAGACACAGCCTTGCTAAGTCACTAAACTCACTGTGGCATGAACTTGGAATCTGTCTCAGCCTCCCAGAATGCTGGTATTATAGGCATGTAGCAGCATTCCTGTGAATTATTAACTTCTAGAAGGCTGAGGGAAAGATAGCTTTCATTGTCATTGTATTTCTTACGTATAATTTACCTGGTTTCTTTGGAGTAGATTCTTTCCTTCTACGAGTCACAAGATTCTGTAACGTGTTTCTTTTTTTCCAGCATTTTTAGATGTAGTCAGTATAATTTTAGGTTGAGAGTTTATCTTCTAATTGCATTTTAACAATTTATCTTTAAATTAAGAAAAAGTGCTTTACAAGTAAAATTTCTTTTTGAATGAGGTAAACTAGTACCAAACTCTAAAAATGAGTTTTGCTAAAAATTCAATTTTCAGATATTGCTGTGAAGGGGCAGCACCCTGTCTTTTTATGCACCTGAATGGGGTGCAGGGAGCCGGGATGTGAGGTAGGAATGTGTGGGGTCACAGGCATCAACACTTGGAGAGCGCAGCGTCAGGGCTAGGAACAACCAAACCCATGTCTTGCAGAGCATCTTTTCTTTTTTAAAATTGTCTTTATTACCAGCCCGTGATTGCAGTGCGTGGGTGCGGCACTCCCGTGCAGCGTTGGCACAGGTACACTGCTCATCTTCTCTCCTTTTCTTCGCCCCTTCCCTCCAGCTCTTGGTCCCCTTCCTGAGGAAGATCTGTCTCTGTTTCCTATTGTCTCTCTTGTATTTTGCTCTTTAGTGATGATTTGTTTTTCCCATATAAGAAAAAGCACAGGATATTTAACCCTGTGTGTGATTCATTTCACTTCACATTGTGGCTTTAAGGTGCATACAGTTTCCTACAGATGACCACGTGTATTCTTCTTTATGGCAGAGTAGTGCTCCACGGCAGGTAAACATCACATTTTATTTACTCATTCATCTGTCAATGAGCAGAGCACTATTTTCCATCCTAAACGTCCACCTCAAATGAGCACACAGCTTTTAGGGGCTGAGGATGACTTACACATCCATAGTTTCTGGAAAATCCCAGTGGAAAGAGAGACAGAGAGAAACAGAGAGATAGAGATAGAGACAGACAGAGAGAGGGGATGGGAGAGGAGAGAGGAGGAAGGAGAATGGAGGGAGGGAGCAGTAGGTTCTGAGGTGCTTGGTCCCCAAGGCCCTCAGGGGCCACACTCAGAACTGTAGCATGAGCATTACAGCTCTGGATACCATGGAGGCTTCCTGTCCGCAAACGTGCGTGGTGAACTCGGGTCCGCACCTGACCCCAGCTGTCTGTCTCCTCATGACCTTGTATTGGCACCATTAGTCCTGGACGGGGTGGTGAGAAAGGGAGGAATGTGGCACCTTCGTGATGCAGGGCAGATGGTGACTCACGCGTGGACTTTGCATGGACTGCTCAGGTGGCAGCATGCCACTTGGACTCAGGGCAAGGCCTCCAGAGGACACAGCTGTGCCACGGTCGTCTTGGGGTCTTGCTGCTGTGTTGCCTGTGGTACACCTGGCTCAGTGTGGGGACAGAGTTGCAGCCTCCTTGACAGCTGGGACAGGGCGGCCCTGCACGTCTGACCTTAGTGCAGGTGGTATATCATGGATGTGTGCAGTCAGGGTTCCAGGCTCTGTGCAGCAGGGTTGGTGTGAGCGCTGGCATTCAGTTATCCATGGATCAAGGCAGTCGCAGAGCTCCATAGTGTACAGATTGGATGTTGCTACCCTATGAAGCCTGTGCTGTTTCTTTGACTCTTAGGCCCACATTTTTGCATGTTTTAATAATACTGAAATGAGGAGGTGTTTTTCAGTGGAAGGTGCATTAGTTCAACTGATGGCTTTTTCTTTTTAATGTTCACAGGGTCTCACCACACAAAGTGGATTTATAGTGATCCTCCTGTTTTCAGCCTCCCAAGTACTAGGATTACAGGAGTGTGCTACCACACCTAGTCTCAGTTGCTGTCTCAGCGTGTCCCAGGTGTGGGGCTGGCACAGCACACTGGGGATTGAACCCCGGTCCCTGCCTGCCCAAGCAAGCGCTTTAGTCTGCTGGGCTATCTGGCTGGCCCTTGCTGGCTTTTTCTGTTTGTGAAAATAAATTTTCAATTTTGAAATGTTACCTTTGCCTTTGCTTCTTTTTCTCCTGTAACTAACAATGCCTATTTCATGGGGAAGATAACAATGTCTTTTACCTTTAATGTTTTCCATATTTTCTTTTAGAAGAGAAGTAACAGGCTATATGTATTTTCTGAAATTTGCACTTTTACATGATTTGCTTTATAGCAAATAGGAACATTAACATTAATGTTCCACTGATTAAATTGCTTAAAAAGCAGGCCTTCTTTTAAAATGTGTTTTGCTGATGTTTTTGATATTCAGTGTTGGATTCTGTTTGCAACAGGTTTATTTCCGGACAGTGGAGCTTGTAGAAGAGCCAATAGATGGGTCTCCAGGTCTGAGCTTCTACTTTAGAATCAATGGCTTCCCCATCTTCCTGAAAGGCTCCAACTGGATCCCAGCAGACGCCTTCCAGGAGAGGGTGACCCCCGATGTGTAAGCTGCTGGCTCTCCTTTCTTGTTCCCCATTTACAACAGCCCCACCAAGCTGAACAGAACTCATTCTTGCCTGCTTTCGAAGGAACTGAGAGGGAGCAGGGGATTCTAGGCTGACAGCAGCTTCAGGATGAACATTTTGTAGCCAGAAATTCCATTTTCTGGGTTACGGTCTTATTGCCGGTCTGCTCAAGATACCAGAAAACTCTTACATATTTACTCCGGAGAAATAAGATAATGATAAAGTGATACTGTGGATTGTTAGGCCTAAGAAGAAAAAAGATTATTAAATCCAACCTTTTCCCCAGAGTACCTTGAATGTGTTTTTAAATATTTTATTTTTTAAGATACATTTGCAATGCATATTGATTACATTCTTC
>NW_004524759.1:3568634-3574519 GCF_000260255.1 Octodon degus | reverse complement strand
ATTCTCCTGTTTTCAGCCTCCTCAGCTCTGGGATTATAGTCATGCACTAGCCTGCCTAGACTCTGTTGCCGGCTCAGCGCAACCTGGGGGCAGGGCTGGCATGGCATGCGGGACTGGGGATCAACCCTGGTCCCTGTGCTTGCCAAAGCTGGAGCTTAGTTTGCTGAGCTATCTTGTCAGCACTTTATCTTCTTACATGAGAATTATCTTTAACCCTAATGAAAGAATTTTAAAAGTCTTGGGACTAGGGAGAGGAGGGAGAGGACAGGCAGTCGCAGGGCGTGGGCTGGACCTGGTGTAAGCACAGCCCCAGGCACTGTGCTGTGCCGTCTGTGGGATTTGTGAGAGATGAGAGGTTTCAGCTGCTTCCCACTAAAAACACATCAGAAAAATGTCCAACTCTGCAAAGTGGTGGATCCATTGATTTGCTTCATGTAGTAATCTGTTTTATATGCCATATCATATTCTATGCCTTAAAAATACAATAAAACTTCTTTTAAAAGTAAGTCATGAAATATTTTAGTTCTACAAAAAAATTAGAAGTGTTTTCTTGAGGTCTTGAGAATATACCTTTAGATGAAAATATTTCCTAATTGGTTTAACTCATTTACAAAAATGTATATATGCATTATGGTATATTATTTGGTGCTTAGAATGGAAATTGGTTAATAATTAAATTCTAATTTGGCTAAAACCTGTGGAAATTTCCTTTTTCAAAATATATATCTTATTTTCGATTTCATAAGAAAATGGAATTCTCAGCTGGGCGTGGTGGTGCATGCTTATAATCTCAGCATATAATCTCTCTGGGAGCCTGAGGCAGGAGGGTTATATGTCATTGGCTTTGTGAGACCCTCACTCAGAAAATAAGAAAAGACTTCAGTTTTGGCTTACTATTTGAAATGGTTCCCTAAAATGAACACGCCTTCTAGGGTTTGCACAACATATCTTCATAGGAATAAACCATAAAAATTGTTTTAAAAGCAGAAAACTTAGAACAAGGTGTCATTCATAATTTTTCAGTTGGTTTCCTTTATGTGATACAGTTGCTGTGTGTACTGTTTCATCCTCGCTTTCATTCATTGACATTTTATGCAAATCATGATTTTTCAGGAGTGTGCTTCTAAGGGACAAAATGTTTAGAAGTCTTCCTTACTATCCCAAGATGCCTGAACGCACGTTGTTTTGCTGGTTTCCTCTCAGGTTGCGGCTCCTTCTGCAGTCGGTTGTGGATGCAAACATGAATGCGTTGCGGGTGTGGGGAGGCGGCATCTACGAGCAGGACGCCTTCTACGAGCTCTGTGACGAGCTGGGGGTCATGGTGAGTCCTGGGGTGTGTGACAACAGTGACCCGTGGTGACCCATGTCTTGTCAATGGGACGTGTGACACATCGTAAACCCAGACCTCCGTTGGCAGAGGATATTGGAGTTGTCTGATTATTTCCGCATGAGAACCCTTCCACATGTTGGTCCTAAGTATCTCTCTGCCTACACTTTCTTTGTGATAGGTGAGTATGCATCAGAGAAACAGTGCAACTGTAAGCATCTCTGATTCTCCAGAGAGTGAGGCTGCTAAAGCCAGTAAGGCCAGGGCATGCTCAGTGTCCTGCACAGGGGAAGGCTGACAGAGGGAGCGTCCTCCCTCAGTGTCTGTGGGCCTGCACCCCACCGCCCCTACACCATGGACCCCGGCGTGGTGCGGTAGAGAGGTTGCATCTAACCCATGTCATGTCCCAGTACTTCACAGACTCCGGACTGTGGTCCTTGCATTGTTTGGGCAATAGCAGTGAGGGCAGTATCTGTCAGTGCTCTGGACAGGTATGATTTCTGTTTTTGTTTTTTTTAACACTTCTGATCCACAGCTGGTTGGGTTCAGGTATGTAGAGAGCAGTGCTGTTGTTCCCACACTGGCCTCACAGTTACAGGATGCACAGCACCGTGGACAGCAGGGTTAGTGGTGACCTCGACCGGCTGACTGGTGCGAGGCTCTGTGGAGCCTTGCTATAGTAGCTCTGCTTTTACTGTATTTTATTTGTTATTTTCCCGCCTGCCAAAGAAGGGTCACTGTTGACCTTTGCATTTACAGATGAGGAAGCTGGTGTGTTATGGGGTTAGAAACCTTTACTGAGGGCTGGGGAGGAAGTTTGGCAGTCTAAGTACTACCTGGTAAGCACAAGGACCCAGGTTCGATCCCCAGTACCTCATGCCGTGCCATCCCCAGAACCCTGGGTACACTGTGCTGGCCCCCGAGACCAGGCGTGGTGACACACACCTGTAATCCCAACGCTGGGGAGGCTGGGACAGGAGGATCACGACGAGTCTGAGCTACACAGTGAGACCCTATACCAAGTAAATAAATACATAAATAGGTAAATAAGATTTAAAAATCATCATAAAGACAATAGAAGAAACCTTAACTGAGCCCAGCTTCCACAGTTGGTGGAGAAGGCTCTGGGCAAGCAGCTGCTTTGGGGCTGTGGCTTTAACCCTGTGTGCACAGTCTCCCAGGAGGGGCTTTGTGATCTCATTACTGAGGTGAACTTGTAGTAGAGTCAGCTCCTCCATAAATCCAGTGTCACGCCAGTATAGCGGCATACAGCCGCATGGGAGGTTCTGGAGGAGGGACCGAAAGTCTGAGGCCATTCCCAGCAACTTAGTGACTTAGTGGGACCTTGTTACATGCACATAACAAGGACAAATAATTTGTCACTCTCGGGCATCTCCCAAAGCCTAATGGGCAGTGGAAGTTAGCATTAGGAATGTGAGGCTCTGGAAAAGCTTCATTTCCATCCCCCAATGCACTCTGGATTTCTCCTCCTTTTTTGCTCAGGTGTCTGCTCATCTGCTTACCCCTGGGGCAGCAAGAGACCTTTGGCTGGCTCCCCTGTCCTCCACGCTGTTTCCTGGGTATAAGGGACAGTGTCTCCTGGTGCAGGATGGAGATTCTGTGTGCTGAGACTCACTGAGCACGCTGCTGCCTTGTGTTTCTTTGCCAGGTGTGGCAGGACTTCATGTTTGCCTCTGCCCTCTACCCAGCCAGCCAGGGCTTCCTGGATTCTGTGCAGGCGGAAGTTGCCTACCAGGTACGTTAGTGCCACTCCAAGGTGTGCATTTTTTTTTTGCCTTTTGTTAAATTCCTTACCATGTCTTCTTGTTCAGTGCCATATGACAAGAAGAATGATGCTCTGACTTTAATATTATGTGCCTTCTGGCACTGCCAGACCTGAGCCCCATTCTCAGTTCCCCACTGAACTGTCCCTGCACCCAACTCCTATTCTGCACCAGTTTCCTTTCCCCCAACTTCACCTCGGCAGCAGTCCCCACCTTGGTGACAGTGTGGTCTTTGGATTGCTTGGGAGAGAAATGGAAAGTGGTTCTCAACCCCATGATTTCTTTTGTGTTCCATATGTACACACATTTATGCACACATGAATGCAAGGCCTGGCAATCTGCTGTCTGTCTACGGAAGTTCTAGAGACAACGTGAAGTGCTGAGTATCTTTGTGTTGAAATGTCCTGTTCTGTCAAGACAAAGGCATTTCCTGGGTCTCATGGCCTTTCTGGTGGGCCCAGCTCCACTGAGGGTAGAGCTCAGAAGCTGGAGGCCAGCCTAGGCCACAGAAGGAGACCATCTTGGGAGAAAAAATGATCTCAGCTTTAGGATGGGACTATGACTTGGTGGCAGAGAGGACCCTGGGCCCAACTGCCACTATTGAAAAATTCCTTTGGGCTGGGGTGTAGCTCAGTGTTAGAGTACTTGCCTAGCATGCTCACGACCCTGGGTTCAATCTTCAGCACTACACAAAATGACAGTGGGAGGGGTAGGGGAGTGAAAAGGGAAGGAAGGGGACAGGGCTTCCTAGAGAATTGGCAGATTCAAGGTTAGGAACATCTTTGTTAATAGTTGTGGTGCTTACTACAATGCTGTCAGTAGATGCTTCTGGCCACAGAACAGGTTGGGAACACATGCTGAATGCCCTTAGTTTGGCAGCAAGGCGTGTGTAGGGGGTGGTGCTGTGAAACTTAGGTTACATTCTGTTCCTCCCTGCATCTTCAGTGTGTGCTCAAGGTTTCCACGGAGAAGCAGCCTGGCTCCTGAGCCTGATCTCAGTGTTCTCCATGGTTGTGAGTGTTGTCAGAGATAAACTGAGTACTCCAAGCTGTCTCCTGCAGTGCTAAGTTCTCTGAGCTGTGTCTTATAGTGCTGAGTTAAGCACTCTGAGCCATGCCCCGCAGTGCCTTTCCCTGTGGGAAGTGGTCCTCATCTGCGTCTCTGGCTCTTCTGTCACCTCCTTCCTCTTATTTCAGGCCCTGGACACTATCCCATTGTCTTCCTGGGACCACTCATTGGCCTGAATACAGCTCTGTTGGGAGCCCTTTTGCACCCATGAGTCTAGACCAGGTCTTCACCTGTCCTTGATGGCAAGTAGCATGTTTGCTCAGTGAAGTTCTGTCCTGGAAGATTGCATCTCCCTGAGGCCAGTGCCTTCTCGCTGTGCTCTGTCCCTGGTCCGCTTTGTGGTCAAGGACACATGGATGGACAGAAAGATGGTAGAGAGCTTACCTGGCCATAGTTTAACAAGTTATGGTGGCAGGGTTGTTTTGTGTGCTTCTGGGGAGAGGGAGAAGTATTCCAGGCAGTTTGTTGTTGTTTATGATGCAGCCAACGTTGGTGTGGTCTGCTCATATCCTGTGTGTGGCACAGGGCCCCTGGGACTCTTTGTCTCCTTAGAGTGTGCATCTGTGTGGTCACCAGCATCCTGAGCATGGTGGTAGAGGGGCTGTCAGGCTCTTGGGTGTGCCAGAGACAGCAAAAGGCAAACCATGGACTGTTCACAGGGCTGCTTAGAAAACAAAAGACTAGTTTTTCAGAACATGAAACATGCTCTGTGCACTGGAAGCGAGCTCCTGGCTGGAGGTAATGTAGGGTGGTGCTCTCAAGAAAAGCACAAAGATTAAGTTGTTAAAAAACAAAGTAGGAGCCATGCTTTTTCAAAGACCTGTGCTGCTGTGCTTCATCAGTTTGGGAGACATGGCCTGAAGCCGCCAGCATTTGATTCTTGAAAGATCGCTGAGTTGTGCGCAGCTGCTTGAGCAAAGTGGGTCAGGATTGTTAGGAGACAGGTGGAATAATCTGGTCACCATCTTTTCTCCAGCAACAATGAGATATGTGACCAGGGGACAGTGAAGCATATCAAATAGATGTCAGTCACATGACACATACCTGTGTTTTGGCCAGGTCTTCGAGGCGCAGCATATCAGCATGTGAAAAAGAGGTCTTGAATTTTTGTGGAAGGAAAGTAGACTATGGTGACTACATGAATAAGAGTAATGGGAGGTGGCAGACAGCAAAGAAAGGGAAGGAATGGACAATTCCTTGGCCAGTGTTCAGCAATCTCATTTCCAAATCATGTGCAGTCTATTGTTTTAAGAACAAGAATTAAAATGTTATTTTATAAAATGAGTAAAACACATGAAACATGCCTTTTTCTATTAGGTTTTCATTTCTATTGTTTCACGTTTGCAGCGCATAATGATTAAATTCCTCATGTGGAGTTGGTGCATGCGCACGGCACCTTTCCTTCCCTTGTCTCCTCCTCCTCCTCTCTCTGCTCTTCTGCATCTCTTCCTCCTCTTTCATTTTGCAAAAGATCTCTCTCCTTGTTTCCAGTTATCCATTGTATTTTATGTGAGAGAAACCATAAGATTGTCAAGATTTTGTGTGTGATTTATTTCACTTAACGTTATGATCTTGAGGTGCATCTGTTTTTTTTTTTTTCCAAAATTTTATTGATATACAGATAGCAATGAGACAGTTTCAAATCAAATCAGAAGTACAGTTTCAGCAAATAATACAATTTTAAAAATAGGATAAAGAATTATATA
>NW_004524759.1:3563171-3564389 GCF_000260255.1 Octodon degus | reverse complement strand
GCACACTCACCAGACCTGGGCTAGGACTGGGTCTCGAGGTGCATCTGTTTTTACAGAGAGCTCAGATTTGTTTTTCCTTATGGCAGAGTAGTGCTCCATGGTGTGTGAGTGCCGCGTTCTCTATCCCTTCATTTGGTGATGGACACGTAGGCCACTTCCAAGATTTAGGTGTTGTGAATTGTGCTGCTGAACATGGGTTTGCATGGATCCCTGTGTCATGATGCTTTTAATTCTTTTGGGAAGAGGAATTGCTGGGTTAAATGGAATCTCTAGCGTTAGTTAGTGGAATCTCCATACTGATTTCCATAGTGGCTGCACTAGTTTACTTTCCCACCAACAGTGTAGAAGGGCACCTTTCTTCCCACATCCTCACCAGCATTTGTTATTATTTGATTTTTTTTTTTTTTTGTTGTTGTTGATGGTTATTCTTTCTGGCATCTCACTGTTGTTTTAATTTGTATTTCTCTAGTGGCCAGTGATGTTGAACGCTTTTTAATGTATTGATAGAACATTTGTATTTATTCTGTGAAATGTCTGTTCATTTCTCTTGCCCATTGTTTTGGTTGGGTCTCTTATTTTGGGACATTTCTAATTTTTTGAATTCTTTCTAGAGTCTTTTCTCTGAGGGGTTGCTGGCTTTTCTCCATTCCTTTCAGTCTGCCAGTCGTTTCCTTTGCTGTGCAGAAGTTTTGAGTTTGTTGTGATCCTGTGGAAACGACTCTCTGTAACGTCCCCCTGGTACTCTGTTGTGTGGTTTTGAGCTTCTCAGCTGCACACTGTGACTGTCCACTCTGGTGACAGAGAGGCTGTAAATAGCAATGGAGTCACAGGGCTGGCACGTGTCCCTGAAGAGTGCTCCTGGCCATTGACTCACCCGGTCATTGTCACCCATCACTGCCCTCCTGCTGGGTGTGTGTCAGGGGGTCAGCAGATGGGGTGTGCTGCTCTCTTTCCATGTCCAGGCTGGTGGGGCTTCAGGAGCAGACCCTGAGCTCCCAACCCCATTGGGTTGACCCCATTAGATCTGAAGCCCCAGTGGCTTCTGACCCCAGGAGCTATTTCAGGTTAGGGCCTCCCGACTGCCTCCCACTTCAGGAAACCCTCACATACTCACTTTCTAAAACATTTCCCCAGCTTTCCTTTTGTATTTTTAGGAGATACATTTTATTGTACAGATTCTTGGGGACCAGTGTGATAACTGGAGACAGGTGTGCAGCG
>NW_004524759.1:3560780-3562006 GCF_000260255.1 Octodon degus | reverse complement strand
TCCATTTCTAGTGAGTGAGTGAGAGAGAGAAAGAGAGAGAGAGAGAGAGAGAGAGAGAGAGAGAGACAGACAGACAGACAGATGGACAGAGAGAGAGACAGAGAGAGAGACAGAGAGAAAGACAGACAGTGTGTGTTCTGAAATGTAGGGGCTCTAATTTTATAGGTTGTCATGTTTTGAGTGTATTTTTGCATATATTTGTGTTTTCCTGAATTCCAGGTCAGGAGACTGAAACCCCATCCGTCTGTTATCCTGTGGAGCGGCAATAACGAGAACGAGGGGCTGCTGGCTATGAACTGGTTCCAAGTTCCGCTCAGTGACCTGGAGACCTACATCAAGGACTACGTGACACTCTATGTGGCCAATATCAGGGAGGTCGTCTTGGCAGTAAGTAGTGTTTTTTAATGCAGAAGAATTTAGGAAATGTGCTTTTCTGATGGTTAAGTTTGGATATTTTGGGGATGTTTCATGCACTGTTATGATGTGGTCTTTAGCAGATGGGCTGGGCACAGGTGTGTCTCTGTCCCGCTGAGGCAACCCCTGGCTGTGTGGACACCTGTGATGCTAATGTCTGGGAGCTCTCCCCCCACATTGGTACTTGGGATGTATCCACAGGCCTCCAAGAGGGAGATCTCCAGATTCAGCAGTTTACTGAGATGCTGCCTCTATAATCCTGCGCCTGTGGGTGCTATTGAGGATTTGGTGTCTGATGTACGTGAATGAGTTGGTGTGTGATTAAGGGACCTTTTCTAATGCAGGATTATGGGACTGTGAGAGTCTCGGCAAGGACAAATATCATAACCAAGAACTCCCAAGTTACTGAGAATATATGATATACCAGGTACTGCCACACTAATTACTTTTTTTCTTTTTTGCGATACTGGGGATTGAACTCAGGACCTTGTGCTTGCCAGGCAAGTGCTTATTCTACCGTGCTATCTACCCGGCCCTTGCCATATTAATTACAATCATTTTATTAATTAATATATATACACAGGTACCTTGCTTCATGAATGTGTTTGCTTGTGAACAATTTGGTTTACACATAGAAGCATTTGGCAAAACTTTGTTTTTGTTTGCATTACATTTTCTTTTTTTTTTTTTTGCAATGCATTCTTTTTTATGTTAAACTTTTTTTTTTCAAAGTTTTATTGATAAACAGATAGCAATGAGACAGTTTCAAATCAAATCGGAAGTACAGTTTCAACAAATAATACACTGCATAT
>NW_004524759.1:3543763-3551094 GCF_000260255.1 Octodon degus | reverse complement strand
GAATAAATTAAGTTTATGTACAAAGGTACCACTGTAAATATATTAATTACATAGGTGCTTTATCTAATTAATTTATTTTCATAACTACTCTAGGGTATAGATAATGCTGTATAATCTCTGCTTCATAGATGAAGACCGGGGGGCTGAGGAGACTAAGTCACATGGTCGCAGAGGGCACAGATGATGGAGCCTAGCAGTGCAAGAGCGGAGCTAGGGTGATGGAAGCAGTGTTTGCCTGTAGAGCTGGCACTGTCCAGAGTGATGCAGTGAGGGGCAAGGAGAGACTGCTGCTGCTCAGGTACTGGTGACCAACACAGGCAAACACTGGAGCACTGGTGCATTTGGATTCCTCAGCTTGGAAAGGCTGGCGTCAGCAGTGGTCATGGAGTGTGGATGGACATGCAGAGCTTCTGTGACTCGCCATGGCTTCATGAACGGAAGCTGGTGGGAGATGTGCCGAGCAGCTGGGTGGCTGACTGGCATCATCTAGCACCTGCAGGCCACCTGGTGCCTGGAGCCTGTGCTGTGTTCCATACGCTCATTGCATAGCCTGGGTCAGGTGCACTGGGTTCAGGCCACGGTAGGGCACACTTGACTGGGGCTGTCCAGGACCCAGAAAAACTGTGCCTGACATAGTTACTGGGCATAGGAGTCCAGGAGAGCTGTGGGGCCTCTCCCTCTCTCATGCCCTGGATGGATGTGACTGATACTTGTGAGGGGGAGATCCTCTCTGAGAGATGGAGAGAGTGGTCATCTATAGCAATGACAGTAGCATCATGAGCACCGCCTGAGTGCCTGGTGCTGGGCCAAGTCCTTTCAGCCCATTCAGCCCTTGGTAGCTTATGTTATACATGTTTCTTTTTCACAGAGGCTGGCCATGGATTCCTCTTCATGGATGGCCATATGGGTAGGCGCTGTCCTCTGAGATACAGACTGTGCCTGACCCCATCCTGTGTCATGCAAGTGGGACCTGCTATCAGTCCTTCCTTGTTAGAGTTGTTTAGTGCTCAAGGTCTCTCCCAGCATGAACAGTGCTGTTTATGCTCATCCACAGGGGAAATGCTGAGATGCAGGGACTAAAACTCTGGTGCCTTGGCCCCCTCAGCTTCTGTCTTTAACTTAGGGTCCCCAGACAGAGGCAGTCTGCCCTAGGGAGCACCTAGCAATGTTGTAGACAGTGGGATAAGGACACTGGCACTGGGTAGGTGGATACCAGAGAAGATGTTGGTAGGTGCAGTGAGTGACCCCAAACTCATCACCAGCCCCAACTATCAGTAGTGCTGAAGACAGAACCACACTTGATTATCAGATTCTATGCCCTGATCAGAATGTGCAGTGAATGTTTAAGTGTAAACAGTATATTACAGCCGAAATCAGAGGGTCTTTACTTCCCCAAAGTGTGCAAAATCCTCCATCTCACTTTGAACACACTATCTTATTGCTGTACTTTTATAGTGGTAAGATTTTTAAACTAGATACTGTGTTTGTCTATTGCACTTGTACCACGCTGGGGTGAAAGAGTGGAGGGGAACTTGGAGGGGAGGTCAAGGTAAAGGTGAGCTATGTGGGATTTCTGGGAGTTGGAACATTTTTAACGAAGTGGCCTGTGCTTTGTTGAATGAAAATATTACCCTTAAAAACCACTGTGTTAGGGCTGGTGAGATAGCTCAGCAGACTAAGCGCCTGCTCAGGCAAGTGCAGGGATCTGGGTTTGATGCCTGGCATCACATGCCGCACTGACCCTGCCCCCGGGCACTCTGAGCCAGTGACCGAGTCCGGGAGTGGTGGTGCATGCCTGTAATCCAAGCGCTGGGGAGGCTGAAAACAGGAGGATCACTATGAGTCTGAGCTGCATAGTGAGACCATGCACAAAATAAATTAAAGAAAAAAAAAATCACTGTGTTTTTGCCTGCAGGGAGACAAGACCCGACCCTTTGTGCCATCTAGTCCTTCAAATGGAGTTGAAACCATTGCCGAAGGCTGGGTGTCAAGGGACCCCTACAGCAACCACTACGGCGATGTGCATTTTTATGACTACGACAATGATTGCTGGAATTGGACCGTTTTCCCTAAAGCGCGGTTTGTGTCTGAATATGGCTATCAGTCCTGGTCCTCCTTCAGTACATTAGAAAAGGTAAACCTTCATTCATTTGACTTTCCAGGGATTTGGAGTAGGAGACTGGGTGTTGCTTCTGAACTGGTTCAGGAAACCAAGTGAAATCAGCCCTTTCCAAGGGGGCGGTACTGGAGAGTGAACCTTCTCAGTGAGCCGCATCTCCAGCCCCTTTTTAATTTTGATACAGAGTCTTGGCTGGAACTTATGATCTTCTTGCCTCCACCTCGCAGAGTACTAGGATTATAGGTGTTCATCAGAACATCCACCTTTCTCTTCTTATTTAAATGAAAGTTTAGGAAGAAGATGGAAGAAAAAACATTTTTTTTTCTTTTACCAGTCTTCATCTTAGAGACTGTAACTTTTCTATATTGCTTTTAGTTATGTTCCTTTAGGAATATTTACAAGTTACGTGGGAGTTAGTGTTTGTTTAATCTGAATTATGATTGCACATGAAAATAACTCTTACTTGCTACTTTTGGGACCTCCCCCAACTGTTTTAGCATAGATAGATGTTCCAGACCGAGAGGGGGTCTGAGCATTCTTTCTTCTCCTCTTCTCCTGTTTCCTCCTATTTCTTTTCTTTTTTTTTTTTTCACTTACATAAGAATTTTATTTATACACACACAAACAAAAACCTCAGAATGGTCCTTAAGCATATGAGCTAAAACATGAGTTGGACTGTGTTCTATTTCTTTCACTCCTTTTTCTTCATATTGGGATATTTGGCCTTCTGTGTGGATTCCTGGAGCCCTCCCCCACCAATCCTGAAGATGCACTCTCCGAGCTGTGTATGTTCTTTTAAAAACAGCTTTGTTGAAATAATTCACTTCCTGTGAAGCGTACACATGCGCTGTGTATGATTCAGTGCTCTGCCGTGTGTTCCCGGAGTTGTGTGGCCATCACATGGTCCAACTGTAGATTTCCAGCATTCAGAAGATTCACTGACCTGTGAGCAGTTGTTCTCCTCCGCCTGTCCTCTTGCCCTGGCCCTCGGTCCCCCTAATGCTGTATTGATGCTGCTGATAGGCTTTCTGGCCTCTGGTCCTTGTGCTTAGGACCACACCACCTGCATCTTGGGAGTGGCTTTTTTGACTGCATCGTGCATGCAAGGTCCACCTGTGGGGGACTGTGTGTTTGTGTGTCTTCCCTCCTGATTGTTGAATAATGTTTTTTTGTGTATGCTTTTCACATTGCCTGCACCACCTATCTGTAGGTGGACACTTGTGCACATGCTGTGTGAATGTGTGTGTGTGCGCGTGCATTGCTTGTGTAAACATGTTTTCACACTTTCTTTTTGTGGGTGGCGGCAAGCGAGAAAGCGTCATGAAGGCCTCGGCACATTCCGGGAATACAAGATAGTGGGGTATCGCCTGCCCACCCCAAAGTGCCACACGCTGCCTCTCTATGGCATGCAGATTTTTGCACCCAACCATGTCATCTCCAAGTCCTGTTTCTTTTTTCTTTCTTTTTTTTTTTTTTGTGGAACTGGGGATTGAACTCAGGCCCTTGCGCTTGCCAGGCAAACGCTTATTCTACTGAGCCATCCCCCTGGGCCCAAGTGCTGTTTCTGGTGCTTTGTGTCCCAGCTGAAGAAGATGAAGAAATCTTCAGGGGAGATCATCCACTGTGGACAGGGATTTGAGAAGTCTCCGCTGCGGGTGAAGATCTTCGGCATCTGGCTGTACTATGACTCCCACAGTGGCACCCACAACATGTACTAGGAGTACCAGGACCTGACCACAGCAGGCGCCATCACCCAGTGCTACCAAGACATGTGCACTTGGCACTGAGCCTGCGCCCACTCCATCCAGATCATGAAGGTGGAGGAGATCGCAGCCAGCAAGTGCCACTGGCGCGCTGTCTAGCAGTTCCACGACTCCAAGATCAAGTTCCCACCGCCCCACCAGGTCTTGCATCACCAGCACAAGCCCAACTTCACTACCAAGAGGCCCAACATCTTCTTCTAGAGGCCTTGCATGGGTCCCACTCATGAGAGGACTGCTGTGTCACGTGCTCACTGTATGCTGAATGTGAAGAACTACATGCTGTTTCTGTGATGACGGCACCGGTTTGCATGTCCGTACTGTTGCCAACACTAGTCATTTTTCATTTTTAAAACATTTCCCCAGAAATACGCATTTGTAGGAACTTTGCATTTCCTTGATGGCTGAGGATGCTGAGCATCTTTCACGTGCTTATTGGCCATTTGTCTTCCTTTTAGAAACGTGTGCTCGAATCATTTGCCCACTGTTTAATTGAGTCGTCGTTTTGTTGTTGAGTTATGAGGGCTTTTAAAATATGTACCCTAGAATTTTAAGTCAAATGTGTGTTTTGAAGATACTTTCTCTCAATCCGTGGGTTATCATTTTACCAGCTTGATGATGTCATTAAAAGCATAGAAATTTTAATTTTGATGAAGTTCTATCTGCTAGTCTCTTGAGTTTTTGATTTTGACTCTAAGAAGTCCTGGCCTAATCCAGATAACAGATGTTTACTCCTGTGCTGTCTTCTAGGAGTTTTTGGGTTAGCTCTGGCATGTGTGACCCGTGTTACTTTTTCCATGTAGCATTAATGTGTATCTTGATCCACTCTTATGCCTGTGGGTGCCTAGTTGTTCTGATTTTGTTTAACAGTACCTGGCTTGAAAACAAAACAGATCAGAGTGTCATTACTTAGTTTATATTCTCAACTACATCAACAGTTAAGTGTATTTATCAGCCTTGTGTAGAAATCACTGAGAAACAAGTAGTATGAGTGATTTCTGAAACATCTGCTGTTGTCACAGTAGTATTTTATTTCTATTTCATAATTATGACAGTTTTGACAAACTAGTCATATAAAATAATACTAAATAGACAGGAGGCTATTGTAAAAATGCACATAATAAATGCATTTTGATAAGGCGAATCTCTTGAGAGAAGAAACAAGGTGTAACTTTCAAGGGAAGATGAAGATACCAGGCTTTGACCAGCAACAAGTGTGACGGTAAGAATGTCTATGAAGGACTGGCCAAATAGTTCAGCAGATTAAAGCACCTGCAAACAGGTACAGGGGCCAAGGGTTCAATCCTGGGCCTCTGTGCCAGCCCCACCCCCGGGGCATGCTGAGATGGCAATTGAGACTGGACATGGTGGCATGCACCTGTAATCCCAGCTCTTAGGAGGCTGTAAACAGGCGGATCACTATGAGACTGATCTAGTAGTGAGACCCTGAACATCCTGTAGACTCTTCCCCAAAATTAAAAAAAAAAAAAAATTCAAGAATGTCTATGACATTACAGTCAGTTAAGAACCACAGGCTACACTTGGGAGACTGAGGCAGGAGGATCTTTGTGAGTTCAAGACAGCTTGGGCTACAAGGTACGCTCAAGGCCAGCCTGAACTGCATAGCAAGAAGAACCTTTTCCCCAGCATGTACAGTACTCTCTGGGTTAGTCAGGAACTTCTAGAAAAGTAGTTTCACTGCCAGCTTCCCCATCCTGACTCTTCTGCTTCTACTTGGAAGGTCTCAGTGAAGGAAGACTGGTCTTATAACAGCACGTTCACCTATCATCGACAGCACCATCTGGATGGCAATAAGGAGATGCTTCGCCAGGCTGCCCTGCATTTCAGGCTCCCAGAAGGCCCAGATCCTGTCCGCACCTTCAGAGACATGCTCTACCTGACTCAGGTGGGTCCTGTACTGGGGTGGTCTCCTTCAGTGACCACGAGAGCTCCTGAGGACCTTGAGGGCTGGTGTAGTGCAAAGCAGGTTTTTCATTCTACTGATTTTAAGGGAGTTGTTTTGTTTACTCTGATATGCTAACCTGTAAGACTTGAGGTGGTTCATTTTTGGCATTCATTTCTTTTGTAAGAATAGCTTATGAAATTCTAAATTGCACATGAAAATATTCCCTAGTTCAAGATTTTTAGAGAGGTTCAGTCATGAAGACAAGGCTATTTCTCAAGGGTGATACACAACAAACACTAGAGGGTGCAGAGATAGGCTTGTGCATGAGCTGCCATTTGTCATTGTGATTCAGGAGGAAAAGGGGAGCTTCATCAATCAACAGTGCTTTATTGGGTACTTATGGATCTAATACAAATGGAGACTTTACGGGACAATAAATGAACCTTGACTCTGTGTATAGAGATGAATTTCATTACTGATCAGAGATTTAAGCATGGGAGTTTAACTCAGGGCTAGGGTACGTGGCTCACAGTTTGTAGAGGTAGTTAGCTGGCTCCAAGGTAGAGCAGCATGGCAGAGGAGAAACAGTTTGTGTCAGGGCAGCAGGAGGCAGAGAGAGGGATCAAGGGAGGAGGAGGGAGACAGACCCTAGTGAGCCAGTCTAGTGCATCACATCCCCATGGTCCAGTCACCTCCCAAAGCACATGAGGCTTTGTGGGGATGTCTGCATTGTTACAAGTTCTGTCTAGATGTCTCTCCAAAGCCTCATGCAGTCATGGGGCAGCTTCTAGAGTTTTTGATTGACTTAGGGTCCAGTGCTGGGATTATGGGTGTGAGTACTATACCCACCCTGGGGCAGGTAGCCTGCATACAGTAGAAGGGAGGGAAAGAGGCTAGCTCTCTTGGGGCCAGGGAGATAGCTCAGTGGTCCTAGCTGTGTGGTGAGACCCTGTACCAATTAACTAATTAATTAGAAAAAAAAGAGGCTAGCTCTCTGTTGCTTATCCCTTTTGTTCTTGCTGCTTTTGCTGTCTTCTGCCATGAACTGTTCCTCTGTGCTTGTGCCACTCTGCCTCAGAGCCAGCTGAATATAGACTAGAACTTCCAAAAACTGTGAGCCAAATTAACCTTTCCCTTTTTAATTTGGGTGTCAGGTATTTTGTCTCAGCAACAAGAGAGGGCCAGGAATATAGCTCAATGGCATAAGCGCCTGCCTGGCAAGTGCAAGGTGTCAAGTTCAATTCCCGATACTGCAAAAACAAAAACAACAAGCAAACAAACAGAAACACTATCAGCAACAAGAGAAAAGTAACCAAAGCTTACATATAAATTTTCAGGGAGTTTTTGCATGGTAACATGTAGTTCAGAAGTTACCAGACACAGAGTTAAAGGTGAGGCTGCTGTCTGCCCCTTTCTGAGTGTTACTGTTCATCTTTTAAGATTTTCACAGGCAGTATTATTGAAACTTTTGATTTATAAAATAGATCAGTCCTTAGTCCTGTGTGTGTGTGTGTGTGTGTGTGTGAGAGAGAGAGAGAGAGAGAGA
>NW_004524759.1:3516460-3543663 GCF_000260255.1 Octodon degus | reverse complement strand
AGAGAGAGAGAGGAAGAAGGAGGAGGAGGAGGAAGAAGAGGAGGAGGAGGAGGAGGAGGAGGGAAGAGACCTTTCAGCCTTTGTTTCTCATGTTGTCCCCTCTCCTTCCAGCTGTTCATTTTATCATTGTAGCTTTATTCTCTTTCCTCAAGGACCTGACAGAAATAATTGTTCTTTTCTGGGCTTCTTAGGCAGCCAGCTGTATGATGAGGAGTGGGCGCGCTGCAGACATTCTCTATGGCCAGTTTGCTGATGACAGGTCAGCAATATGGCATGAATGTCCCCTCAGTGTGGTTCTGGTTGGTTTGTCCTGGGCCGCTTCTCACTTTTACTTTGGTGCTAACCCCAGCAAGTGGGGTTTACAATGAAAGGGCTATGAGTTATAGCTTTTTCTGGTTTCCTGTTTAGTTCTGGATTCTGTTGACTGGGTACAGACAGGAAGTACTAGGGTAAATAAAGTATGTGGTTTTCCTGTGACGATGGCATTAGAGCCTCCATCTTGGATCTGTGTAAGCTTCTCCCATCTATCTCCCTGACTCTCTCCTACCTCACCCTTTTCCTCATCTTCCCTCACAGCTCTGAGGAGCAGGGTGTTTGCCACTTTTCAAGGCTTCTTGATAATTAGCCTGATGGTGTGACCATTGACAAAATCTTGCCCGAGAAGGCTTGAGATTTTCTTTCCATGTCCATCCTGTCCTGCCTTCTCTAGTCTGATAGCCACATGGAGGCTCTCTCTTCAGTGTTTCTACTCTTTGAGAATAGTCTTGCCTCACTTTCTGAATTCTCTTGTCAGATTATCCTCCATAGCCCCTGCTCAGGCACACCTCTGTGTGTCTTCATCATGAGACTTCACGCCTTCTGTGATGACTGATACCCTTGTGAGCACCATGTGTGTGGCTTCTGCACCAGCCTGTTCTTATTTTCTTTCAAATTTTTATTTATTTATTTGATACAGGGTCTCGCTATGCAGTTAAGATTTGTAGTGGTCTTCCTGTCTCAGCCTCCCCAGGCTGGGATTACAGATGTGCACCACCATGCTCAGTTTTGGGGCTGGCAGGGTGCACCCAGGGTTCCAGGACTGGCATAACATGTGGTACCGGGGATCAAACTCAGGACCTTGTGCTTGCCAGGCAGGTGCTTAGATTACCAAGCTATCTCCCCAGCCCCCCAGCCTGCTTCTTGATGGTGACCAGCACAGGATGCTGCGTGAACAGGAAGGTGGGTGGACAGGATGCTGGAGGGACAGGAAGGTGGGTGGATAGCATGCTGGGTGGATGGGAAGCTAGCTGAAACCAGTCTGTGCCGACCTTTAGTTACAGCTCTCCTATCCTTTTATTTCTCCCCTGTTTGTTTGCTGAGCACTCCTGATTGGGGATGGCTCAACAAATATATTCCTCAGGACTGTCTTATCTCCTTGTGGCTCAGGTAACCCCATCAGCTGACTTCAGAAAGGAGTTGGACTGTGGGCATGGGTAGGTGGCACCTGCTGCTGGTGCCATCCACTGGTTCAGTAAGCAGCACCGGGATGTGATGAGAGAGCCAGGTTGTCCTAGGCTCTCATGGTGGGGTGGGTAGTGGTGGGAGGGGATAAAAGAGGCGTGACATGCAGAGCACCCTAGGTGAAGGACTGACTAGGGACACAGGACGCTGCATGTTGGATTCCTCCATATGCGGCGAAGGCTTTAGTCGGCATGTGATCTGCTTTGGTTGGCTGTCTATTAAATACCTGGTGCTAGCCATGAATTGTTTTGGATCCTTCCTTCATCCCTCTATCCCTATGTCCCTTCCTTCTCTGGGATTTGAACCCAGGACCTTTACACTGAGCTGCATCCTCTTGCCTTTTTCTTTAGTGTTTTATTTTGAGAGAGAGACTCACTAAGTTACTGAGTTGCCCAGGTGTGGCTCAAATTCATGAACCTTCTGCCCCAGGCTTCTAGAGTGCTGGGCCAGACTGGCTTTGCTCACTTTTTCATGCAATTCTTTTGGGTCTCCACATACCTGTATTGCTATTTGTATCTTATATATGAGTAAATAGAGACTCAGGAAGATTAATAGCTTGTCCAAGGATGCAGAGCATTGAGGAGCATGTTTTCTGCTTTAAAGCCCGTGTGTAATATTTTCACTTCTCAGCTGAGATAGGGCCATTCTGCAATGACTGAGGGGCTTGGTTGAATTATAATGTTAATATTCAGTTAAGTAAAGCAGCCATGAGAAATGTAGCACATTAAATAAGAAACAAATTGGAACACTAAAGAAAATCAAGGAAACCATGAATCAGTTTTGTTTTATTTTTAAATCAACAAATCAACAACTATTTTAGCTACACTGGTCAAGGAAGAAAAGCAGAGATTCAGCTGACTGACCCAGGAGTGAGAGAGTGAATAGTTACTCACTGTACAGAAATAAAAGCATGGCAAGGAAATGCAGGGCTACCTTGGTTCACAAACTCCATTCTGTCTGTGACTCTTGTGGCGAAATGAACTAGACAAGAACAATATTTTCCCATAAGGTCAACATTGAACTGATTCAGTTCTTGTCCAACTCAGAATCACGAAAAGAATCAAGTCTGAACTGATGTTCCACTGTATTATAAACAATTATATGGCAGCAAATCAGGTAACCTAGATGAAATAGAGAAATTGCTAGACAAATAACCTACAAAAATTAAGATGAAATACAGAATCTGAATGACCTATAGCAACTAACAAGAGTTAATGGTCAAAAAACTTATCCTATAAAGAAAACTTCAGCATGAGATGGCTTCACTAGTGAATTCTGAAAATACTTTATGCCTCATTTTGTGAAGCCGATATTACCTTGATATCAAAATCAGATAAAGATATATCAAGAAAAACAGCCTAACTGTCAGTATTCTTATGAAAACAAAGAAAGGGGATCCTCCACAAAACCTACCACACAGAGAAGGATAGCGCAACATAATCAAGTGGTATTTACTCCAAGAGAGGAGTCCTGGTTCAACACTGAAAACCAACCAGAACAATACAGCAGATTAGTACAATACAGGAAGAATAACCACAGCCCATCTAATGGATGGAAAAAAAAAAAAAGCATTTGACAAAACCTAACACCCTTTCATGATTAAAAAAAAAAAAAATCAACAAATTAGGACTAGAAGAGAGCTTCCTTAATTTAATAAAGGGTATCTTTGAGAAACTTGCCACTCATAACATATGTAAGGGCAAGAGACAGAGAGCTTTCACCTTGGGTCAGGAATCAGCCAGGCTGCCTTCTTGCTGGTTCTGTTCAGTGTGGAACTGGGGGTTCTGGCTGGGGGAGTTAGGCAAGGAAGTGAAATGAAAGCCAGCCAGATTGGGAGGAAGAAGGAAAACTGTCCCTATTTGCAGGTGACATTTAGAAAATCTAAAGTATCCAAAAACATTTTTGTAGAATTGCAGGATATGAGGTCAGTGTATAAATGCCAAGCAATGAACCATGTGAGAATGGGATTCAGTAAACAACACCATTGATAATAGCATCAACAACAGTAGAATAGAAATGTCCTTTGACTTACAATGAGGTTACACCCAGAAAGTCAGTTGAAAATTGAAAATATGATCCTAAGTCTAGCATGGATTTAATAGCCATCTCACCAACACCGCTGCCTGCAGCAGCCTGCTGTGGAGAATCTGTGCCAGCCTCCTGCTCACATGCTGGCTGTCACTGTAGCAGGTGATGCAGCCGGGCATGGCGAGATGGCATCTGGCTCCATCCAGACTGTGAGTTCCAGGAAAGATCAGGAGTCTAAATTTGAAGTATAGTTTCCCTGGCCATGGCATACCCGTGATCTCAGCACTCGGGGTGGGGTGAGGTGGGAGGATTGGCTGGGCTACATAGCAAGACTCTGTCTCGACAAACAAAATAATAATTATTGTAAAATTATAAAATAACCACTTGGTTAGTTGATTATTTAAAAAATTAGAAATATGGTTCTACTGAATATGTGTCTCTTTTTAAAAAAAATGTATTTGGCACAAGGCCTCACTACACAGTTTGGACTCATAGTGATCCTCCTGTTTTCAGCCGGGTCCCCAGTGCTGGGATTACAGGTGTGCGCCACCACACCTGGTCTCGGTGGCTGGCTGAATGCACTCAGAGGTGGGGCCAGCGCAGCATGTGGTGTCAGGGATTGAACTCAGGTTCCTGCACTTGCCTAAGCAGGCTCTTATCTGCTGAGCTATTTTGCCTGTCCTAATATGTGTTTCTTCTACCAAACTGGAAAATCCCAAGTCAGATCACTGAAAGACCTTCTTTACTTAATGTAGTTCACCAAAGAGACACAAGACTGTCACACTAAAAACTACCAAAAATGTTGGAGGAAATAAAGACATGAAAGGACATCCTATATTCATGAATTGGAAGACTTAACTGTCAAGCTCAATGTTCTTCAAATTGAGCTACGGATTCAACTGTAATCTCTCAAAAATTCCTACCGACTTCCTTTGAGAAATGGACAAGTAGATCCTAGATTTCATGTGGAAATGTAAGACTTGTCAGAGCCAATCTTGCAAAAGAAGAATAAAGTGGGAGAACTCCTATCCCAGCGTTAAAATTATTACAAAGTACGTTGTCCAACACAGTGGGATCCTCACCTACGGCCAGACCTAGACTGAGTCAGTAAAGTGGAGTGTAGAAATAAACACACATGGCTGTAATCAGTCCTTCTTAAGTAAAAGTAAGTAGCTTTCTTCTAATTGAATACACACACACATGCATTTTAATGGTGTAGAACATGACACACACATAGACATTGTGGAAATGGCCTAATCAGGCAATTTAAGGTGTGTATTACTCACATACCTAGTCCTTTTTTTGTGGTGAGAACATTAGAACTACTTTATTAGCAGCTTCCAAGCATGCAGCATCTTGTTCTTAGCCTCGGACCACATTGTGTAGCAGAACTCTGTCACTTCCTCTTCCTGTGTAACTGCAGATGCATTGTCCTGTCACCAGTGCCCCACCCAGCGCTGGTGACCATGCTACGCTCTGTATGCCCTGCACCTAAGTGAGATCATGTAGTCTCTTTCTTTTTGTGCTCGCTTGTTTCATTTAACATAATGTCCTCTGGATTAACCCGTATTCTCACAAATGAGTGGTTTTCCTTTGCTTTGAAGACCAGACGTATTCCTTGATGTATACATGCTGCCCCTCTGGTGACAGATGCTTGCGTGATTCCCTGTCCTGCCTATTGTGACCTGTGCTGTGAGGTCTTGGACTGCAGGTGTGGCCTCCACATACTGACTTCTTTTCCTTTGGCCACAGACTCAGCATAGGAACTGCAGGAGCTTATGGTATTTTTGGTTTTCTGAGGAACCTCCATACTGTTGTCTATAACACCTATGTGATTTACATTCCTATGTTAACAAAATTGGGAAAGAAATGGTATTTTCAAAAAATGGTGTTAGAATAGCCTGATATTAATAATGCTAACTGTCCAGCACCGGGCCCCCATGGGCGGATGCTGCTCCCCAGGGCGTGGACAGCCCTGCTCTTGCAGGCCCACCGTTAGATGTCTCACAGGCTGGCTCTCCTCGCACCCTGTCAGGGCTGCTTGCATGGGCTCTGTCCTGCAGTATACTGCCTGGCCTCCCAGCCTTGTCTGTAGAATCTCAGCAGAAGCCTTCATGACCCCTTCGACCCTCACACTCTGCACACCTGCAACAGCTGTGTCCATAGACGGTGAATGCCTGCTGCTGGCCTGAGCGGTGCCTGGGCTGCTTGAGCCACAGCTGTAGTGATCTCTATGGGCCTTGCTGGCCTGGGCAATTTGGGGTAAGGAGGGATCCTGGGATTCTCTTCCTAAAAGAGAACTGTGGAAAATCATTGGACTGAAATTGTGTCATTGTTCTGGTGTCCTGCATCTCTGAACCTGTGGTCTTTGCCAATTCCTGAGATGCCATTCAGGCTTCTTTCCTGCTGTCTCTGTGCAGAGCGCCTGAATTGTCAACCGTGCCCTCTGCGGCTTCTTTCCTGGCCCAGCTTTCTAACTTTCTCTGCTCCTTGTTGCTGCTTTTCTTTCAATCTGGCTAAAAGTAGGCAGCCAAGCCCAACCTGCAGCCTGAGGGCTCGCTGCTTTGAAATTTCCCTGTCTGATGAGGTTGTCCATTGCCTGTAAGCTCAGCCTCCCTCAGTCTCGGGACATGGGCCAAATGTATTCCTCTTTCACCATGACCTTAATCTAGTTCCCAGCGGCACTCCCATTTGTGTTAGAAACACCTCAGCACAGCACATAACCCTATAAATTGTCCTATTTCCTTTGTACCTTTTTTTTTTTTTTCCTTTTTGAGATAGAGTCTAGCTATGTTCCTCAGACTGGCTTCCAACTCAAAGTGATCCTCCTGCCTCAGCCTCCCAAGTGCTGGAATTATAGGTGTATGCTACCACAGCTAGCTGTCATTCACTGCTATAATAAATTTAGCACCAAGACTCTCAAACATACGTGCTGTTACAACAGTTGCTGTCACTCGCTGGAGCTAGCTCTATACCTAGTGTAATAATGACATTCCTATTGCTAATTGAATCCTCTAGTTCATCTAATTTCCTCTAAAAATGAAACCCCTCATACCTATAATTCCATCTGATCGACATGGCCTCATCACACAATAATGGCTCTGTGTGTGTGTGTGTGTGTGTGTGTGTGTGTGTGTATCTCCCCCAATCAGGTGGTACAGGCCCAGTGTATCAAGATAGAAACTGAGTTCTACCGTCGCAGCCGGAGCGAGATAGTGGCTGGTGAGGGCCACACCATGGGGGCACTCTATTGGCAGCTGAATGACATCTGGCCGGCTCCTTCTTGGTCCTCTCTAGGTAAGAGTTTCACTGTCTTCTATGTCAAGGAGAGAAGCAAGACCCAAGGGAGAGGGACTAAGGATGCACAGAGCTTGAAGGGCCAGATGAATGGAGGCAGGACGGGAGCCTAAGAGGCTGCAGGAACCGGGTGTGTGACCCACAGCCCTGGCTCACGTCAGCAATGTCTCCTCAGCCTTAGCAGTAATGTATGTTAGTCATCACTGGGACCTAATACCTGACACCCAGAACTTAAAGGAACAGTGGTTTAGTGACTCCTAGTTTCAGGTGACTCAGTCTGTGGTCAGCTGGCTCCAAGCTGTAACAGTCATGGTAGAAGAACCTGGCTGAGGAAATGCTCACCTCATGGCAGCAGGCGAGCAGAGCAGGGGAGCAGTGCCAGAGAGGAAGGAGACAAGGACCAAACACAGACCCCATGTCACACCTGTGACCTACCCAGACCCACCCAGAAGTGTGCCCCTCCAGTCTCCAGGGGCTCCCAATCCAATCACTAGACTCTCCACCCTGACCCTCAGCACTCTGTGCAGTCACAGCAGGTCAGCAAAGGACAGTTCATGCCCAGAGGTCCCAGCCACATATCTTACAATTATTGCATAGAATGTGGATTTTTAAAAGAGCATTCTCAGGGCCACAGGGGTATGAATGTGAACATCCGTTCAGTATAGGAGAGCTCTGCCTAGGGGAAGATTGGCCCACTTAGGCGCTGCAGTGCTCCTTCCTCCGATGCAGTTGTTCTGTAAGGTCATCTAGCATACTTCAAGGACAGGAGGGTAATAGAGTCAGAGATCCAGCCTGCCTGCGGTTCACTAGCAGCAGGTGAGAGATTGGCGTGGAGCTTGTAGTTTGAGGGATCCATCTACTTGGGTGTAGTCAGCAAAAAGGAAGGAGTAAGAATTAGTCTTTGACCTTCCCTGGAGGTGATTTGAGGCAGAGTTCAGATAGTAATGAAAATAATAGCTTTGGATCAAACAAGTCGGAGGGCCAGCGTGATGGGACAGGGTGCCCAGGATGCCCAGAGCTCTGCTGTGTTGAGCCCCGGGCCCCTCACCCTGTACACTCCCCCCAAGCCATGGGGACAGGGTCTGTGCCAGCTGACCCTGGGCTCCCCGGCCTCCTTGCTGTCTGCAGAGTACGGTGGCAAGTGGAAGATGCTGCACTACTTCGCCCGCCGTTTCTTCGACCCACTGTTGCCTGTGGGCTTTGAGGACAAGGATGTGTTTTACATTCATGGAGTGTCTGACCTGCATGAGGACCAGAATGTGACACTCACTGTGAGTCTCCAAGGGCCCTTGCTCATGGACGCAGAGGGCTGCAGATTAGCTTTTTAATGCTCTGGTTATATGACTTTGAGGTCAAACAGGAAAGGAATTGATTTGCATCAAAATATCTTTAGTGCCCTTAGTAGAAAATGTGCTGTCTGTGGGGTCAGAGTATGGTTTGGACAGCAGGCTGGTGCTTGGCAGGCCAGGGTTCTGTCTCTGAGGGGACACAGCAGCCTGTCTCCCTGGAGGTGTCTGGATAGTGCCTTACCTGAATTATATGGCAAAGTGCATGAAAGTGTAAGCTTATTTATAAGCTTGAGAGGCAGGCAACAGTCCAAAATTTTTTTTTTTTTTTTTTTTTTTTTTGCGGAACCGGGGATTGAACTCAGGCCCTTGCGCTTGCCAGGGAAGCGCTTATTCTACTAAGCCATCTCCTTGGCCCCAACAGTCCAAATTTTACAAAAAGAACTGGGTAAGCTTGGTATGTTAAAGTTGAAATCAGACTACCTAGAATGGCTAGGTAGAAAAATAAGCTTCCATTTATAACTAGCATAAGGAAAGAGAGAAGGGCAGCAAGCCTCTATGTTGGATGGTGCTGGCCATTCTGGAAGTAGCTGTGTGTAGGCTACTTCATGGCCTCCTGTGGCTGGTTTTCTAATTCTCTCCACAACCTGAGAAGCCCATGCAGCCATTGGCCTCCTTTTCCACGTGAAGAAACAGAGGCTTGGTGACTTGGGAACTCAGTCACATGGCCAGCAGTCAGTAGCCCAGGATTAAAACCCAGCCTTGCTGTCCCCCGACAGGCGTGCTGTTCCCACTGCAGTAGCCATTGCCATGCTCAGTGTTCCTTCTTCCTGCTTCCTTCCACAGTTGATGGTGCACTCCTGGCACTCTCTGCAACCCCAGTGTGCCCATTCCACAGAGCCCTTGGTGATGAAGGCAGGGGCCGCCACCCATCTGTACAGTGAGCCCGTGGCCCGCCTGCTGCGCAGGTGTGGGAACTGCACCCGGCAAGCCTGTGTGGCTTCCTTCCACCTCTCAGCCGGCGGTGAGCTCGTGAGTCCAGTCAACTATCATTTCTTGTCCTCCCTGAAGGATGCTGAGGGGCTGCTCAAGGCACATATCACGGTAAGCCAGGTTGCCCCAGGCTGCGTCCTAGCTGCATGTTTCCTCGGCTGTGGGTGACCTGTGGCCTGCGGGAGACACCCCTTCAGCTGGAGGCAAAGACCAGAGGTTTTCACCTGCAGGAAGGATTTTTCCAAGGACTCAGTGTCCACCCTAGCCTCCCACTGACTGCTCCCTCTGTGGGTCCCACACTGTGACCCCAGTGCTTTGCTGTGTCCCCTCTGACCTTCAGAATAGCCTCATGTGCTAGCTAGCCTCTGTGCTGCGCCAGAGAACAAATTCACCAGAGACCAGGTGGCAGTGTAGGGTCCTGCATCTCGGCTTGGACTCTGTGAGTCTGCCCTGTTAATCACTACACACCCTGATCTATGGCTTAATTACCAAATGTCTGTAATTGCCAAGAAAAAAAAATAGGCTTTTTAGGCTGTGCTGTTACAAAACTTGTGCCAGTGGAGAGTATGGGCTCTGACTGGTTAAAGACTTCCCCTTCCCTCCACATAGTATCTGACAGTATTTTTCTAGAAAGTTTAATTTTCATTTTAAAAAAATTTCAAATTTGTTTTACTTATTCTTTTTTTAACAGGGAGCCTGCCCATTAGCTCAAGTGTTTAAGTGCCTGCTGAAATGAAGCAGTCAGGCTCAGGATGCTGTGGTTTGATCCCTTCATCCTCAAGTCAAACCGGACCTGCCCTGAAGGCATCCTGAGTGCCCCCCCAAAAAAAACTCCTTATTTTTTTTACAATTTTTTTTTTTTTTATACTTTCACTTCATTAAGAAAGCCTTTTTAAAACTGACCTTAGAAAGCCTGACAAGATAGCTCAGTGGACTGAGTGCCTGCTTAGGCAAGTGCAGGGACTGGGGTTCAATCCCCAGTACCATATGCTATGCCAGCTCCACCCCCAGAACTTGCTGAGCTCTAATCCCACCTGTAATCCCAGCTGCTGGGGAGGCTAAAAACAGGAGGATCACTATGAGTCTGAACTGTGTAGTAAGACCCTGTACCAAAAAACCAATAAAAACAACCACCCCTCAAAAAAAACCCTATTAAAATTGACTTTAGAAATAATCTTGGGGCTGGTGAGATGGCTCAGTGATCTAAAGCGCCTACTTAGAACAAGCTTAGCAAAGCACAGGGACCGCGGTTCAATCCCCCAGTACCACATGCCAGCCAGCCCCGCCCCCTGGTGGGCTGAGCTGGCCACACACACACACACACACACACACACACACACACACACTATAAATAAATAAAATTAAAAAAAAAACAAATAATCTTATAAAAACTCAGCATCTTTACTTTTTTAAAAAAAAGTATATAAAGGGTGCCTGTCCATATCTCAGTTCTTTAAGTGGGTGCTTCCACAAAGCTGTCACCCTCAGGTTGCTGTAGTTCGATCCCCACAATACTCCAGCCAGCCAACCCACCCCTGAGGGCATTCGGAGCAAAACAAAACAAAACAAAACAAAACAAAACAAACCCTTATTTAAAAAAAAAAGTGTATAAAGGTTGAAAACATGGCTTCTCAAATTAATAGTAAAATATTCACATAACAATGCCTGAATGCTCAGTAACAACTGAGGTAGAACAGAGAGGAAGGAAGTGACCATGCACACACAGCTTTTTTTTTTCCCCAGAAAGAAAGAAAACTAAAACAAAATCAAGACTGGATAGGACAAAGCTTTGGTTTCTAAATGGATGGTTGGAAAATGTTTTTTATTCTTTAGCCAGGGCTTCTTGCCTCTTGTCCTTGTGCTATGTGAGATTTGTTCATCCTAGAGGAACCCTGACATTCGCTGTCCTTCCTCAGGGCTTGGTGTAGGCTGAACACTTACTGTCTGTCTGAGAGGCCAGGGGTCCAACAGCTGGAGGGACATAGGCTCTGGGCCAGCTGGGACAGCCAGGTATCCTTGTCCCTGTAGCCACTGTCTCTTCATGACAGCAGAGAAAAGTACCTTGGTGTTCAGCATCTCCTTCAGGCCGAGTCTGCCCCTCCTGCTGTCCCAAGTATGCTTTGTCACTGTCTTTTCTGCTGCTGTCAGTGTAGCTTTTCTTTTTATAACAGGATCTGGAATGATAATCATACAAGTGCCTTAGGGACGAGTTATCTATAGTAAAAAAATGCCCTTTGAAGTACTTCATGCCACACATAATCTGATGAAAGACCCTGTAGCCCAGCATGGATGAGGTCCAAGAATAATCATCATAGTAAAAGACATACTGGCATGAATCCCCCTTGCTTGAAACACACTTGTGCCAGTGTTCTTGCCGCTTTCTGAAGCAGCTCTGGAGGGCCTGTTTTGTGAGTGACTTTAGTTGTGCTGTTGGGCCACCTTAGTGTCCTGAATTGTTTCCCTTTTGTGATCATTCTGACCTTGGTGAAGCCCTAGAGTCGCATGGTGTCAGGCCTGGTGAATGAGGTGGACGAGGACACAGCGTTGTGTTTTTATGACCTCACCCTTCCATTGGGTGGTACTCAGCAGCAGCATTCACTGTATTTTTAAAAAATCTTCTTAAAAAATGTATTTTGTACAAGGTCTCACTATGCAGCTCAGATTCATAGTGATCCTTCTGTCTCAGCCTCCGCAGCGCTGGGATTACGGGTCTGTGTGACCACACCAGGTTTCAGTGCCCAGCACGGCGCAGGGACCTGCGTAGCATGTAGTGCCAGGAATCAAACCTGAGTTCTTGCTCTTGCCAGGCAGGTGCTTAGACTGCTGAGCTATCTCCCCAGCCTCATTCATTGTATTTTTGATCACAGGTGCTCATAAATACACTCAGGAAGGAGGATTCTCTTAAGTTCTTCAGAAGGTGGCAAGGATGATGTGATCATTGTGTTTGGATTGAGGGGAAAGTTTTGGGGGTCATTCATGGCCCTGTGTCCTTTACTGTAATAAACATTTTAAATGTAAGCATTCGTTGACCCCTTCGCCTACCCCATGTCTTCATGTGGAGGGGCTGTGAGGTGACACTGTCCTCACAGCGGCACCTTCAGGGTGTAGCTCAGTGCCCCTGCTTGCTAAGTGCTGAGTAAGTGGAATAAGCCACCTGGCTCCCCACAGCCACCCTGGCTCTCCTCATGCTCCTTCCATGAGATTGTGTAGAATTCACAGGCATTACAAACACTTACAAGGTCACCATCCTTTGCAGTCTGCACATGCCTGCAGGCCAGTGTTCGGGTTGCTTGAGCTTCAGAGTCTCGAGGCTCAGGTGGTGGCCTTGCCTGCAGCCAGGTCCAGATGTGTCCTTAGCCCATGTAAACCACTGCCCTTATGTGGGATGGTCCTTTCCTGCTCTGAGAAAAACAGTCAGAAATAGAAAACTTTAAGGTCCTTATGAAATGCTCTCCTTAGTATTTAGGACTTCACATTTCCTTGCTTTGA
This sequence comes from Octodon degus, assembly GCF_000260255.1. NCBI lineage: Eukaryota > Metazoa > Chordata > Mammalia > Rodentia > Octodontidae > Octodon > Octodon degus. The sequence goes on along the minus strand of NW_004524759.1, from coordinate 3,531,070 downwards.
AATTACAGTTTGATCATTTTCCATGAGCTGAAGTTAATTTTCCAAGCACTGCTGGGTTTCTGACTGGTGCATGGGACATGTGACTTCAGCACAGGGGTGGAGGGGCTGCAACAGGCTCCTCCCTGGGTGCAGCCACATCCCCAGGCTGGTGTTAGACCCCCGGCTGTTCCTCACCCGTCCCATATTCATCTTGCTTTCCAGGCCACCATCTCCCAGCGAGGTGATGCATTTGCCATCGACCTGGAGACATCGGCTGTGGCGCCCTTCGTGTGGCTGGACGTGGGAAGTGTCCCCGGGAGGTTCAGTGACAATGGTTTCCTTATGACTGAGAAGACACGGACTGTTCTTTTTCACCCATGGGCACCCACCAGCAAGAGTGACCTGGAGCAGTCTCTTCATGTGACTTCCCTGACAGACATTTACTGAGGGGTCTGGGCTGTGTGTTCACAGGCGACGTTCTCAGGGAGGCTACGCGTAGGTGTTCCTGAACCTGGCTGGGTTTGTGTCCCGAGTGAACTCCAGGTACTGTTACTGGGGCCCTTCTAGGAGTCACAGGAAGGGAACAGTGGCAGTGTCTGTGGAACCACATATGGAAGGCTGTGAGATCCTCGACTGGTCATCGAGAAGTATTGTTCTTAATTTTTATTAGCACATGTTTGCCGCATGTAATTAATGGTCATGCTCACTGGGGGAGCTGTACAGAACACATCCTGTTCCGAGCCACTTGCTTACCTCTGCTTCTGTCGTGCTGGGTAATCTCACTGAGATGCCTGGTTACTGGGGTGGAGGGGTGGGGCTAAGTCTTCAGAATGAGAGATTTCTAGGTGACAGCCACATTGTTCATTGTTCCCAGATTGTTTGGAGGTTGATTGTCGTTTGGTTATTGTTTGAGGATAAGACTCTTTCATTCTGAGTTATTAAATAAAATACGGCTTTAGTAACAATAATTTATTTGTCAAAAGGCCCTTAGCGTAATCCTTTGGAAAATAATCTGGTATCCCTGTGGGCACTGGAAATTTTGTATGTCCTGGCATTGGCATGCATGTGGGCTTCAGATTTCTAGTTCAAAAGCATGGGTTAATGTAGGCTTGTAGCCCTGGTGTGAAAGTGATGTTACCTTTGTCAAGAGTTTAAGTCATTTCTTTATATTGATTAACTATAAGTTGCTTAGAAATTGCGTATAGCTTATTATCATATTTAAAACATTTCATTGCTAAGAGAGATAGCAGGATAAAATATTAACACATAGCAAATGGAAGTAAAGCTATGTGCAATTTTTGAATGAGTTTTGCAGTTTTTCTATAAGTTTGAAATACATAGAAATAAGAGCTGTGTAAATTGCACTGACAATTTGATCTTCGCCTGTGACCTGTGGCATTACACCGTGACCATTGTCCTGGGTGTGCATGTCCTCTTGGCAAGGGGGCAACTGCAGGATCTGAGCCGGGTCTGAGACAGCAGCTGCCTCCTCGGAGGGTAAAGGCATTGGTCTTAGATGAGAAGCATTAGGTTCTGTGTGTACAGGAAGAGTGAGTGCTGCCACCCGACCTCCCCTCAGGACCCAGGTCCCTCACTGTGCCTCTGAGGCCAGGTCTTGTGGGGAGAGGGCTGTCTGCTGCTGTCTCTTTGTGCTGCCAGAGACGTGAGCACTGATGTGCACTGGCTGGAGCTTACTGGAAATTCTGCAGCTTCACTCAAGTTACCTAACTTCAGTGTTTAATTTTTTTGTGTGTGGTAAAGTGGGAATAATAAGCCAGAGGTTTCTGGGTGTGGGGGTACATACTTATATACCTAGCACTCAGGAGAGTGAGGCAGGAGGATCATTGTGAGTTTGAGACCAGCCTACAACATATAGTGAGACCCTGTCTAGAAACCTAACAAGAAAAGGAATGGGAATAATAACACCCATCATGTTAAGTTTGTTTTGAAGAATAAAATAATCTGGTCAATGGGTGTGGCCCGGTGGGTGGGCATATCCTTGGCTCCTGGGCCTGAGTCCTGGAAGGGCCAGCTGGCATAAGCCACACTCTGCAGCCAAGCACCTGCCAAGGCTTCCTGGTCATGAGGCCGTGTGCAGCTGCCCCACTTGCCGAGTCCCAGTGAGACACCATCATTCCTACCTGCAGAAGCCAGTGTAAGGACAGAGGGTCTGGAATGGAGTCCACACTGGCTTGTGCTGGGGCTGCTTCTTACCAGTCACCGCCACCCAGGTCCTGCGTGGAGCAGTCCTGAAGATGGAGCAGAGGTAGGCAAATTCTTTCTTTTTTTCTTTTGAGACAGGGTTTCACTGTGTAGCCCAGGTTGGCCTCAAACTTGAGATCTCCTGCCTTATCCTCCAGAGTGCTAGGATTACAGGTGTGCACCACTATGCCTGTGCCTGGCTTTTGGTTGTCTGTACTGGGCTCACATCCACAGCCTTGTATATGATGTTCCAGCCCCAGCCCTCAGGCAGGTATCTGTAGATCTCGTCCAACCCGAGTCCCCTCCACCCTCTGTGCTTCCCCACACCCTCTTCCTGGGGACACTCAGGAAGAACTCCCTAGGGAAAGCACAGAATAGGAAGGCAGGGTGGGCAACAATTACTACTTAAGCATTTTGGCCTGTTAGTAGGGGAAATTGTCACAGCTTTGATTTTAGCCGCATTCTGGATTCCCTCTGCATTGGGCCTAGGCCCTGTGTCCTACCCCATCACTCTGTAGATCTGAGTGCATATTTTCTTTCTCTTCCAGGGACAGCATCCTTTCTTCCAAGGGCATCCTCAGAGGACAGTCTTCAAAGAGGGGGCCCTGGGCTGGAGTTTGGGGCATGTAGCCCAGCTCAGTCTCCTGTTCTTGCCACAGAGCAGGCTTAGATATATCCCTTGGAGGAGTCTTCGGGGATCAGCACTGGAGATCCCCAACTGTGTCAGGGGCCCCACCCACAAGGTGCCTCCCAGAGGGCTGTGGGACCCAGTCTGTGGGGGATACCCAGAGCACTCTGGTGCTTCCGAAGGACACCGAACCAGATTCAGAGCAGGTCTGGTTCCAGCTGGCCTGCGAAGGAGAATACTCAAAGATGCTCAAGTCTGGGAAAACTTTTTTTTGTGTGTGTGTCTTTTTGAGAACAGGGTCTTGCCGTGCAGTTCAGGCTGGCCTTGAGAACACTTTGTAGCCCAGGCTGGTCTTGAACACGCAACAATCCTCCTGCCTCAGCCTCCCAACTGCTGGTATGATAGGCATGCGCCATCACACTCAGCTTGGGGAAGCTATTTTTAAGCAGATTCCTGCGGGGCAGCCAGCAAGCTTACTCCAGGCACTCTGTGGCTCTGTAGACCTCCTGCTCCCCTACACCCTGTGGCTAGCATGGAAGCAGTGGAGGCCTGGGGAGGTGGCTCTGGAGCCAAGGAGAAGTGGCCCCTTGCTAGAGAAGGGAGCTCTGTTTCTATCTTGCATGAGTGGGCATTTGTCTTCCCTCCCAGCCAGAAGCAAGAAAGTGGCTAAGACAATGTTATATAGTTTTCAAAAATTAGAATCATAGAAGAAGATAGCAACAGACTAGAAAATAGTAAAACATCCTCAAAGTTGTATTTACGAAGAGTCCATGTTTGACTTACCCGTCTAACAGCAGTTTAGACTTAGGGCTGCGGCTCACTGTTCAGACTATGACCCGCATCCCAGCTTACCCTCCAGGAAGGTGCGCAGCACGTGGCTTTATGGTAGCTTCTCTACAGCACAGTATGGTCAAGTTTTGCTCACTGTGCTGTCCAGTACAGAACTGTAGTTTTATGTTATTTTATATGGTACAATATTGCATGTAAGAGTTATTGCAAATAAAAACGAAGTCACCAACTTGGAGTTTCCTCTGACATGTCTTAGTTTAGCTACTGTAAGGTGCACTCTGCATACGAATCCTCCCTTAACAACCAAATCACTTAATGACCTAAGTAGGAACAGTCTGCTGGTTAACTGAGCAGAGTCTCAGACACTCTGGAAACTAGAATTCAAGGTTTTTACCAGAGAAGAAAGCCTTCCATAGCAGGCTGTCCCTACTTCAGGACTATTTATTCACGATTCCTATGCCAACTGACTCATCAGCTGGGACACATTTATTGAACAATCATTTTTTTCTCATTTATTTTAAATTTTACTTTAATCATATAATTCATTCCTATGTATTCTAGAATTTACTTCTGTACTCAGTTATTTTTATGTCCCTTTGTATCCTACAACACCCCAGCCCATGAGCTCAGGAGCTGGCCAGAGTGCGTGTAAACCCAGAAACACCGTAAGCTTGGTCTACTTGAGCTCTAAGCCTCAGTTTTCTGCTCTGTGAGCTGGGGATATATTTGCATACTTCATTGGGTTAACTAAATGACTTAGCGACCTGTTGTATTGTACGGTTTTTCTTTTTAATATTTGGTACAGGATCTCACTATGCAGCTCGGACTTGTAGTGATCCTTCTGTTTTCAGCTACCCCAGTGCTGGGATTACAGGTGTGCACCACACACCCAGTCTCTCATGCTGTGCCAGCTCAGCACACCCGGGGGCCAGGCTGGCACAGCATGTGGTGCCAGGGATCGAACTCCCATGTTGTACAAAGTTGTTCAGCATAGTTCCCAGCATCTAGGAAGATTGGATCCTCTAAGATGGAGCCTGGGGGTGGGGGGAGACATTTGGAGTGGCCCACAGACCAAGAGCCATGGAGGGAGGAAAGGGAGGCATGGAAGGGGTGAACAGATGCACCACAGGGACCTTGGGCCCACACAACCTCAGTTCAACCTGGGTACGACGGGCTCTCTGCTCCAGGATGAGGCTTTTGTGGAGGCCACCACAGAGAAGGGAACGCAGTCTCTGTACAGCAGCAGTCAGCTTGTCAGAGGGGTCCTGGGCCGGGCAGGTGGGGTGAGTGGGGAGCACATGCCCAGCGCTCCGGTCCTGCAGATGTCCACTTGAGGGAAAGCGGTTGTGCACGGTGTGGCCATTCCATCTCATTCCTAAACATGGTGTTTTCTCACTTAAGTTCCAGCCCCGGGCAGAAAGCAGTGCAGCAGGGTTTCCTGCAGGAAGGCTCCTAGCCTAGGGCCCCACACCACTCACTGCTCAGTGCTTCACACACCAGAGGCACGGTGTTGTCCACAGGACAGGAGCTGGGCCGGGCCCGGATGAGCCCACGACTTCTGTCTTGGGTTAAAACACATATCCTTTGATCTTTTTTGTTCATTTTGAGATCAAAAAATGAAGTCTAAAGGAAGATGTGACTGTGCTAGCAAGGCTGTGGATGACCCACATGGCAAGACATCACCTTGGAGAAATATTTGCAGAGATCAGAGTGAGGTCAACCATTTGCTTTTCCTTTTATTATAAAAGTAAAATAAAAAATAGCATTTATAAATCCAACATTTTTCCTTTAAAGTATTTGGTCTAAAAAACATATTTACAATAGCAAAATGCAGAAAAAGGGGGGAGAATACCATGTTCAGCCCTGATTGGAACCATGTTTAAATATTGCTAAGTGCGTGCTTTGCAAATCACAGCGACGGCGCGTTAGAAAGTGCGCAGCCTTTCTTATTGCACACCAAGCGACTCTCATCCAAAAATATCTCCTTCCTTAGTATTTGGGCGCACAGACTGTGCCTGGACGGCTAGAGAGACACCAGGTGGCCATGGAAGGGGTTCAAGGAAACAGCAGAGGGGGAGGAGCAGCAGCAGCAGTGATGGAAGAGAAAGCAGTGACCCAGCGGCAGCGGTGCCACCGATGCACTCCTCGCTTTAGGAACGCCATCGGCTTAAGGGCTGTGCCTGCCAGGTACTTCCTGCCTGGATGTGACCCTGCCGGGACTCAGCCAAGGACCTGGGGTGGCCGTGCTCAGAGGCCTGCGGTAGCCGGACGGCTCCAGGCCGCCTTTCCGATTAGTGCCTCTGGATGCCCAGTCTTCCATCTCTTGGGCAAAGTACTGGACTTTCTGGCTTTGGTTACATGGCGTGGCCATCACGGCAGCTAAATCTTGCCCTCTATGGGTCCTTCCTGCCCAAAGTCAAGGGGCCCTTTGTTAAGTGTTAGCAAGGGGCCCCCACCCGTCAGGGACTCCGTGAAGCTGAGCTTGCGGAAGGAGGTCTCCACACCGCTGTCGCAGATACTGTCCTGGTCTCGAAGCTCATCTGTGGGGAGAAATCAGGGGTTCAGGAGCCTGGCTGGGACATAGACCTCTGGCATGGCTCTGGCAGGGAGGCTGGTACCCTGTGTAGAACCTGTCAACCACCCCGTCCCTCTGCCTCTCCCGACCATTTGTACGGTCCACACTGATGCAGGGCAGGAGGTGCCCAGGATGTGAAGACCCTTTCAGCCTAGTGTTTCTCTGACAATCCTGTTGTGTGTATACCAAAGATGCCTGAACTCTCCCCACTCCACACTGTGTGTCCCACGGGGGAGGTGGCTGAACCTATGCAAATTATCAGAAGCAGAAGCGATGGTGGAAACCACTCTCTGGTTTCCAATGCTATCAAATAGCACCTTGCTGACATTCCTGGTGGCAAAAAAAAAAAAAAAAAAAAAAAAGATGGCTCTGATGAAAAAGAGCCTGTACTGCACTGATGCTGCTTTCTTGCTGTTGCAAAGTATCCTTAGGGATCTACCAATGGAGATTATTTCTTGTACAGAAAGGGAAGCCAGGAAAACAGCAGTGGGGTGCAGACCCACTTAGAGTGCACCAGAGGCATATCTCTCACATCCTAGTATGGCAGATTCAGATTTTAGCAACAGTGCCATGACTATTGTCTTAGTATGGATTTGTTCAACCAGTTTTTTTCTTTTCTTTTTGAGATAGGGTCTCGCTATGCAGTTCAGGCTGGCCTTGAGCTTACTTTGTAGCCCAGGCTGAACTCGAACTCACAATGATCCTCCTGCCTCAGCCTCTCTGGGATTATAGGTGTGCAAAACCATGCTCTGCTTGTTCAACTGATTTTAATGCAGTTTCTTATTTGTGCTGTGATCTGGGAGGTACTTTAAAGATAACTACACATTAGAGATTTAATGTTTAAGCATTTGCTTTTGAGAACTGTCGGCATTTACTTTTTTGAGTGTTTGCACTAGAAGAGCACCAGGCCACAGACCAAGCCCTGGGTCAATTCCTGGTGGCACAGTCCCCCCTTTTGCAGGGGCATAGTGACACTGTGCTCCTCCCCTAGAGGCCTCCCTGACAAGGTGACCTTGACACTGGAAGGGAGCCAGGGAGCCAGGCAGGTGAGATTTCCAGGACTGGGCAACACTAGTAGCCCGGGGAGCACATCAGTGTAACATTTAAAGGGTGGCTGTGCAGGGATGCTGGGTTTGCTATGTGTTGGACAAGGAGTGTGGCATGGATGGACTGGCAGCGATGTGACAGGCCATATTAGCTCACTAACTTGGAAAAAAAAGTCACACCACTGGGTCTCTTAATCCCAGCACTCTGGAAGGCTGGGGCAAGGGGATCTTGAATTTAAGCCTTGCCTGGGCAATTTAGGGAGAGCCTGTTTCAAGACAATCTAGTGCAAGGGCCCCAGGCTTAACTGTAGCACCACACACAAACGTGCACACGCATGTGCTGTCATACCACTGGTGCAGAGTGGACTGAAGGAAGAGACTGAGTAGGCATCCAGACAAAGCAGAAGGGTGGTCCAGGTGGGGCTGTGGGAAGGGGAAACTGGAGGAGGACGAGGTATTACACTGGGTGGGTGAGGAGATACCAGGAGAATGCACAGGAAGTGCTGTGTGGACTAAAGATCCCTGCAAAGGCTCCTGTGCTACCCAGAAGGGCTGTAGAAGGTGACAACTGTGGGACATTGACCTCATCCGTGGGTGAATCCAGGACAAATTCATAGCTGAAGGGGCAACTAGGAAGGGTCCTGGGGCAGGACCTCGCAGGGTGGGTTCCCATTCTTACATCACCCCACCCCTCCAACCCCAGTGAACAGTTTTGCTTCACCAGGCTCTTCCGCCATGATGCTTCTGGCTCTGAGCTGGCTGAGCATGGATGAGCCCTTTGAAACCTTGAACCAACATAAATCTCGCCTCCTTTCCGTAGGTTTTCTCACTTCATCTGGGTGCAAGGGGTGATTCTCAAAGTCTGTCCTAATCCTGAGGACAGCTGTGCTTCTCTGAGATGTGGCCAGAATCAAGTTTGTTGGGGGCTGACAGCTCACTGTGAATTGAATTGGGCTCAGACTTGACTGGGGAGGCTGAAGATCTAAGAGGCAACTGTGTGGGGTGTGTAGTGTGAAAAGCCATGTGTGGGGACAGTATGGAGTGGGGGCCAGTGTGATCCCTGTGTGGGGAAAAGGATCCTGGAGTATGTGATAGAGGCAGAGATGGGGACCTGACCAAGGCGCTCAGGAAGGGCCAGAAGTGAAGAGGTTCTAGAACACTCTCCTGAGAAGTGCAGAAGCCAGAGAGTGCTCCTCTGAGAAGTGAGGAGGCCCTAAGACCGTCTATTGAGAAGTGAGAAGGCCCTAGAGCACCCCCCTGAGAAGTGAGGAGGCCCTGGAGCTCTCTCCTGACAAGTAAGGAGGCCCTGGAACATTCTCCTTAGAAGTGAGGAGGCCCTAGAGCTCTCCCTTGAGAAGTGAGGCGGCCCTGGAACACTCTCCTGAGAAGCTCTACTGTGTAGATGAATAGAGATAGCTCACTGTAGCTGAAGTGGTGTGGGATCAAGGCAATGAATTATTTTTCCATTTTCATTTTTGTTTTTTTAAAAAAAAAGCTGGGCGTGGGTGTCAGGTGTGCTGTTAGAGCTGAGGGGCAGGGAAGTGTCTGGAACCAGCCATGTACGGATGTGTGCTGATGCAGCGACTGGCAGTGGGCAGGCCAGTGTCCTCAGCACGAAGATGCCCAGGAGGATGGGTCTCTGGGAAAGCTGGGGTGCTGCTCTGGTCTGGCCTGGTGCCCACACCTCCACTGTGCCCTCTCTCTCTATAGAGTTCCTTTCCTTTGGTGACAGTGGGTTTACCTTACCCTGCTGTATGCTGGGTGCAGTACTGATGGGAAATCAGGTAGCTCATGAGTCCACGTCACTGTCTCTTCTGTGAATGCAATGTCAGGAGGGGCAGAAGGTGACAGTGGGGATGGCCTTGGCCTCTATATCCTAAGACCCAAAACCCCACACCAGCTAAGAGTTGGAACATCCTGCTGTACTGTACTCCCTTACCAATCTGAGGTGACAGCAACAGGGGTGGTGATGGGGCTTGCATGGTGCCCTTCACGGGGCTGGAGGTCCCTGAGCCACAGCAGGCTGCGTGGATCACTTCAATGGCTTCCGTGTAGCCCATCTGTCCTAAGGCCTCAGTCAGCTCCTTGATGGTCCCCCCTGAGACCTGGAGGGAGAGGAAGAACATCTAGTGCTCAGATTGGGAACACTGTGGCCTGGCCCTGTTCTGTCCCTCTTTGTGCCATTTTTTCCACCTTGGCAGCCAGGTGGGACTGCAAAGGGCACAGAGGGTGACAGGGACATCTATCTGCCTTTTGGTCCAGCTTCATGTCTCAGCTTCCCAGAGCACAGGAAATCACAGAGAAGCAGTTTGTTGTAAGGAGAGAGAAGAGTGGTGAGAGGAGAAGGGATGGAGAAAGAAAGAGGAGAGGTGGAAATAGAAACAGGAGAGGAGACAAATCAGAGAGATGGACAGAGAGAGATGGGGGAGAGGGAGACAGAGAGAGCAAGTGAGCTGGAGAGAGAGGGGGAGAGAAAGGCGGGGAGGAGAGAGAGATGGAGAGAGAGGGAAAGAGAAGACACCCACAGCAAGGTTCCCACCACATATATGTGCAAGCTAAAGCTCTGGAATCCACTCAGACAACAGCAAACAATGGCATTTCTAAAAGAAAAGGCCTTCTTGTTTTCCACCTCTGTTTTCAGAAGTAGAAGCCAGTAGCTGTTGGCCCTCCTAGGGGTCATCTCCAGGATGAGTCCTCATCCCAGTCTATGCCCAGGGCCTTCCTGGGGACAGAAGCCATGTGCTGTTATAATCTACCATGGGAGTTCCGCCTGGTGACACTCCTGGCTTCTCATAGGTGGCATGCTCATGAGAATTTGGAACCAGCTGTCTTAACACCCAGAAATGATTGGAAAACAGGAGTCCCCTTGCTGTCCTCCCTGGCCCTGGCAGTGAGTGGTTTTCTTTCCAGCATCAGGGATGGGACGGTGTCCTGGCTGGGATGTGAGCAAGAGGAGTCAAGCTATGTGCTTCTGTGGCAGGGAACGTGTTACCTCGTAGTTGTCCATGAGTGTCTTGGCTGGTGCGGGGCTCAGCCGGAAGGCATGGTTCAGGATGCCCAGACCCAGCTTCTGTGCCAGCATTGCCCAATTTCTGTCTGGGTCAGGGATTTCCAGCAGCTTGTAGAGCTGCAGCTTGGCTTCCTCGCTCAGCTGCTTCATGTCCCCTGCAGGGACAAGGAGGAGGCACACTAGTCCCGACCCATGCTGGTCCTGACTTCCCCGAGGAGACAGCCAGGTCGCATCTTAGGGACTCAGAGCAGTTGATTCCTCCTTCCTCCAGGGCCACGCCCAGCCTACACCACACACCTTGGGCCAGGGCATCATCAGCTGTGACCTCAGGCTCGTACGGCTTCCCGTTCAGGATGTCGAACACCTGTTGGGTGGAGAAACATTCCTTAGACATCAGGCAAAGAGCTGCCCAGCTCTGGGTCTTCTGGGTGTCTGAGGTCCCTGTGGCTTGGGCACAGAGGGGGCAGATGGGTTGAGGAAGAGCCCTGTTGTCTGGGCCACCAGCAGGTTCCAGATGTGGCACTGAGCTCCCTGAGAGCACTGAGCCTGTCCTGCAGGAGACCCGTGTGTGGCCACCTCCCCCTTAGAGATTCAGTGATGGCCTCTCCATTCAGGCCTCAGTTCAGCATTGCTGAAGGAAGGCTTTTAGTCTCTTTTCCCCATTACTTACAGAAACCCAGAGGTTTCTGCCTGTTCCTGGGTCCCATGTTCTTGGTTTACAGCTGCACCTGCTCGCCTGGGAATGGGATGTGTGGGGAGGAGCCTCTGGGAGCTCCACGCTCTGTGCTGGCCTTGCTGGTTGCCACTATGCTTGGAGCCTGCTGATGCCCAGTCTTAGCCTGCCCAGCACTCACCTGCCAGCTGGCCGCCATGTCTAGTGGTGTCGTCCCCGGCACCATGCCTTCATCCTCACTGGCTCTTTCCCAGGACTCATCCCAGTCGTACAGAGGCTCGAAGTTCTCCACCAGGGGGTCTGCCCCTGTGAAAGCAGGGACAGCATCAGGAGCCCAATTCCTCACTCCAACTGGTGCCAGTAGTCAGATGCCCCAAGGTGAATCACACTGGCCACTGGAGGTGACTAGTCAGGTCATTTCTAGTGTCTATGGTGTTTCCACTGAATACACACAGGGTTCTTTCTAAATTTGGATTTACTTGACTTAGAGGTGCCTCAAGATGCTGTGCAGCAGTCCAGGACACTCTGAAAATAGGCTTTAAATACTCTGACCTAAACTCTGCAGTGCGTGCTCTGCCTGAGGACCAGGAAGGGGACAGCAATTCTGAGACACGGGGAGTAGGAGGGCTCAGACTCAGGGTCCTCATGGAACTGTGCCCTGTATGGCCACATTTCCCTCTCTTCCCCACTTTGTGTTCAGTGACAGCAATGTCAGCTTTCCCTTGGGGACAGGCTTGCCAGGCCCTGCTCTTGCACGGACACCAGAGCAGCCCTGACGGTGGTAGAACGTGTGGTCACTGGGACATGGAGGATGAATCTTGGGAGATGTGGTCTGTTCTTCAGCTTCCAGCAAGAAACCAGCACACCTGACTTGAATATCAGAGTGCCCCGAGACTGCTCCTGGGGCAGCACTGGGTTGTGGCTGGGTGACTGGGGTGTACCAACACACACTTTTGGGTCAAGAGGCCACACTGCCCCTGTTCCCCGTGTGATCTCCATGATGCTGAGCTCAGGGCCAGAATTTGTATGTGTCCTTGTTTATGTCATGGACTGCTGCTTGTTGCCCTTTTAAGATTCTTAGAATTCGAGGGAGACACTTTGGTTCTTGCATTTTTTTCTTTTTCAATGGAAGAAAGGGGGGACCTGCCCAGCAGCTCAGTTGTTTAAGTGCCTGCTTAAACAAAGCCCTGAAGCTCAAGCTTCTGGGGTTCCAAACCAGAGAGTCACTGCAAACGAATTTCGAGCTTCCAAAAAAAAAAAAAAAACCTTCAATGGAAGAAAGGTAAAGCAAAATTTCACAATGAAATAATAGAATAATAGTTAATGCACTGCATATTGTTGGCTTCAAAATAGTTAGAGTACAAGATAAGGCATGAAAAATTATGCAAGTAGTAGTAGCGTAAACCTTTCATTTCAATGAACCAAGAGAAACTAATGGTATAGCAGGCTTGTATTTTTTTTTTTTTTCCAATCTATGGGTTGTGTTTTAACTCTGTTGGTGATTTCTTTTGTTGTGCAAAAAAACTTTTTAATAAAATAAGATGATACCTCATTTGATGATTCTCTGAAGTATTTCCCATGTAGTCTGGATTTTATTCATGAAGTCTTTGTTTCTACCTATGTTTTCAAGATTTCTACTTACTTTCTCTTCCAGTAGTATGTTTACTGTTTCTCTTTTAATAGTTAGATCTTTGATCCATTTTGACTTTAGTCTTTGGCATGTAGAAAGCCAGCTTTTCCAGTACCATTTATTAAAGAGGCTATCTTTCTTCTAGTGAACATGCTTGGCTTGGCCCTTGTCAAAGATAGGGTGGCCAAGTGTGTTTGTAGTTGTGTCTGCATCTGCCAATATGTCCCATTGATCCTCAGGTCTGGTTTTTTGTTTTTTTTTTTGGCAGTGCCAAGCTGATTTTATCACAGTACCTTCATAGGATAATTTAAAATCAGGGACTGTAATGCCTCCTGCCTTGCCTTTGTTGCCCAGAATTGTTTTTGCTATTCTAGGTCCCTTCTGGTTCCAGATGAATATTAGGATTTTTTTTTTCCCCTCTAGGTCTGTGAGGTATGCTAATGGTATTTTAATTGGGATTATATTAAATCTGTATAACAATTTTGAGAGTATGGCCATTTTCACAATCTTGGTACTTCCTATCCATGAGCAAGGGATATCTGCATTTTCTGACATCCTCTTTTTCAGACTACTATAATTTTCAAATCCTTTACTTCCTTTGTTAGATTTTTTTAAATGTATTTGGTACAGGGTCTCACTACACAGCTCAGACTCACAGTGATCTAGTCTCCTCGGCACTGGGATTATAGGCATGCACCACCATACTGGGTCTTGGTACCTGGCTCAGTGTGCCTGGGGGTGGGCTGGCATGGCATGTGGTACTGGGGTTCGAACCCTGGTCCCTGTCCTTGCCTAAGCAGGTGTGTAGTCTGCTGAGCTATATCTCACAGGCCCCCTTTGTTAGACTGACTCCTAATTCTTTCTTTTTTTGGGGGATGCTATTGTGAAAGGTGTGGTTTCCTTAATTTCTCTCCCAATGAGTTCGTTGTTTATGTACAGGAATGTTATTGTTTCTTGAGTCTTGACTTTGAAACCAGCTACTGTACTGAACGTGGTTATTAAATCTAGAAGTCTTTTGGTGGAGTTAATGTGGTTATTAAATGTAGAAGTATTTTGGTGGAGTTTTGGGGGTCTTCAATGTAGAGTACCATGTCACCTACAAATAATAATTTTACTTCTTCCTTTCTTGTCTTTATTCATTTTATTTCTCTCTCTTGTTTAATTACTCTGGCTAATGTTTCCAGAATTATATTGAATAGGAGGTGATAGTGGACATCTGTGTCTTGTTCCTGATTTTAAGGTGAAAGCTTTTAGTTTATGTCCATTTAATATGATATTCTGTTTTTGATTATCATTGGTGGCTTTTATCAGGTTAAGTTTAAAGATCACCTACTCCAATTTTCTGTAGATTTTTATCATAAAAATAAAAAGCTTTGGACTTTGTCAAAAGTTTTCTTCTGCATCAATTGAGATGAACATGTGATTTTTGTTTTTTACTTTGTTGATACAGCATACAACATTTATTGATTTGCATATTTTGAAATATTCCTGCATTCGTGAAATGAATCCCACTTGGTCATGGTGCATAATCTGGATGATTTGCTGCACTGTTTGCTAGCATCTTATCAAGGATTTTTGCATCTATGTTCATTAGGAAGATTGGCCTGTAGTTCTCTTTTTTGGATGTGTCTTTCTCTGGTTTTGGTATCAGGGCACTTCTTTTTTTTTTCGCGGAACCAGGGATTGAACTCAGGCCCCTGCACTTGCCAGGCAAGTGCTTATTCCACTGAGTCATCTTCCCCACCTGGTATCAGGGGAATAGGGAGTACTGTTTCCTTTTCATTCTCTTGTTAGACTTTGAGAAGTACTGATATTATATCTTCTCTAAATTTCTTGTACAATTCAGCTGTGAATCCATCAGGACGGGTCTTTTCTTTGTTGGTTAAGTTTTTAATTACATTTAAATTTCATTGACTGATATTAATTTAAATGTTTTAAATATATATTTAGTAAGGGGTCTACAGGGTCTCACTACACAGATTGGACTTGTAGTGATCCTTCTCTTTTCAGCCTCCCACATGCTGGGATTACAGGCACGTGCCAACACACCCAGTCTCAGTTGCTGTCTCAGCGTGACC
>NW_004524759.1:3514162-3516110 GCF_000260255.1 Octodon degus | reverse complement strand
TTTTTTTTTATAAGATTGGTGAAGGGCTTATCCATTTTATTTATTCTTTCAAATACACAACTCTGATTTATTAATTATGTGCATTGTTTTCTTAGCCTCCATTGTGTTAGTTTCTGCTGTGATCTTTATAATTTTGTCCTTTGTATGGGCTTTGGGCTTGACTTGCTCTTCTTTTTCTAGAAGCCTGAGATAGAACATGTGGTTACTTGTGCTCATTTTGTTTTCCTGATGTGAGAATTTACCACTTTAAGTTTCTCTCTTAGGAATGCTTTCATTGTGTCTCAGATTCCAGGATGTTGTATCTGCATTTTAATTTAATTGTAGATATTGTTTATTTTCTTCTTTAATTTCAGGTATGATCCATTGTTATTTAGGAAGGGTGTTATTTAATTTCCATGCATTTATGGAGTTTTTGTGGTTTCTTATGCTGCTAATTTCCAATTTCATTGCACTATGGTCAGATACTATACGTGGGACAGTTTAAATTCTTTTGTATTTATTTAAACATGTTCTATGGGCTAATATAGGGACTATTTTAGAGAACATCCAATGTACTGCTGAGAGGAATGTGTACTCTCATGTTGGGTGGAAAACTCTATACACATCTACTAAGTCCATTTGTTTATAGGTTTGGTTCAGCTCTGATATTTCTTTGTCGGTTTCTTGTCTGGTAGATCTATCTATTTGTGACAGTAGGGTATTAAGTTCCCCTATTACAACTGTGCTATTGCTCATCTGACTTTATTTGTTTATTTAACTTTTTTTTTTTTCCTGGAACCAGGGATTGAACTCAGGCCATTGCACTTGCCAGAGAAGCGCTTATTCTACTGAGCCATCTCCCCGGCCCTATTTAAAAATTAAAAAAAAAAAACCAACTTAATTTATTTGGTACAGCATGTAGCTACTCAGCTTGGACTCATAGTGATCCTCTTGTCTCAGCCTCCCCAGCACTGGGATTACAGGTATGTGCCACCACACCTGGTTTCAGTGGCTGGTATGGAGTGCCAGGGGTTCCAGGGCTGGCATGGTATGCAGTACTGGGGATCAAAACTGGGTCCTTGTGCTTGCCAGGGAGGCACTTAGACAATTAGGCTATCTCCCCAGCCCTCATTTGACTTTTTATGTTTGTTAATATTTGTCTTATATAGTTGTGTAATTTGTTCCTGTATTTGGTGTATACATATTTATGATTGTTATTTCCTCCTCTGGAAGGAGGGACAAGTATGTAATGACCTTCTTTATCTCTTTCAATCACTCTTAGTTTGAAATTTTCAGTGTCTGCGAACAGAATAGTTACCTTTACTTTTTTAGGGGGTTGGAGTTCCTATTGTGTGGAGTTTGTTTCCATCCTTTGATTTTTAGCCCTGAATTTTTTTGAGTTAAATGTGTTTCTTATATACAGCATATTGTTGGAGCATATTTCTTGATCTGTTCTGTCAGTCTATTTCCTTTGACTGGTGAATTGAGGCTATTCACATGGGTGGTAATAACTGATATGTACTGGCCTTGCTGTTATTTTCCTGATGTTGGTTTTCTACTATTCTTCTCTGTTTAATTGCTTGCCCTGCTATGTAGATTCTTTCTGTTGTTCTTGGAATTGTAGTCATTTTTAATTTCTTTCTAGAATATCCTTTAGTACCCATTGCAGGGTTGGTTTGGTGGTCATGATTTTCTTTAGTTGTACGTTGTCATGGAAATATTTTATTTAGCCATTAATTTTAAAGGATAGTTTTACAGGGTACATCAATCTGGTGTGAAAGTTAATTTCTTTTACGACTTGAAATATTTCACTTTAAGCTCTTCTTGACTTAAGCATTTGTGTTGAGAAGTCTGCTGTGATTCTGACTGGCTTTCTTTTAGAGATGATCTGCTTTTTTTCTAACAACTTTTGATATTCTTGTCTTTCTTTCTTTCTTTCTTTCTTTCTTTCTTTCTTTCTTTCTTTCTT
>NW_004524759.1:3500887-3513522 GCF_000260255.1 Octodon degus | reverse complement strand
TTTTCCTAGCTTTCAATGGAATTTTTAATTTCCTGGATATTTGTTTGAATCAGTTTCATGAACTCTATTTCTTTCCTATATTTATTATTCAGAGTTTCCATCCTTTTCCTCTCATCATCTATTTTTTAAAATCTAGATTTGTTAAGTAATTCCTATATAAACACTGACATTTATTTTTTTACCTGAGCAATTATTTCTGATCTGAATTCCTCTGTAGCCTCAAGGAGTTTTGCCTCTTTACTTTGGTTGCTATCATTTCAGAAATGTCAGGTGTGTCTCTTCCATTTTCCTTTATCCCTTTTGTCTCCTGGACTCCTTCAGGGTGGGCTGGCAGTCTGAGGTTGCATTTTGCTTGTGTGTTTTGCTATTTTCTATTTCAGA
This sequence comes from Octodon degus, assembly GCF_000260255.1. Classification (NCBI taxonomy): domain Eukaryota; kingdom Metazoa; phylum Chordata; class Mammalia; order Rodentia; family Octodontidae; genus Octodon; species Octodon degus. The sequence continues at coordinate 3,513,141 of NW_004524759.1, read as the reverse complement.
AGTTTTCATTTTGTTTTCTGTGTTGATCTTTGTAAGTTTTTGTGGTAGGGAGCTACATCACTAGTATCAAGGTTTATTCTTCAGGATGTCTTCTGTGTGCAAGAGGTTCTTTATTTGTGTCTGTCCCAAGACCTACCTTTCCAATTAATTAAAAGTGAGATGCTGGTACCTGTTTGGCTCAGTTCCTAGTCCTTTGGTGGTAGGGTGTGGTGAGGTTACTACCCCAGAACTTCGCTGTGTTGTTCCAGAAGTGACAACTAATTAAAACAGGTATGATCCTAGCTAAAGAAGTATAATTAACACTGATAACAGCATCATGCACAGTTCAGAAACTGACAAATTGTGATAACTATTCGTTTTGTACCTTTAACCATAGATGTAAGACCTGCAGTTATCTAACAGAACCAGTTGTGAACTGGGAGCTTGTATGCAAAGTCTTACCCATTTGTAGAGTGCTTGTACCTTGTGGTGGAGAAATTTAAGAGGATTAGTGGACAAAATAGAGAAAACTGAAATGAAATAAAGCAGAAACCAGGCTGGAGGATGAAGGGTGATCATGCAAGTTCTGGGAAACTAGAGAAAAGGGCAGAAGAAAGCATGAAGGAGTAAGCAAGGGATTACTGAAGCTGAGCATAAAATTTAGAGAGGCTATTCACTCATGAAAATATGATTAAGTCTAGACAGATAAATTGAGGAAAGGGTGAAAGAATAGATTGGAACAAAAACATAAAGACAAAAAAAAAAAAAAAGGACAAGGAATGGCATACAAACCAGAAAAAAGAAGAGAAAGAGGAAGGAGGGAAAGGAAGAGAAGGAAGAGAAGGAGGAGGAAATTCCTCTGGTGTCCACCAAGGGTCAAAAATTACCTGGATAACATGGCCCAGCCTGCAGTAGAGTCTGTACTAGATTTGATGCCGACCTTGGCATCCAGATGTGGAGGCCTGGGGCCAGAGTCTTCAGCCAGGAATTTCTGTATGTCTCTTATGGCCTCTCACTCATTGCCCTGTTTCTCTTCGTAGAGTTTCTCTAACAGTTGCTCTACTGTTTTCAGATAGAGACAGGGTACTGTTTCCAGTTCGTGCACCTTGGCTCCTCCCAGTCCTTGCTCAGCCCTCTGTGTTCCTCTTTCCCTGGCAAGTCTCTGCCCTCTCAAGTCATTTATTACAGGGTGGGGTGGGATGCTGAGATACAGTCTGGTCCTCTGCTGCTGCCACTGCAGTCCAAGGCTGCTCAGTTCCAGTTCTTACTCCTCTCCTGAGGTGGCTGCTAAATTTCCATTCATTAACTGCTTTAAAAGTTTTGCTGCCATGGTCACCTGCCTCTGCTGTTGTCTGTAACTTCCTCAGGTGAGATGGTGAGGGGTACTGTGGAGTGCCTTTCTGCTTCTATCCCTGGCATTGTGAGGACAGCCTGGGGCTGCACAGTCCCAAGGTGTAGGGCTGTTTAATTCCTGCTTCTCTAACCACAGATCACAGGGGAAAGGAGTTTCACAGGTCATAGAAAAAGAGTTAGCTGTTCCATTCATTATGCACCCCTGTAGTCTTTAATCTTATTCCTGGTGGTTCCAGTTAGAGCTCTGGTGCATAGAAATGATGAGGAGAAAGACAAAAGAAAAGAAAACATAACCAATTGTTAAGGAGACAGCAGTTCCTGTTGGCAGAATTTACTGCTGGACTATGGCATCTTCTGTTTGGAGAAAGGCAGAAGAGGCAGGTGGCCTTATATCCTGAGTCTATCCTGTATGGCTTGATACAGCCACATTATTTTAATATATTTCTTTTTCTTCTTCTTTTAAGATTTTAAGTATGGGGGGTGGTCATCCCAATCCGATGACCCACCAGCAGCCAGGTGGGCTGGCTTGCCGTTTTGCTAAGTCCCTTATCTATGTTTGGCATGATCTCTTATGTCTCTTATGTCAGATTGATTTTAGTTCCAGGGTGCATGTCCCTCCTGTTTCTTCCAGTTACCTGTATTTAGCTGAATCTCTCTCAGTAGCTCTGGATGAGGCTCTCCCTCTACTTAGCCATATTGTGTCCACCAGTGTGAAGTCTTGTGGTTTCTAGACAGGGACTCTCTATGTAGCGCAAACCAGCCTTGAATTTGCGACAATTTTCCTGCCTCTGCCAAGAGTGTTCTGGTTTTCAGGTGTGTGGCACCATGCCTGACTTCTGTGGAAGGGTTATAGCTTTCAGTCTGAAGACATTTCTTTAGAGTAACCAGAGACCTCCACAATGGTTCAGGTGTGCTGAGTCCAGGACCTCCCAGCCAAGAAAAGCCAAAATTGACAGAGGAGAAAAGGCTGCTCCTGATCTGGAGCCCAACTCTGCAAGTCAGAAAAATAGGTTCCTCTTAAGGGAAAAAGCTCTAGCATATCTGAGATGATACCTTGCTGTGCTCTGATTGCTTGGATTTATGAGGCATTCACTTTCCTAAAACTTTAAGACAAAATCAGAAGGTCCGAGTGTGAGGGCAGTGGAAAGGTTCTATGCACCCAAAACTGCAGGGACTGAGGTGAGCCAGTGGTCTTCCACATCCACAGGACACAGGCTCACTTGAAGACACCTGTGGTTCCGAGCACAGTGGGAGACACAGGTGGAGAATGCTGCAGGTTGCAGCATACAGGTCAGAGGTGCAGGGAGGGCAGGACCAAGCTCAATGACTCCCTGTCCATGGCTGTCTGCTCTGTCCCAGTGATGTGTCTACATCAGAGATTTACTTCCCTTGGGACTGTGACACCAGTGGAGACTGGCACCACTGAGCATTCTATATGGAATTGAACTCTACTTGGAGAATTTCCTCTGGGAGTTGGGTGAAGCAGCCCAAACCGGAAGCAAACAGGAGAATCAGAATGGAAGCAAATATGGTTGTGGTGGTGAAGCGGGACTGCAAGTCCAGATGGCAGCTCAGCAGGGCAGGCCACACGACAGTCATCTACCCAAACCATTGGTACCCATCGCTCTTCCACAGCCAAGTTGCCCAGGGGTATGCACTGTCCACCAGGACCCCAGCTCCTTACCTGCAGCCTTGAGCAGTGCAGCCAGCCTGGTGGAGCCTCGCCCGGCTGCGATATGTAGCGGTGTGGTCCCGTCATAGGTGGTGCTATCCACATGAGCTTCACCCTAGACCCACCATACAAGAGGCTCAGAGGGTCTCTCATCTTGTCCCCACCTCCCAGTCTGCACTGCCCCAGCCCTAGGGCTGCAGACCTCTCAGAGACAGCGGCTGGGCTGGGAAGGGGATACATGAGATGTGGCTCGAAGCCCAATGAGGAACTGTTAAATCCAGCTGAAGCTACCAACCAGGATTTGCCCTAGCACCCATGCAGCTGAACCGCTCACCTCGAGGAGCAGGCAGCCCGCCAGGGACACGTTGTCCTGCTCCACGGCCAGGTGCAGCGCCGTGCGTCCTGACTTCTGTTCCTGGGCGTTGACATTGGCGCCGGCAGCCACTAGCAGCAGCAAACATGGAAGGCTGTTGCTAGTCACCGCGACATGGACGGCGTTGAGACCTGTGAAGTCACGCACAGGGCGTCACGCATGAGGCATCACGCACAGCATGAGTCTCTACTTTTGTTCCTGAGTAACCATCCCAAACTACCGTGAAGAGAAAGTGTTACGGAGAGAAACAGGTCACCCACAAGACTCGGCCAACTGTAGGTGACTAAAGAGACAACTCTGGGTGAAAGTCACGCGAGGCGCAATGGTCAATGCTGTGCATTGGCTCAGAAAGCGAGAAGAGCGGCTGCGCTGGCGGCCGGCCTCCTACCTTCCCTGTTGGGCTGATCCATTAGCAGCGCCGCCTTCTGGTGCTTGAGCAGAATGCTGAGGATTTTGTCCTGCCCCTCTTTGGCGGCGAGGTGCAGTGCAGAGTTGCCCAGGCGGTCCAGTAGGCTGAGGTCGGCTCCAGCCTGCAGCAGATCCTCCACCACATCCTCCTGCTTCGTGATTACCGCCAAGTGCAAGGGCGTCTGTGTGGATGGAGGGTGGGAGAACGGGCTTGTCTGTGGCTGGGCTACTCTGGATGCAGCCTCACTGCCAGGTCGTCTCCTGTCCCTAGGGTCTATGACTTCTGCAAAGGGGCTCATGCTTTCCTTCCACTGGCTGCTGAAGCATTCAGACTGGACCAACATATAGTCCCTCCATCATTAGACTCATAGGATGATTTCTGCATGGCTTGGTTTCTATCACAGACTGACTGTTGATTTTTTTTTTTTTCTTTTGCCAGCATCAGATTTACTGATTTATTTTAAAGACTTTGTCAAATTAATTATAGATGCAGATTAACAGCCAGACTAACAGACTAAAAAATGTAAGCCAATTATATTAAATCAAAGTACACTTCTTGATACATTTGCCATAATATTTTCAACTCATCTAGCACTAAGTTGAGTTTTCTTGGGTTTCTAGTAAGAATCTGTCTCTGGCTGATCACATTAGCAAATTAAATCAAGGATATGGTTTGATAAAAGAATTTAAGTAAACCCAATAGAAACCATTCACGAAGGTGCCAACGTTTTCTCCTGACACAGAAAACAAGCTTACTAAATTAAAAAAACAAAACAAAACTCTTCCAGGGACCAGTGTCATAAGACCAATCATTATAATTTCCCTACTACCCCCATTTCACAAAAGGTGTTACAGGGTTCTATATGTACAACCAGGTCAAGGCCACTCAGATGAAACTAAAACTGGCTTTGCTGGCACTTCATGAATAAAATGCTTATGTGATGAAAGCTTCTGCGATTGCCAGAGAGATGATCTGAAAACTGTGTCTTCAAAAATACGCAAGGCAATAATGGAGAGCTTTACCCTTCTGTACCTTCAAGGTTGGAGGATTTGGTCACTTAATTTTTTTTTTTTTATTGCAGTACAAGCTGTGGAATCGGTTGAATGTATAGACTATGTAGTTTTAATTTGTTAGATTACTTCTGCTGATGGTGTGCTTCAGGATGGGGAAGGGAATCTACTTGATTCAAGCATTTGAGAAATAAAATCTTGTTCTCTTAAAAAAAAAAAAAAAGAAGCAGGGCAAACACAACCACAAAGGTATTTTTCAAAGAATGGAGGTCCCTGAGAGAGGACAGTGACATTTTTCATGCAAATCTGTCTGCTTCCCAGGACCCTAGCTCTGCGATCTAGCCTGTCCAGTGACTTTCTGCCTGAAGCCCCTTTCCTGAGCAGTGGCTGCCTAAAGCAGCAGAGCCACCAGTGTTCTCACTGGTGTAGGTGCCATGGTGTTCAGAAACTGGGAGGGTGAATGATGCCCAGTCATCTAAATCTCAGTGGCAGAGGTTACTTGACAGCAGGAACAGGATGCCCCCCTGCCCACCTCCAGTAACTCTTTTTTTTTTTTTTTTGGTGGAACTGGGGATTGAACTTAGGCCCTTGCGCTTGCCAGGGAAGCACTACTGAACCATCTCCCTGGCTCCTCCAGTAATTCTTCTTATCTCTCTCTGGAATCATGTCCTCAAAACTTTTGGTGTTACTGCCAAGAGCTTTCCTCTTAGAAACAAATCTGTCATCAAAGGCTGTTTGCTAATCTGTTTTTGGAAATGCTATGAGAAATGGGAAGTGGAGAGTAAATAAGATAGTAAATGATAGCAGGAATAGTAAGATACACTGCTCAGAAATTAGGAATTAACTTTAGTTCTAGTACCATTCTACTCACACCATATGAAAATTTCTTAGCATAAGAGTTTTGTTCTTTAATTTTCTCTTGTAGTGCCACCAAGGCTTTCTATGGCCTTGGGTTGAGCCTCAGCACTGCTCCTGGAAGGTGACACAGTGGGCCTGCATGCTGTGTCTGAGTGTGAGCCCCGGGCAGATCTTCTGCAAGAGCCAGTGTTGGGCATTACTGCGTGGAATCCCGAGTGAGCTTTTGACCTGAACCTGGGGGCGGGGGTGGACCTGGGTATGGCTGTTCTCTGCAGGACTGCGCACCAAGGAGGGAAGGCAGAAGAGGCCAAGTGTCCAGTGCCGGGAATCACATCTATGCACAAGGGTATTGAGCCAATACCTACAGAAATCCCACCCCAGCAGACACAGAAATTCCGTGTTTGCATAATGGGAAGGACTTGTATTCTGCAGGGAGAGCCACTCTGACTTCCTGATATGTAGCCTTTTGCACTGTTTTAAGAGCCACAGATGTCAGTATATTCATAAATATACTGGCTAAAACATAAAAGAAAAACACATGCACCTACACCCCCTGATAATGTTGGGTGCAAACAACACACAAAACAGTTCAAATCAAAAACCCTGGCTGGTTGTCCACGTTGGGTGAAGGAGAGGAAAGAGGAGGACACATGGCTTAGACGGAGGATTTTCAAAAACGCTTAACTCTGTGCATGTGGACTATTTTGAGTGTGTCTCTAGTGTGGGTGGGAAAAGGATTTGATCATGACAGATGGCCACAGAAATGTGCTAAGATTAGTGGAGGGAATTTGGGGAGGATGTTTAAGATAATTGCCAAATAATCCACATGACTTAAAGAACTGTATACTCTTTGGTCCAGAATGATACCATCAGATACTCTTTAAGAGAGTCCCTAATCTTAGTAATTTCTCAGGTCAAAGTTGTCACTGGGTATATGTGTATGTGGGCTCACATGTGTATGTGTGAGTACATGCACACATGTGTGTCTGAGAAGACATCCCAGGGAATCACAGTCCCTGCCAAGAACCAGAGGGATGTGAGTTGGGAACAGTGGAGCTGTGTTCTGCCCAAGGTCCCCAAATCAGAAGGACAAAGTGGCCACAGTGGGGCTTTCAGCTTTCACTCTAGCACCCTGGAGCCTCCATACAGCTAACCCAATGACACAGAGAGGACTTCCACATTGAACGAACTGCAGTCGCTTGTCCTGTGGAGCTGTGTCCCCTGCAGGTTCTGTTTAAACACAGAAAAGCAAGAACTTCCTTGAACGGGACATCAGGCCAGGCTGGAGAGTAGTCTTTGGAAGGAGGCCTGAGAAGCCATGAGTCCTAGTTTTATTCACATACTTGTGACAGTTTAAACAAAACAAAACAGTCTAGGAATCTGGGTGAATCAAGCTTCTTGAGCCAAGTGGCTTTCCAAATGCCACCAGCCCCCTAAATGGCATGAAAGCTGAAAGATAAGAATCCCTTAAATGTAAGTATAAAATCAGGCTGCATCACAGGGTTTTCGTGAGCCAGTGAAAAGTCCCCAACCTGATTCCTTTGCAGGAAAGTGAAGCAAACAGCTGGAGCAGCTGGCTGCTGCCTGGTCTTTAGTGAGAAAGTTACCTTCCTGACCAGGAAATACCTGCTCCCAGAAGAAACCCACTGAGTGTACTCAGCAGTGGCATGGGCTTTTAAATCACATTTTAATATGTGGAAGTAAAAATAAGGAAGATAATTTAGTAATTTCCTTTAAAGCTAAAATAAATGAACATTGATTTCTTTAAAATAATTAAAATTTATTTTAATTTTCAACCAAGAGAAGAAAAATGATTCATATCATCAACAATGGAGTGGGCCAGAGGTGCATTTAGATGTCAGACCTGTGCTTGCCCTGGTCAAGGTTCTAGGTTCCCACACCAGCACCCCGAAAACACAGAAAAACCAAAATCAAGAGCTGGCCATACTTTTGAAATGAGAGGCATGTGCGCCTCCTTTGGGGTCCCTGCACACCAACCTCGCAGGCCTGGGAGATGGTTATAGTGAGACTGTAGGAAAGATCGGAAGTTCTAAGGACTGAGGGCTCGTGCAGGGTGCTCTGTGCCCTGGCCTCTGTCCTGCCAAGCCATTTCAGCCTCTGCGTCACCCTAAACCTTGCACGAGCTGCCAGGCAGCCACTTGGGGTGCCTGCTAACTTTTCTCTGCATTGTGCAGAGGTGGCGCAGCTCACTGCTGGGCCAGCCTGGCGTGGCCAATGCACTGGTCCCCGCCATCCCTCACCTGGAGCTGTCTCTGTTATGGAAAGATGCCTTTCATCTCATGTTCTGATTTCACCCCCTGTGTTTAATAGATACGGGGTGTTGGGGTTGTTGAATTACATTTCAGGAGACCTCAATATTCTGATAAAGGATGGGTTTCTCAAGCTTAATATTTTTCAACTTTATGTTTTTCAATAGATGTGACATTTTAATTCTAGATTCTCCCTCTAAAATACAACTTCAAGATGTTGAATTTCCGTGTCCGGTGACTTTTACCCACATATCAAAGGGTTCTGACCTATAACATAATGTTCCCATTCAGCAGCCTTTTGGATCTACCTCCAAAGAGGTCTGGTGGTGTTTTTGCTACTGCTAATTTCTGCTTACCTGGTAGAGGTCATTTCTCATGTTGATGATGTCCTCAGAAATCAGACCTGATGTCACCTGCAACAGATCTCGCACGAGCTGTGGGTGGAGGTGAATGACAGCGAGGTGTAGGACACTGGAACGGGAACAGCACAGAAAACTTACTAAGGTGTTTGTGAACCAAGGAAGAAATTTTGAAGAAATGATCAGACTCCAAGACAGCACGGCTCTTGTACCCCCTGGTGGACTCAGCCCAGACTTATTCCAAACATGTGCAATGTCCTTAGAGCTGACCCATGCCCGGGGGCGGGGTGTCCACATGTGGCCCCAGAGGTTACACTCGAGGGGACCCACACTCAAGTCCCAGTGCCACCTCTGTGCTGGTCTCACAGGTGCTTTCTCCTGTTTCCTCGACCTTGCTGACACACAGCTGGTGCTTGCACACTGAAAGCCTGCACCAGGAACTGCTCAGGAAGATGTAGTTCACCGCCCGCCTCCAAGTCACAGTGCCGTGCTGATTCTCAGGAAAGGAACACTCAAGTGCAGTGCTGTGGGAGCAGCCACGCTGCCTCCAGTGTGCCCCTGGAGGGCTGCTCCTGTCCTCCTGGATGGCTACTGCTGTCAGTTCACACCATCCACCCTGAGTGCTCCCCTAGACTCCCAGTGTCAGAGGGGCGCTGTCCCCTCTTCCCACCCCTGTGCTGTGGGACTGAGCTCTCTGCAGCTGCCAGGAGGGACAGTGGAACAAGGAGACCTGGGGTGCAATGGCAATGAGCTCTGAAACGTTGGGCTGTCCCTCCTGCTATAAGCACCTATTAACTTGAAATAATTCAATCATCAATAAAGGAGAGACTGTTGAGTATCTCTAGTTACCACACTGTGCTAAGCATTCGACTGAAGTTATCCCAACCTCTTTGGAGGAAGGGAATCCTGTCATCACTCATGTTTGATGGAAGGAGCTGAGGTGTAACCTAACTCATCAGGGTCCTGTAGCTCTGAGCAGAGGTGACATGGGGTTGGACAGTCCTCACCCTGACCATCCTGCAAGAGGGACACATATGCCACCCTGCACCTGAGAACACAAGGACCCCTCGAGTAGGTAGGTCTCAGAAGGAGCTTTGGTTTCACTGCTTGGGAGCATTTTCAGAAGAGCAGCTTTAGGGTTTCATCCCTGCCCCATGAATCGGGACACTGGTAGGTGACCTCTGAGCAGCCTGACATCTGACGCAGACAGGAGGCTCTTGAGCTAGATGGAGGCCAGATGGCAGGGTGTCTGAAAACTTCCTTGAGCAGTGAGCATCTCCTAGCAGCAGCTCCCCACCTCCCCTGCTGCCCCTGTCCTTGGGAAACTACCCAGACCCAGAGACTTGGTATGTTCTCTTGGTTTGTTTTCCACAAGACTAATGACCCCAGAATTCAGATTGTCACCCAGAGGTGACATGAGCTGAGGGAAACCAGTCACACCCCAAGCTGTCCTTTGTCTACACTCTCAAGAGAACTTTCACTGAGCTCCCCAAGTGCCTCTTCCAGCAGCTGCATGTGTCTGGGGCCCTATGCGGAGGTAGGAAGGCCCCCGTCAGCCTGTTGGGGTGTCCAGGTCCTGACCAGATGTGCTTCCCTTTCCATGTACCCATGGGAGTCATGTCCCTGGGTCCCTTGGACATCGCACACTGCTGACATGTGCCTGCCCATATTCCTTGGATGCATCCATGTGACAGGGCCTTAAACTGTCCCTGGCAATGCGGCAGTCCCTCTGGGTGGACTGCTGTCTCTTGTGGTCACATGCTATAGATCACCACCTGGATTACAAAGCTCTAAATGTATCTTGTGCCATTTGTGGCACCAGCAGGAGGCCAGTAGTCTCACCATATCCTCAGTTATGCTGTGAGGACAGAGAAAAAGGTCTCTGCTTGAATCCCTGGGACAGCCCTTTCTACAGATCAGGCTGCCATTTGTAACTTAGAAGACGGCACCAGGAGTTCAGCCACAAAAAAGGCCTGAGCCCTGTGCACGCTATTTTTGGAAAGTTGTGGATAAGCCTGGAATCTGAAGGCTCCTGTCCCTTGTTATTTTTACAGGCTTTTGAGATGGCTTTAGAAGTCACAATGAAAGGATGAAGACAACTGTTTTAGAAAGGAAGCAGGTGGCTCTATGTTGCACTTGCAGGAATGGGGTGTGGTGTGGGGGTGGAGGTGGACGATGCAAGCTCGGCAGCTCTAACAGAACACCAATATGGTAAAAAATGTGGCGGCTGCCACCATTGTGCACCACCTAACAAAAGAAAGGCAGGCTCATAAAAGTGCGACACTGTTCTCATCTACTTTATTCACCAGATCTGGCACCGTGTTACTTCCAGAATGGGGATTCGTGGCAGCATCTCTTTTACCTAAACACCTGCGATATTTATCAATCACTTCTACAACACCTCCTTCACTCCCCAGCCCTGGGATGACCCTTACCACGCCAGGTCCAGCTTACCTGTCGCCGTTCTCATCCTGCACTGTGGTGAGATGGCGCTGGACGGCCAGCAGCATCTTCACGTCCCCCGTGACTGCATAGTCAAAGAGAGCGTTGGCGTGGCGCTTGGCGAGCTCCAGGGCCTTCTCCAGGAAGAGGTTGTCTGCAGTGTAGGGACCACAGTCACTGTGAGGGTGGTCCCCACACCTGGGGCAGAGCTGAGTAGTGACAATGACATCCTTGCTAGTGTGGGTGCTCTTCCTGGAGCTTTGCTTTGTGTTTTCCAGAAGCAGCGCAAAGAACACTGGCTCACTAACAATCAGCACCAGGGACTGATTTAAAAAAGCCTATCTATGTTTGGTGAGGAGAATTTCAGAAATAGATCAATGTGCATTATTTTAAAGGGAACAATCAATCTCCAATCTATGATAATTGGGTGTTGACATGATTTTAAATAACTGATCCCTTGGTAAACCACACCTCACCAGAGTCTAACAACTATCTGGTTAGTCAGTGTGACAAAAAATGCACCTCCCTGTCATAGGCAGATAATTGTCAATCAGCCACTCAGTGTTATGGTAAAGTCTGGTCCTTAAAGTCACGGAATGGGGCACTGTGACATTCGAACAGACCATGTACAACAAGTCTTTCCATGCTTTCTGGTTGAGTGTGGTAGTGTGGTTGGTGCATTGTTAAGGGGTGGGGGAGAGAGAGGAAGAAGCACATGGTAGAGATTCTGTAGCCATCAAGTCTAAGTTTTCACCCTCTGCCTACAGAAGAAACCTCAGAGAACACTGCATATGACACAGATTGTGCCACACACAAGTACTGGCTCCACGAGAACTGAGCAGAGTGTTCCCTCCCCACCCTGCTCTCTGGAAAGGCCGGTGCCAGGACAAAAGCAAAGCTTCCGGCAGCGTCGACTCTTTCATGACTGCTAAGCTCCATGTCAGACACGGTGGGCTAGGGATATAGAAACTACTCTCTGATATCTGTGCCAAGCAGGCGCCGATGCCTCTCACTTGCTTTGATGCAGAATGCATACATGGACAGAGAAATCACTGCATTCAAATGTAGTGTGGGTCCCCGAGTGAGGGGTGACTGGGCCCACTGTCTAGCAGAAGCACCTGGGAATAGAGGGTGGACAGAAGGAAACCTGCTTTCTGAAGGCAGCTTCTGTATGTGGAATGGGCCCTCCCGCTCAGCACTGCAGCGTACCCCGCGGACTCACGCACCCCGAAGCTCCACATCCTTGTCCTCTGCTCCCAGGGCGAGTGTCAGGGGCACCCCATCCTTCCCAGAGCTGGACTCGTCTGGCTCCTTCCCTGCTTCTGTGGCTGTAGTCACTTCCCCATTTTGACTGGTGTCACAGCCTCCAGGGTCCTGATTACATTCAGTGTTTATGGTTCCTGAGGGAAACGCAGAACACCAGCTGCCTCTCATCAAGTCTAAGTTAAAACTCACTGTTTCAAGTAGGTCATGTAAGGGCGGGAGGAAAGTGTGCTGGAAGGGGAAAGCAAAAGTGCTGACTTTAAATA
>NW_004524759.1:3494742-3500462 GCF_000260255.1 Octodon degus | reverse complement strand
TATGTATTTTTAAACTACAGGCTTTTAAAGCTTAGGTATTATTTATTTATCTGTAAAAGAGGAAAATGAAATGAAAGTCTTCCATGTATTGGAGGGAAGTGAAATTTTTAAAACTCTTAAAATTAGACCAGTGATTTTTTTTCTTTAAGCTACTGACCACGGCAAGGGGTAGAGACATGGTCTCACTCTTGGGTGTGCATTTAATGTGTTGACCATTTCTGGTCTGACTATGTTGTCTGACAGGCTCTCCTGAGCACCTAGGTATTGTGGGCAGACCTGGTTCAAATCCCGATTCTGCCACTGACCTCAGCCAGTGCTTGAAGAGGCCACAGCGCTCTCGTTACAGCAGCCACACAGACTACAGGGGAGCTGTGCTCTATTCTATGGAACAAAGTGTGGCCTGACTGTGGAATGAAAAGCCGAATCTTAAAAAAAAGAGTGCAGTCAAGGCATGTAAGAGTCCCTGCTATTAAAAAAATGTGTTACTCACCATGTTTCATGCCAGCGTTGGACTTGGTGGTTCCGGGATGGAAGGTGATCCCACCGTAGGTCGGGAATCCATAGTGTGGGAAGCTGTACCCTGAACCGGCAAGATAAAACAAATGGCGCTGTGGGTGCCTTCCAGCCAAGGTCTGACAGGCCCTAGTGTCTTCCTTGGGCTGAGAGTTAGGAAGACATGCTGAGGGGACACAGGATGACCAGAGGTCCACACCAGCAGAGCTAAACCAAGGCAAGTCAGGGGGCGCCCAAGCCCAGCAGTGGGGAGCTACAGCTGAGGTCTCTGGGTCCCAGGCCAAGGGATGAGCTCTCAGGAGGATGCACCCTATCTCAGCCTGGCCTGAGGAGAAGAGAAAATCACCCTGCAGGAAGAAAACCAAGGTGACCCAGGAAACCACAGTGGTGCCCATGGAAAGATGGCCACTGGGTTCTCCTCACACGCCTCGGGGACAGGATGACCGGGATGGTCTCTGGACGCAGCCAGTACCAGCCATCCTACCCTCCGATGTGGTCATTTTATTTATTTTTATTTTGCAGAACCGGGGATTGAACTCAGGTCCTTGCGCTTGCCAGGGAAGCACTTATTCCACTGAGCCATCTCCCCAGCCCCTGATGTGGTCATTTTACTCAGACAGAGAAGACAGGATGCTACTTTCGGATCAGCCAGACTAAGGTTTTCCTTTTTGATGAATTACTGAGTCATTAAAATGGTGCTGGTAAATCACCCTGGGCAGAGTCATCACCAGGAGTGCCCATGTTAGCACCAGGGCGGGGGGGCATTCAGGACAATGCACACATCAGGGGCAATGACATGAGCTGCTAACAGAAACAAGTGAGTAAAGATCTCGTGTGACCATCGCAGCTGTGCTCAGGAGAAATTTGTAAATATTTACTGTGACATACACATAAAAATGGGAAACGGTTTACCTCTGATGGCAGGACTTGATGCTTTGAAATTTTCTGTATCCCAGTAAGTACACAGACTACAATCCAGTGTAATATATGTGTATAAGGTAGAGGTGTGTGTGTGTGTGTGTGTGTGTGTGTGTGTGCGTGCGCGCTCACGCATGCGCCTGTGTATCTTTTCAATATTTCCTAATAGTATCAATAAAATTGCCCCTCCAATAAAGCAGAGGGCAAATATACCAATGCACTTATTTAGAGGCAGGGTCTCACTCTATAGCCCATGCTGTCCTTGAATTTGCAGCTATCCTCCTGTCTCAGCCTCCTGAGTCCTGGGATTACAAGTGAGTACTACCAGGCCCATCTATACCAAAATATTTAGAGAAGTGTTCCTTGGATAACAGGCCTTGGGGGGCCTTTCCCCTTCTTCATCTGTGTGCCCTCTTCCCCACCAGGCCTGGGCCCAAAGACCTCTGGGGACACCTGGAGCCAGGAGCAGGCCACACTCTGTGTGCTCCACTTTTCCTATACTGTACACATGCTCTTACAATAAAGTTGAACTTGTAAATTAGGAACAGTAAAATATCTAATAATAATAAAACAGAACAATCATAATGATATACTGTGACATGAGTTATATGGCCATCATTTCTAAGGAGTCAAGGCAACTACTGGGATTTTTAGACTGAAGTTGACCACGGGTAACAGAAGCCACCAAAAGTGATCTGCGGAGAGAGGTGGGTACTTGTTGTAGAATGAAGATGCATGTCTTTGAAAAACAAAGGTATGTGTAGGGAGGTTTTAATTAGTTTGAAGCTTCACATTCTTTTTGTTTTTTTTTCTTTTTTGAGACAGGGTCTCATATGTAGTTCAGGCTGGCCCTGAACTCACTGTGTACCCCAGGCTGGCCTCCAACTTGCAGCGATCCTTCCTCGCTGCCTCAGGCCAACACCACCAAGCCCAGCAAGGCCTTACATTTCATGGTATCACAGCCACTGCACCCACAGATGGGCCAGAAGGTCCCAAACAGGAGAAAGATGCCCTGCCCACCCCAGAGGAGCTCTGGAGGGCACAGCCTCTCTGAGTACCTGGTCCAGCGCTGCCAGTGCCTCCTGTTCCACCACCACCACCAAACATGCTTCCGCCTCCTGTGCCCGCACTGCCACTGCCACCACCGCCGCCGAAGCTGTCTGAGAAGTTGGGCATCAGCTTCTGCCGCTTCCGCTGCACTTCCTCTTTATCTGTGTGCACAGGAAGGGGAATTGGAGGAAAGATCCAGTTGGTTACAGGAGCTTCCACGCACAGGCTACCAATTCTCAGGGTATTGTACATCACAAAGGGAAACAGAAAGCATGCAAGGAGGAAGAGAGGCCACAGTGATTCTGACTCTGGGTCTGAGGCTGTAGCATTCTGCACACATAAAGTGAGAAACGGTTTACCTCTGATGGCTGGACTTGATGCTTTGAAAATTTCTGTATCTCAGTAAGTACACAGACTGCAGTCTAGTGTAATATATGTGTGTAAGGTAGAGAGGTGTGTGTGGAGGAAGGGTGAGGTCAGGCTGCCACCACAGATCCAGGCTCCGGAGATGCAGAATAGAAAGGTAACATTACTGATACTTGGTCACACAAAACCCCTCTTCCAAGTTGGCTGATACTTCCTGAGCATCCACAGGGAGCCATATGGCAGGGACAAAGAATTATGACACACTGGCTGCATGGTAACAGGGCAAAGGCATGGTGCCGATTCATGGACCAGCAGCAGCATAGGAGTAGGTGTTGGCAGGGAACAGGTAGTGGAGGAGAGAGGCTGGATGGTGCTGGTTTGCAGAGGTGAAGGATGACAGGAAGCAGAGGTGAGAGGTGCCCGGGGTGGAATGAGCTCAGCAGAGATCATGTGGGCAAAGCGAAGGTGAGTGCGGAGAAGTCCTGAGTGGTGACCTGGGTTACCCTAGGGAGCGCATGGCTTCAGTGTTCCACCAAGAGCTCCCGATCATCCCAGTCACCAGAGTGGCATGCACAACTGGTCACCTATGCTCAGGACCTGCCAACGAGCTGGTACAAGGCAGGAAGTACTGACAGCTGGTGCTGGCCTTATGGTCTGAACAGTCACCACAAGGGAGACGCATGGACCCCAGACACTCAAGGAGAGATGGACCTGGGGCCCCATGCCTGACTTCTGTCACCGCCTCTGTGGTCTGCTGCACATTCCTACTTCTTCCTGTTTCTCTTTCTTTTTTGTTTGTGATTTTCCTACCCTATGTTCCATTTTTCTGCCTTTCCTCTTTTGGGTGAAGGAGTTTTTTTGTTTGCACTGAACAGTCAATGTGGCATTCTTTTTTTCAGTCAGAGGCCCAGTACTCAACAACTGTCCTATTTCTGATACTTCAGTTTTTGTCAGAAAGATCCTGCCTTGTTTTTAACGCTGGGGTGGTGTGGGCCAGGATGGCGCTGTAGAGAGGACTGTGGGGGTGACCAGAGGTACAACACTTCCCCATCAGTTACCTCACAGCTAATCATAGCTGACCTCATTACTCATATGACTATTCTCCTTACATAGAATCTCAGTTCACTGCCGAAATATGAATCATGGCTGGGCATGTTGGTGCATGCCTGCTATCCCAGCATTCTGGGAGGCTGAGGCAGAGGGATCATAAGGAGGAGCCCTGCCTGGGCAACTTAGTGAGAGCCCATCTCAAAGTAAAAAATAAAAAGGGCTGTGGATGTAGCTCGGTGTGAGGCCCAGGCACCACAAGACCTCAGGCAGCTCGAAGGGGGAAGTGAGAGGAGGTGGTAAAAACTAGGAAGGGCTGCGCAGCTGTCCACACCCACTAACACCCACGCCCACCGGCACCCACACTGGGGTTTCCAGGAGATGCTGGCAGAGTGGTGAACACACCCACACCTGACCCAGCCACAGGAGGTCGTGGCCCAGGAGGACACATAGCTCATCAGAGTGCCTTCCTATCCCAGAAGACGAGGGTGGGGAGGGAGTGCCCGGTATGGTCTCTGGGCCTCATTCAGAGTCGGAGCTTACTGCAGGTGAAAACCCAAGGCCGGGCACAGAAGCAGCAGCTACAGCAAAGCACAGGACTCCTTGGGGTGGTGGGCTCAGACCAAGACACCCCTGAAGTGCTGACTGACCTAGCTCCTCTCTTCCCTGGCCTGCTCTTTCTCTGTCTTCTGTGCAGCCAGGTACGTCTGGGGAGTGACCCTGGCCTCTGCTACGTCCAGGTACCCTGACTCCCTTGTTACCCAGACACCATGGTCGTGTGGCTTGAGATCCACTCCCTTCCCCCACTACGGAGGGATGGCACTTCTCCTGGCCCACACTGCTCACCTGGCCTTGCATCATGCTCTGACCCACTGCCCACCTCCTGGCTCTCAGCAGCTCCCCAGTGACTCAGATACCATCAGTTCAAGTGCGGGTGGCCTGGCTGCCCCTTAGACCTGTGCGAAACCCCCAGGCTCTGGGCACACCCTCCAAGCCCAGCTGGCCTCCCCATCTGCAGGGGGCTGCATCGCCACAGTCATCGCAGATGCTGACCGACACACTGCTGACTGGTGGGCTCTTTCACCTGAGCAGCGAGTCTTGGTTTTCATCTCTCCTGTCTGATTCTGAACTACTCAATAAACAGGATTTTCAATTCAAAGACAGACTGTCCAGGGTTTAAATCTCATACACGTTTGGTAAAGATAGCATTATTTTTAGAGGCTAGACTAATTAATTCCATGTCCTCAATATATTACCTATCTCTTCTCTAAAAATACAGGGCATGGATTGAGCAGTTTCCAGGAAGCTGTCCAGGATGTGACGAGCTGACTCTAATCAGTGTTCTCTCAGCAGAACAAGCACAAGAGCCTAGTCCACTGTTACCTTTGATTTCAGGGTAGTAAAGGAAAGGCTTGGGCTCGCTTGTTTCCAAATCTGACTTCCTCCGAAGCTGGACAAACACAGAAGCAGGTTTGGTGATGTTGATGTCTTTATACTTTGGAGTTTTGAAGACAATGGCAAACTGCAGGACACAAAGACGTAGAAGGAGGTGTAGGGCTGCAGTGTTCTGGTAGAAATGCTGCACATAAACGTAGTCTTTGTATTTTAATTTACACCCAATGCTTACAGCGTGCTCCAAGAACACAGTACCCTAAGGACGTTCTCAACTCAGTACTCCATACCCATACATTTCTGGGCCACGGATGGCATGTGCAAAACTGAAACACAGCACTGTTACCATGGACCCCCAATCTCCACTGTTTCATTTGTCAACAATTCAGTCATCTTCCAGCTGTAATCATCACACATACAGAATTCACGGCACA
>NW_004524759.1:3490230-3493512 GCF_000260255.1 Octodon degus | reverse complement strand
TTCTCGATGGCCTACAAGTCTTAAAAATAGGACTGTTCAATGGATGTTAAATAAACATGTGATGTTTTTCATTTTTTATATACAAAAAGTAAGTACTGAATTTCAGCAAGACAAAATGTGAAGGGCGGTATTGATGGCTCCCTTACCTGTCTGTGAACATCTGTGGGAGAGAAGTCTCCAAACCCTTCCCAAATGCCTCCATTTTCCTCCTCTTCATAGAACCGAATCTGGATGTCATCTGCAAATGGTCACAAGCAGGTGTGTCACTGTGTGCAGCGTGACAGTCAGGCTGGCTCTCAGGCCTCCCTACTGGACACTCCAACTTTTTGAAAATAATCAGAATAGATTCAAGGTTTAAAATTTATATAAGTCGTGTGTTCTAAAAATCCCTCAGCACCATTTCCCTTGCTACGGCAGAATCTAAGGGTTAACTGATCAACCTGAACTCTCTCTTGTTCAGCACTGAACCTGCCCTCGACACTAGCATGAGATGGGAAGCCCAAGGAGGAGCATCCAAGCTCAGAGGCTCACTCCAGGGTACATGCTGTATGCAGCAGTTAGCTCGCCTTGGGCTTACTTGAGGGCAGGTGTTGTCCCAAGTGCTTTCTATGTAAAGGCCAACTCACTCTGCCCTCCCATTGACCCAGGAGGTCGGTGTTCTCTTATCTTCATTTTTGCAGAAGAGAAACTGGGGTCCAGAGAGTTTCCTAAGTCCCTTATCCCGGACTGACAGCCAATGAAAGGAGAAGCAAGGATCTTCTGGCCTCAGTGCCCAAGTGCCTACATGCTCTCCTTTGTGCCTCCTGTAATCTATTCTCAGTCCCTGTGAGTGGTCGGTCAAAATACCCAGGCGGTCAGTTCACTCGGGACACAGCTGTTCTTTACTTCTGCAGAAATAGGACCATGTAACTGGCAACCCCCTGGCTTCACTTCCCACTTCATAGGAAAGACCACACCATGGGCTGGTACAAATTTCCATGGGGCGGGGGCGGTTAGGAGTCTAGGGTTAGGCAAGTGCCCCACTGCCTCCTGGGTCACTCCTTCACCTGTAGGTAGGACTATCTCGGCCCTAGTTTTTCAGATTCCTTAAGCCAAAACTTCGGTGCTAGGCTAATAGAAATGATGATTCAGGCAAACAAAGACAACTCAGCCCGGAAATGAGTACTACTTAGAAGAGTGGGCAGGAGGAAGGCAAGGAGCAGCGAGAGTGCCAACACTCAGTGTTGTTTAGATAAAGAACTCACGTTTACTTCACAATCGGATCCCACTTTTTCCTGACTTCCTGTCTCAGAGCATTTAGCCTCTACTTGAGCTATTTTAAAAGCCATGCTATGTATAATCAAGAGTGATTTCTAGTTCTGTGTCTGCTTCATTTGAAAATGCCTACTTTGTAGTGAACAAACCTTTATTATACTCTCCTATACTTTACATTGATTATTTTACTCAAGAAGAGTGAATGAAGTCTGAGAAAGTGACACATGATCTGATTTCACTAATTTGCTTGTCTTCTAATAGGTCCACTGAGAACAAATGCCAAGAACCTCTGCCCAAAACGTCACCTGGAAGAGAAACATGGTCTGAGAACTCCCTGTCCTCGACCTTTCTCCAGCTAGCGTCACTGTGACATGTGCAGGTGGGTGGAGCACAAGATGTAGGACTTAGGACAGACTCTGTGCATTTGCGTGTGTGTTTGTGTGTGTGACAAGTGGGCTGTTACTCTTTTATTATAGTTTAACACATGCAGAAAACAAAGTTTAAGAAATAGAACCACTGATGATCACTAGCTATAACTACCACTGTTTTCATATTATTTCTCTTTATTTCTGGGGAAAATACAAGATGAATTATATGGTTGGGTATTACAAAATGACACTGAGCACCGGGAGAAGATGCTCAGCATCAGAGGGGCCTTCCTGGTGGGCTGCCCAGGAGTAACCCAGGGAGCACCAGGGTTGGATTCTGAGTCTTGGAGCACAGCGTGTCCTTACCTTTCTGCACCTTGTCACAGAGGAGGTAAATTTCTTCCCCCCCAGTTACGCATCCAGCAGTCCTGTCCATTCTTACAATTTTCAGGTTGGACGCATTGGGAGCCTCTGTTCAAAGGAGAAAACAAAACATGTCTAGGTCTGTCATTGGCCTCCCCCATCCTTGGGGGCCCTGCTCGGCATACCCTCTCTAGCCCAGGTCAAACACATGTGGTCTCGTGTGCTTTAGCAGAGACACAGATAAAACAAAAATATTCCCAAGGTCCCCTGAGCACTTGCAGCAACAGAACCATTGGGCATCACCAAGGCAGGGGAGGACAGTGAGGCAGAAGAAACGACGATGTTTGTTCCTCTCCATAACCAGAAAGAGGGACTGACACAGTGAGACGGGAGCTTCTGGATGTCTGAGGAAGAACCAAGCTGGTGGACTTCTGGGATTTCAACGAGGTCAAGAATCTAACCCCAAACTTGTACCATCTAGAAGAGCCCAAAACAACTTGGAGAAGCGCAGGATTCTTAAACTACTTAGTAGTTTTTATTGTCCAAAGAAAAATGGAAATGTTTTATTTCCTTTCCCCAAACTAAATCAGGATTCCGTGTGGTTAAGGGGTAAAAGTTTCATGAGGTAAGAGGGTCAGGCTTCCCTTTTCTACTGCAACAGCTGCAGCTTAAAGCAATTGGTGGTACATGGGTCAGCATCATTTTATAAATCTTTCTCTTCCCTTCAGACTTGTTTAAGTGAAAGAAATCCGTTAGCTGTGGTACTTGAAACCCGGAATTATCTACTTACACCAAGTTTTATAAATATTTACTGAACTCAAATACTACACATGCAGGCTTTCTGGAAATATCTGGTTAATAAATGCTTTTCCTACCACCAGGAAAGCCGCATGGTTCTTGCTGAAGACTATAATAAACTCAAGGAAGTCCTAGGAATTACCTTCCTAGAGGATTTGCAAGTCCCATACTATCTACACCATATGTTCTTGTAACTCAAGTTCCTGGCTTGGTAAAGCCAATCCTAGGTGGGAATGAGGGTAAGAATGCAGTTGTCCTACATTAACCGCTCTGCAGGGTCCACAAGAAAAACACAGAGAAACTTCTCCTGCCCAAGGTATCTTCCTTTATTGTTGGTGACATGTTTAAGAAGGAGAGGACTGGTGTTGCAGGGAAGACCTGAACACTCACCTGAGGAAAGAACAACTACATTTCTGGAGCTTGTCCTAAAGTATTCAATCTGGGCATCTGCGGACCTTTTAAGCTAGTCCATGGCATTCCCATTCTGCAGACAACAGCC
>NW_004524759.1:3486945-3488787 GCF_000260255.1 Octodon degus | reverse complement strand
GGAAGGCCTAGCACGTGAGGTAGGTACCCTCAAGGCTCTGGCAGGAGTGCAAGAGGACAGAGGCCAGGCGTGACACTCACCAGTGAGCTGCCGGTCGCTTCCACCCCCCTCAGCTTGTAGGTAGGCGAGGTCGGGGTGCACCAGGAGCCCAGGGTTATAGCCCCTAATGCATGCATCCGTCATCCGTGCCTCGAGGGTCTCAAATACCTTCTTCTTTGTCACATGGAGGATGCCCAAGTTGGCGAAGCTGGAGGGGAAACAGTGATAGCAGCGACAGAACCATGAGTCAGACGGGGTACTGGCATTGGCCCTGTGTTAGCACGGTAGGCACCGAGGCCTTCACGGCCCAACCAAATCAGCCGGTGGGGGGCATTTTGGAATCCAGGCTGTCAGGACCTGAGGGGTGACCCACACCACACTGCACATGGCAAAGCCCTCTGCAGGGCTGGGCTGCACAGGGCCATCAAACAAATGAAAACCTTTAACTGGATTCACCAAAAGGCAGTGAAGACTACAAACTGCCAGACCCCAGCTCTCAGGAGGGGTTGCTACAAAATGGGTCCCGGCAAGCTCTGAGCCTTGTGGTTTGCATTGCCTCTGAGACACTGAAGTTGTGCTTCAGGAGGGAAGGATATTGGCTCACGTGCCTTAATGAGGATTCATTTTAGGATATTTTCACAAGCCTCTATAAAAATAATTTCAAGTTCCAAATATATACTAACATTTTTCTAGAATAGGAGGAATATTATATTTGGAAGTTTTCTGGGGAGTTCTTGGGTTCCTGGATGGGATTTAAAGTGTCCTTAGGAATCCTATATACTCTAGTTTTCTGTAAGATCTGGATGACTTACTGTCACCAGAATTATCATCAAACTCTACATAAGCTCAGGTTTGAGTGCTTACATACAATCAGACATGGGACCTCTTATCTCATGGTAGCTGCATGCCTGGAGAACACGGCTCAGTACATTAGCAAGCTAAAAGAAGCAACTGGAAAGATTTTAAGAAAATATACACAGGGTGTGGCAGTGCATGCCTATAATCCCAGCACTCAGGAAGCTGAGGCAAGAGGATCCCCATGAATTCAAAGCCAGCCTGGACTACACAGTGAGTTTAAGGCCAGCCCGAACTACATGATAAGATTCTGTCTCAAAGCAAACACACAAACATTATATATATAATGCTCTACCCATTGATGTTTTAAAGCCCACGAAAGAAAGATGCAATGTAATACAGCAAACAAATGAACCAGAATGTACTTTGTCATTCACTCAGCAAACCTGTATCAGGTGATTTCCAGAACCAAAGTGTCCTGAGGCCTGTGTTGGAGCAGGGTGGCCAGGTCAGAGCCCACATGCCAGACTGATGACCACACAACATCATGGAGAAGGTAATGGGTGTCGCCAGGGAGCACAGGGTCGGAATGAGGAGCAGGAGACAGGGCAAGAGGTCTGGGTGAGGTCAGAAAGGACCCGGAGGTGGCAGCTGAGTCTGGCTCAAAAGGAGGTGAGAATTTGGTGCTTGAAGGGGCACTGCAAGCACAAAGGCCCTGGGGTTGCACTGCACAGGGTTTCCAGAGACAGCAGTGGCAAGGTGGCGAGCATGGCTGAGCACAGGGCCAGGATGCGCCGGGAGCAAAGCACTGGGTAGACGAGCAGTCACCAGGGCTCTGGAGCCTGTGAGCTGCTGGATGACTTTGCTCCCTCTGCCCCTGCCTCTACTCATATACAGAACAGCCAGGTACAGTGGGCAGGCGGGGAGAGTGGAGAGGCGAAGGTGGGCAGAGGATGGCAGGTCCCAGAATGGTGCATGACGTGTGGCCAGCACCTGTGGGACATCCGA
>NW_004524759.1:3476104-3480430 GCF_000260255.1 Octodon degus | reverse complement strand
ATACTTGACTAAGACAAATGAAAAGCAAGGATTTATATTATTCATGTAATGCAAAACATCCAGCCCAAGGCCCAGAGAAAGGATGTGAGCCACATGGTCCCAAGGGTCGCACACAATGCACAACAGATGTAACTTTACTTAAAGGTTCAAGATGTACAGCATAAACCCTAGAATAACTGCTTACAAACACAATGCAGCATAAGTCAGATGAAATAATAACAATTCCAAAACAGAAAAAAAAATAAGGACAACAAAACAATAGACAGATGCAACGGGCAGAGACAAGACTGAGCACGAAGGACTTAAACACAGCCGTATTGATGATCACTTTGGTGATAAGTTGTCTAAACACTCCAGTCAAAACCGGCAGTGTCACACTGAATAGAAGAGTCAGCTCTGTGCACTGTACGTGCATTCTGAATATAAATGCACAAATGGGCCAGAGCTAAGAAGATGCTTGGAAGGTTCTGTACTAACCCAGAAGTAAACCTGGAGTAGCTAGGGTAGACTTTAGTGCACGCAACACCTCTGGGGTAAAAAGGGGCCATTTCATAAGATAAAAAAGAAAGGCATGATTCACCAAGAGACCATGAGAATCCCAAATGTTTACACACCTAACAAAAGATGCTCATTGTAGAAGCAACATTTTATAGAATGCAAAGGAGAAACAGATGTATCTGTCAATGGAGTCAGAGATTTTGACACTCCTTGATCAGTGATCAACAGAATCAGTAGACATAAAACCGATGACAATGTAGATGGCTTGAGCAGGTCAATTGAACAGCTCACCTCATGGATGTTCATGGTGTGTCTACTCAACAAGAGAAGGGTAAACATGCTTTGTTAAGGACACAAGGAAAAGTTGCTAAGATACACCAGGTCCTGCTCTATGAAAGAAGTCTCAATGGATTTTAAAGTGTACAAATCATGCCAATTATTCTTTTGCAATAATACAATTACTGAGATATCAATAACAAAAGATACCTAGGTGGGAATCCATCTAAATCAAGATTGGTCACTGGACAATTAATTGTCGATGCTGAACAATGAGGCTAGCTGCTGCTAATTATGCTGTTCTTTCTACTTTGATGTGTTTGAAAGTTTCCATAAGGAAGTATAAAAGAGGTCAGGCATGATGGTGCATGCCTATAATCCCAGCACTCGGGAGGTTGAGGTAGGAGGATCCCTTGGAGTTCGAGGCCAGCCTGGGCTACAAAGTGAGCTCAAGTCCAGTCTTGAAACCCTGTCTCAGAAAGAAACAAAAGAAAAAAAGAAAAAAAGAAAGAAAGAGGTATAAAAGAAAATGAGAGCTGGATATCATGGATATATATGAAAGAAAAATTTAGGATGATAAATAGGAATTCATAAGAATATGAAAAGGTCCAGTCACTCTGAAAACAATTTGGTGGCTTATCAAAATAAATACCACCTTGGTCTTCCCTGCATTCCACTTCCTACTCACACAAAAGGTGCTTTATCAGTGGAAGCTAGAAAGGAAACAAAGTGCCCTTCAGACAGAGGTGGATGAACTGTAGTGCACTGATGCCACACAGTGCTACTTGGTGACTGAAAGGGATCAGGCACTGAGGCCCAGCGGCAGGCTACAAGCTCCACCCTTCCCACTGCAGGGTGTCCTGGGTTGGCAAGACCAGGAGCTGGGGATGTACATTTCTCACAGCTGCTGGACTTCAAAGGGACACAGGGCTGGGTGACGGAACTGTTCTCTGCCTCCCCTGTGGCAGTTAGAGTGTGCATTAGCACTCAGAAATGAATTCTTTAAAAGGTGACTACTGCAGTAATTAAACTCTCCTTCTATAAAGTTTTTTTTTTTTTTTTTTTTTAAAGAACAGTTATAGCTAATAATGAGACTGGGACTACAGTCTCATTTTTCCTTAAAATTCTGTATTCTGCTGCCTGAGCACCAACGTGAGCATGATGTTAGAATTACTAACACAACTTGGGGGCTCCCAAACATGCCTATAGGATTTGGAATCCTAGGGCAGGACCTGTGTACAGCAAACCTCCAGTTGTTCTTGGGGATTGCTGAAGTCTGTGCACCCGCCCTGCACGGTGCTACACCTGCAATGCATGGTGCTGCCAAACAGACCAGTCTGGGGGAGCACCTGGCACCCGCATGTGCACTTGGTGACCCAGGTGACACTGGCAGCCAGGCCCAGACCCCTGTACTATTCCTGAGTTTCCATACTCAAATGTTTTCCCTGGCTACATCGGAGCCCCTGTCCCTGGGTTGAGAGCTAAAAGTGGCCCCTCTCTATGCCTGTTGTTCTTTCAGGGCTGGGACACTTCTGTCCTCCTGGGTTCAAATGCAGCCTCTGCCACATGCCCAGCTCAGCCCATCTGGATCACCCTCAGCCAGTGCCTACAGGACACGAAGGCCCCACCTGAGAAGGGCCCAGTAGGCAGGACCTGCAGGACAGTAGCTCCACGGGGCTGCTAGCTACTCACCTGGACCCACTACATTGCCTCTATATTCTAGCTTTCCAGGGCCACTTCTGGTGCTTGCCAGCCAGTGCGCACTATGCGTATTAATTGGGAAAAGAGATAATTTGTATAGAATTTCACGGAATTGAAGTGTGGTTGCAGAGCTGTTGGCATTCCCAGTAGAGTGAAATAACAAAATAAGACTATTGGTTTTGGATCAAAAGGACAGTAAGAACTAAGTAAACAAATAAAAAATGAGACAAAGTAAAAGCTTATTTAAAGATTACAAAGACGTAGGTATTTAAAATCATTTTAATATAGTTTTGAGAAAAGAAAGTAAATTTACTGAGAATTTATGGTGAGAGAAGGGGAAAGAGAAACACCGCAAGGACAGGAACTCTGCTGGTTTTGCTCACTGAAGGGCAACACCTCTCCCGGGCCATCCTTATACATCTCTGCTGTGTAACTGGGCAGCGGAGAACCAATGTGCTTAGTCTACCCCATCTGCTGCAGGCGCTTTTCTCATCTTGGTCTCTTCCCCGCACGCACGCACGGACAAGCCCAAGCCCGAGGAACAGTCTGGCTGCCTCTCCCCTCCCCCACCTACCGATCTGCTATTTCTGCCTGCAAGTCAGGACCTAAGAGCAGTACGCATGGCACTGCACCTCCTGCAGAGCTGCGGCAAGTTTGCTCTTGTCTCTCCGTGCCATTAGCAAATCCTAGCTCCCTCTACAGCGCTGCACACAGACAGAGCCCAGAGACAGATGCTGCAGGGCAGGCTTCTCAGCTTACAGGGCAGAAATGAAGGTCTGCAGAACCTTGCAACTGTCCTGCTACCGGGAGGGCACAACACCGGCTTCTGCTGCACTTGCTATGGCAAAGCAAAGGGCTCAGATGCGGTAGGCAGAGGCACAGTGGAGGAGACTGTGTGCTTCAGAGAAAAAGACTTGAGCACAAGTGCTCAGCAAAAAGCCACAGGACGGGAGAACCAACATTCTAGGGAACAGTGAACAGAAACGTGACCAGGTCTGGTGTTCCTCCTTGGCCCTGTCTTCTCAGTCACATGTCTCAAGGATGGGTTCCAGGTGAGAAAATCCCACAGAGCTACATCAAACTAACACCATACAGAGTGAACTCAGGGGTTTGGATGGGCACAGTGTTTGTTGAATGACTGAATCAATGAATGCAGGAGTGAATGATGGGGAGGGCTCCCGGCTCCTGATCTCCAGTGCAACGCAACAGTGTGCAGGAATTTCCCCACTTCACCTGGAGGCAGGTAAAGTGTATTCCTGCCATGGGTGCCAAACAAATAACTGGTTCCTTCTGAGATACCTGGGATTATTAACCCAAGGCACAGAACAGCAAATGTCAGACGCATGCCTATAATCCCTGGGAACTGTATGGTAACAGGCACTATTCACAGGGAACTTCGTTTACAACTCCTGCTCAGAGACAGAATTACGACACATACTGCAGAGGACCAAGGAGAACACGTTCTTCATGCTGACAGTACCCTGCAGGACGGAACCTGCGGACACCCCAACCCCCTTCAGCCTGATGCTGTGACAGCCCCGCATTCAAAGCCCTGGAGGGTGATTCAGGTCGGGATGGGCCAGGTTCTGTCCGTGTGGCCCACTGAAGCCAAGGAGAGGGAGCGGCCACCTGCAGGAGGCCTCCATGACAAGTTCATCAAAGATCTCCTGAGTGGTTCAAACCAGTTAAGCTCCTTTCTTCAACCTGGAGCGTTTTTTCCTAATATCAGAAGAATACAGGTTTGTGACTTGAATGAAAGCGCTTGAGGTTTTTACGCTTGAGTATTTTCAGTCAAAGCAGAGATACTGAGGAACTCCAGAGCTCAGCTTTCCCAATACTGGCCAACCCAAA
>NW_004524759.1:3473505-3474414 GCF_000260255.1 Octodon degus | reverse complement strand
GACATGGAATAGATGTCTACGGTCAGCCAGTATGCCTAGTGCAGTTCCAGGCAACAAGAGCAAGGCAGGGGGCAACATCACAATTCTGGACCTGGAGTTATATTACAAAGCTACCGTAATAAAACCAGCATGGTACAGGCACAAAAACAAAGAGGATAAAGGGAGCAGTAGAGGATGCAGACACAAGTAATTCAGCTATTTGCTCTTAAGACAAAGGTGCCAAAAAACACACACAAGAAGAAAGACAGCCCCGTAAGAAGTGGGTGCTGCGAACACATGCAGAAGACTGAAGCCAGACCCATATGTCTCACCACATACTAACTTAAAATCAAAACAGGTCAAAGAACTAAGTGTTAACACAGAAATGCTTAACCTGCTGGAAGACAAGACAGGTAAAACTCTTGAACTCATAGATCATAGGTAAGGATAAACTCTACTTTCATAGCAAGATGTTCTGAGAATCAAAAATAGGATCGGATCAAATAAAAAAAGTTTCTCAACAAAAGACACAATTAACACAGTGAAAACTGTTCAAAGGTGAGGAACAACTGGGGTGAGGGGAAGGAGAAAAGGAGGAACAAAGGAAGGGAAAAGGAAATATATGTGTACAGACATAGGATAGCTTGGATAATTGTACTGCTGATTTCTGCTGGTCTACTGAAAGAAGAGTTAATGCTTATTTTTTTCTCTCTCTCCTTTTTAAATTTTTATAATTTTTTGACTAATCTTACTAGTTTATATCAAATAATCTAAGCAACTAATTTGAAGACAACAGTGTGCAATATAACAACAATTTTTAAATTCCTGTCATTTTGTTTAGTGAAAATCTATTATCATTTCTAATACCTTTTTAAAAATATTTTTTGTATTCTTTAAAGATACAAAAATTGAAAAAGATTTGTACATTAC
>NW_004524759.1:3469457-3472930 GCF_000260255.1 Octodon degus | reverse complement strand
ACTGGGAGGAATGTATGCAATGTGTTAATTATTGAAACTGTCCTACCAATTTGATTTGAAACTGTCTCATTGCTATTTGTTTATCAATAAAATTATGGGAAAAAAAGAGATGCACTGTTAAAAAAAAGTATTAGAGAACTGTATGTTAGTTTTAAATTGTTTTGGAAATTTATACTTATTCTAAAATTAAAAGTTACTTTTAAAAAGCCCCTACAGAATGAGACAAAGGACTCATAGATAAAATTAAAGAAACTAACCTCTCAAAATTAAAGACCTAATTAAAAAATAGGCATCTGTGATGAAGAGATGCTTCACAGAAAGATAAGTGGTCAATAAATACATGAAAAAAAATGTTCAACATCACTGGGCACTGGAGAAATGAAAATTAAAACAACACTGAGGTGCTACTTTACCTCACAAAGAATGCAGCATCAAGAAATCGAGTCACAAACACCAGAGAGGCTGCTGGTGAAAAGGACTTTTCTGCACTGCTGGTGGGAATGCAAGCTGATACAACCACCGTGGACATTAGTGCAGATATTGCTCAAAAAATTGGAAGTAGAAATTCCATTTGACCCAGTTATTCCCCTTGAAGATACCCTTCTAGGGACCTTCCTAAGGGAGCTGAAGACATCAGATCACAGTGGCCTGCACATATCCACACTTACAGCAGCACGATGCGTCGCAGCTAAATCTTGGAAGTGCCCTGTATATCCATCAACAGATGGATGGACAAAGAAAATGTCGAGCACCACTCTGCCATAAAGAGAGATGAACTTGAGTCACGTGTAGGAAAATGGATGCGCTTTGAGACCATAATGTTACGTGAAATGAGTTGAACACAGAAACTCAAATATTGCAGTTTTGCTTATATAAAGAATTCAACGTATAAATAAAGAGCAAAATAAACAACAGATAATGGAAGTAAGGAGGTAGATCTTTCTCAAATGAGCTGGGGGTGGGGGCAAGGAGGGGAGGGAAGAAGATGAAAATAGGAACTGAGATGGGTTGTGTGCATGCGCCAGCTCTACTCCTGGGGTGTGAACACTATGTACTGCAAAGGTCGACTCACACAAACAAACAAATAAACAATAACAACCATTTTCAACAAGAACCACTCCAAAAGTCAAACAAAGAACCATTCAGAAGGAAAAAAAAAAGTATGATGCGAAGGTATGCATGACCGTGTTTGCATATGGTGCCCAAAGGTGGGATGGCAGACTCCCAGGTGCTATTTCAGTGGTGAGGAGAGCCCCTCCAGGAAGTGGGCGTCATGGATACAGGGATGTGACTGCTCCTGGGACAGCACGTCCCAGGGATGCTGTGTGGTCGGAAGTGTCTCCTCCTGCCGACTGGCTGTGGTTTCCTCTGCACCCTCATCACAAGGGTGGCTGCAGGATCTGGGTGAAGGCCCAGTGCTAAAGGAGCTGCAGACCAAAGGGCTTCAAGAGCACAACAGCAGAAGGAGAAACCTGCACCCCAGCTCTCTGCCAGGGGTTCAGGCAGCAGGGGAGCTGGCTCTGGAAGGTCAGCCTGAGACACCCGAGCCCAAGGATGTGCTGTGCTCCGCCCTCCCCACTGGAAGCTCTGCTGATGAAGTTACATGTGCTCAGCTCATGAGACATCACTGCACCTCCCAACTGCAAATCTTGGCTCTCCCAGCAGTTTAGTTCTTTAGCTCTTGTTTAATAAAATCAGATTTTTCATTTAAGGTAACTTTTATTTGCAGAGCCTTCAAATGATGGTCATAACAATAAAAAGGAAATAGCCAAAGAGCCTGGACACCCTTTCTCCTCTGGCTGACCAGCTACCCTCCCAAACCAGACCACAGATGCCTCTGGAGAGAGCCTCAGTCTTGCAGTCAGCCTAAACAGAAACAAGTAAACAAACAAAAAACACCAATGGCCTGATTATTACCCCCGAGTCCTAGTAAGTCAAAAGCCTGCAATATATCTGAGTCATCTATAGGAAAATGGATGGATCTTGGGACTGCAGTGCTAAGTGAAACTGGACACAGAAGGCTCAGTGTCACATGGTTTCTTTTATATGAGAAACCCAAAGGAAAATTTTAAGAGCAGAATAAAGATTTCAGGACACAGGAAGGTGGAAATGGGAAGTCAAAAGGATAAAGATGCAGTGTACGTGTGTGTGTGTGTGTGTGTGTGTGTGTGTGTGTGTGTACTAGTTCCCTAAGATGAACACAATCATTATGCATCACAAAATACTCTGACAACTGACCAAAGATACAGCAAGTTCAACTGGGCCTCTAGGAATGTGCAGCATCTCTGAAGTTGCCCAACACACACCCCAGGAAGAATGCTGCTTGCTGAGAATGCTCTGTGGAAAAAGACAGCACTTTCGCAGCTGGCCCATGTCTCCGCCACACCACCTGGACAGCTGGCTGCGCATGGCAGGGAGCCAGGGCTGGAGGGTTTTGTTCCTAACCCAACCTGTGGTTGCCAGCAGTTGGCCATGGCTGTGGCTGATGCCCAGGGGCTGGGGAGAGAAAGTGTTCCCTGAACAGAGGACAGGCTCTCCTCAGTCCCCAGCCATGTGTCCGTCTGCCAGGCAAAGGTCTGTTCTCAGCCTCCTGCACCCTGCTGACAGTGCAAGGTGCCCACCAAGCACAAGGACATTTCCTCCCCTGCAAGGCATCATGGGGAGAAACTTGGTCCACTCGGTGGAGACTGGGCCTGTGAGGCAGGTTAGAGTCAAAGAAGCTGAGAGGCGGAGGACAGAAGCAGGCTCGGACACCCTCCCTGTGGGTCTATGTTCTCTCTGTGGTGTCTGGGGCAAGGGCCTGGAGATTTCCTGCCCTACATGCTGCCTGGTCCAGCCAAGAGTCTGAGCAGTGTGACACCACTGTCATCATGGACCACCTGCTCTGTGGACTCTCCGAAGTCCTGACTGAAACACGCAAATGACGGACTGCAACTTACGTGGCACATGAGTCACCGTGGTGTCATCTTCCATGAGGGCGCACACTCTGCAACTGGTTTAAGAGTTCTGTGGTCTAGGGAGGTTTGAATTCTTTTTGTTTGTTGGAGCAGAACTTGAATTCAGGACCTTGCACTTGCCAGGCAGGTGCTGGGCCTCTGAGCTCTACCTTTAGCCCTTTGATTTATTTTTACCCAGAATCCCTTTCACTTCTTTGACTAGTGCTTTTATATAGAGCATATGTATCTGTTAGAAAGGTTTTTGTGGAGTCAGGCATGGAAGCACAAGCCTGGAATCCCAGCAAATTGGGAAGCTGAGGCAAGAGGATCCCAAATTGTAAGCTAGTTTGGGCAACTGGTAGGACCCTGTCTCAAAAATGCAAGCAAAATAACAACAAATAGGGACTAGGGATGTAGTTGAGTGTCCTCTGGGTTTGATTCCCATTGAGAGAGAGAGAGAGGGAGACAGAGAGACAGAGAGAGAAACAGAGAGAGAGAGAGAGAGAGAGAGAGAGAGAGAGAGAGAGAGAGAGAGAG
>NW_004524759.1:3441740-3469287 GCF_000260255.1 Octodon degus | reverse complement strand
TCAACGGGAGGCGCCTGCATTGCCTGTCAGTGGAAGTCACAGCAGTTCAAGAATGGCAAGGATGATGTAGTGTATTAGTGAACGCGTGTAGGTATCATGTGTCCTACACTATACAGGGGTCCCTCCACAGTACAATCCCTCTGAGACGATCTTCAGGTCATTCACAGCAGGCGGCTGGAATGAAGGGCTGATTCAGACTGCCCCTGTTTCTCCAGGACACTGCGCAGCACTGGGCTTTGTTAATTTCCCAATAACAACTGTGCACCCGCAGCAACAGGGTCATTCTTCATTTCCCAGTGACACCCAGTACTTTGTTTCTGCAGCGCCATAACACAACACCTCGGTGACCATGGGCTACACCCTCTGTCTTGGTGACATCAATCTTCAGTAAAGCACCTACTTGTGGTCTTGAGGAAAAGCATACATGGTTCTTCTGGGTGGTTCAAGGGTGGCATCTGCAATTTTCTGGGAATCAGAATTTGAAATATCCACTCACTGGTAAGTTCAACCGAATTCCCTCGGCAGGGAGCAGAGACTTGTGGATGTAAGACGTGATGCGCGGGGAGCTTCTCTGCTCAGGTGTTCTTATAAAGTGACCATGGTGGTGACAGTGAAGAAGAGGAAGGGAAAGCCCCAGCTTTCAAACAGAAACCCAGGCTGACTCAGCGAGTGTCCCCGGTTCTCTCCCACACAGGGGTGAGTCCTGGGTTGGGCTCAGGGCCCTGATGTCCAGCTGTGACTCAGGAGCGGGTCAGCAGGGCAGGCGGCTGCTGTCTTGGGTTTTGGTTTTCCCACCTCTGAACTGAAAGCAGAAACGCGCTTCATACTGCAGGGCTGCTCTGAGGGCAAAATGAGTAATAGTGCCGAGCACCCTGGGATCAGCAAGCTCAAGTCTAAATCAGTGCTCGGAAGAATAGGTGCGTCCCCGTGGGTCTGGGCAGAACTGATCCACACGTTGGGCATGCTCCTTAAGCAAGGTCTGTCCCAGGAGCCCACCTGGTCCAGAGGTGGCAGAAGGCTCTGGGGTCCTTGAGGGCTGAGCTCTGAGGATGATTTGGGACACAACTAGGCAGCAGGTGGGGTGAGTGTCCCCAGCAAGGAGCATAGGTTCAGCTCCATGGGGCCCCACCTTCCCAAACTCCTGTATGATCCTCTCACCAGGTATCACTTGTCAACTCTATTGCTAAGGAGAGGACCCCAATCTGAGGCCCCCATGCCCCCCTCATTTTGTTTGCCTGCTAAAGATGAATGGGAACCAGGGTGGCACTGAGGAATTGGGGACAGGAGCCAGGCATGAGCCAGAGGGTCAGTACTATGCTCAAAGTGTCTCTGTGAGCTTGAGGGTCAGAAGCCTCCTGGGTTCTACCACCGCTGCGACACAGGTGTCCCAAGGTACTCACGCGAGGCACTGACTCAAACTGTGCTTTCCCGCCAGAGGCCCTGAGTGGCGACCCATATCGGAACTGCAGAACCAGGCCAGAGGGCACAGACAGCCAGGGCCTGTGCATGACGGGAGGGTGGCTGTCACCCACAGAGGGTGCACAACTTCCGCCTCCTGTCACACTCTGACCTAGGTTGCCTCCGGGGCTTTGATTTTCAGTTTTATGCCATCAGATACAAACTCAGAACAGGAAACACATAATTGCCAGTTATGAAAGTCACTAGGGACTTTACCTCAACAGCTGCCACACCTCGCTGTCAAAGCCCGAATCCATCCCGTCAGACCATGAAGGCCTCAGGAGTGGACGGCACGCACACGTGCACAAACCTTGGGAAATGTTCACGTTCAAGCCGGGTAGTCTTCAGGGGCCTGGGCACATTTTCAAGCAGAACGTGAAGGTGTCCAGGCACCTTGCTTTGTTGCATTCTCATTCTCCTACTGCATGTGTCCCCACATTACTTGGAGTGAAGCATAATCTGTGTTGAACGGAGTCAGATCTTCAGGAGGAGCCCTCACTGGCCAGCTCCACCGCAGGCTCCAAGCCAGCGCCCATCTCTGGGCTGTCTCCCTTCTGCCCAGAAGCCCTGTTCAAGTCTGGTCAGGCCAAGTCTTGCCTCTGTCCTGCTCAAATTTTTCCAAAAGTAAAAGGCAATAAAGCTTAGTAATTACTGCCAGGTGCTTATTATCCTCTTCTGTGTACACTTGATTAAAAAGTTCCATGGTGGACAGTGACACGGAAACGACCCTGCTAGAATCAGAACGGAGGGGCTGGTGACGCAGCTTGGGGAAGGGCACTCACTAGCGGGTGTGAAGGGCTGCACGCGACCCTCAGCGCTGGAAAGCAGTAGCAAGAACACACCAAGGCAGAGACACTGACCCTCAGTGCCTGTCTACCCTCAAAGCCCAGGTGGATACCAAGCTCAGAAGACCCGGTCACCTGATCCTGTCAGTGCCATTCTGCACCTGCTCAGGTGAGTGAGCTCTGTGCTCTGGACAGCTCCCACAGTGCGGTGCTCTTGCCTGCCTGGGACACAGCCCCAGGATACCTGTGCCAGGGTTACCAGTCACCCAGCCCCCTGCCTGGAGCTTCCACTGCCCTGGCCTACCTTCCCTGCTCCTCGGCTGTTCTCTACGTGTTACCTTGAATTACTGCACATTTCCTGATGAGCTCTGCCTGCTGATTTCTTCCCCATTAGAACATAGCTATTCTCCAGTGCCTGCAATAATGCTTACTGTACTGTGGGCATTCTATGATTAATTCTTTAATGAGTATGTAATTAAATAATCCAGACATGAATAAAATGTTAATTAGTGAAGGCAACTTACTAAAATACAGAGTTGTGTGAGATGAGAGCAAATGAAGCTGACTAAATTCTTCCTTTTGCTATTTTGTCTCTGAAAAGAAGGCTAGGTCCCACTCCTCCCCCTCCATGGCTATCAGTCTAGAATGTGACCTCTGCCACTGGGGATGAATGCCACTCAAAGGGGAGGTGTGTCTAGTTGTAGACCCCAGGCTGATTCCAACCTGGAAAGACCGAAAACTCAGGAGCTGTGGGAGGAGGAGGAGGGAAGGGGACCATTACGCCTGGACCATAAGGGACACTCCGTCCTCCCACACTATTGCTCCCCACTCTTCCTCCTGCACTAAGAGTCTCAGCGCTGCTTTGCTCAGTACTTCTGTCTCTTCTTCGAAGTCCTTGGGGACTAAGGGCCCATAGTTCTGATCCCCCCAAATTTACTGCCTGTCACTCTGCTGACAGGAGCAGCTGCCAAGGGGATGGTCATGAGGGGTGCAGGACTACGACCTCAACATCTCAAAGTAAGGGAGCACATGGGCTCTGGAGCTGTACTGGTTTGGCCCTTAGTGGGTCTTCCATTCCCAGTAGGAACCTCCTGGGTGACTCACTTAATCTTCCCGATTGATTCTTCATTATAAAACATGAACACAGTACACACTAAGTCCTACAGGTATCGAGAGAGACAAGGGATTCATCCATTTGCATGCCTTCTCATGCTTCCTTCATGCTCTGTACAAGAAGGTGGAGGCCACCACTGTGTCCCTTTAGTCTCTTCTGCTCTCACTGAGGTGCAAGTTCCCCTCCCTCTTCAGAGAATTGCAACTCTGTTCCCCTTTCCAGGAATAACCACTTTGTCTTCACCATCAACCCTTGTTCCAGACCTCTGTGAATTACCCCTTGGGGGGGCTCTTTCCTTCTTTTACAGATAGCTGTCTTTTCTTCCCTATTCTAAAAACAATAACCTCCCTGATGACAACTCTAAAGGTTACCATTTATTGAAACCCATGAGCCACGCACTACTGGGGAAAAAAGAACCAAGATTTCTTCCAGTCTCTGTCATCCAGGGAGAAGATCCTTAATACCCACTCAGGTCTTCCTGGACCTCACTCTCTTTCTTCCTCCCAAGCACGCAAGGAAATCTCGAATCACCAAGGTGAGCTATCAACTTCTTCTGGTGCCTTCACAAGGTAGCTAAATCCCCTCTGCTTAAACTTTGAAAAGCACCCAAAGGTCACACTTGACTTCATGTTTTTAAGCTCAGCAGTCACTTCTCATTTCCACTCCACACTGTGTCACGGGTGGGTGACTGTCGCCCCCAACCCTCTGCCCTGCGCCATGCTGCTCGGGCCACAGCTCTGTCCTCTTTCCCCTCCAGAGAGCAGGTCTCGGGCCATCTCTAGTGTCCACCATCCTTCCCCTATACACCCAGGTCCACTCTGGATTAGCTTGCCACACCACATGACTCTTGCTGAATGGCCATCTCACATGCTCGTCACCTTTAGCACTTCTGACCTCTCTAGCCTTCCTTTCTGTCCCACATCTTACACCTCAGGGCGCCCAGCTGGCCCTTCTTGGGTCATCACACCCACCCTCCTCACCTTTCTGTCTTCAGTTGGCCCCTTTCTGCGTGTGCTCTGAGCTTAGCTACCCACTGAGATCACTGCAGTCCTCTCCTGCGCGTCAGGCTTCCCTTCACAGCCTCTGCCCAGATCTCGTTGCTGGAGCCCCAGGCTGGTCACAAGACGCTGCTCCCAGAGGAAGATGCCCAGTGCCCACCTGTTTCCCTGCAAGGATCAGCCCAAATTCCTGAGTGATCTGTACCTCACATCTTCCCAGCCCTGCCACTTCCTGTCCCTGTCCATGCTCTTGGCCCCTGCATGTGCCATTCAACCTCAGAGATTTCTAGTTTCTAGCCTCTGCTGCTGTTTTTCTGCTCAGTATCATCAAGGACAAAGCCATTAACACTGTGTCTCTGGCCTGGGTACAGACCCAATGTGTGCTGAACGAGGAATTGAGCATTTGCTAAGAGAATAATGATGGGTAAACCTTGGCTCTGGTGGACAGATGCCTTTAAGGAAGGAGAGGGTGGAAGAGGGTGCACAGCCCTGCTGCTCCAATAGGAGCGGATGCCAACAGCAGGCCACCAAGCTGTCCCAGCAAAGGACCCTGAGGATTCCTGTCATAATCAGGTTTCTTCACTGATCTGGCTCTGCAGGAGTCCCATGGAGTTTCTTAAATATTTCGGCCTCAGTGATAACAGGAAGTCAATGACCTTGAACGACAGTCAGAACACCTCGCCTCAGACTGCAGCTGCTATTAGAGGAATCATTTCTAAGGCCCTTGTCCTGCCTGAGGCCTTTCCACGGGGAAAGTACTTTTGCTTGCAGGGAGACTGTCTTCCAAGACACTGGAAAATATCTACAGTGTGAAATGAATAAAATTTTGGGGGATATTACTGTTGTTTTGTGATAGAGTCTTCCTATTTAGTCCAGGCAGGTCCTGAGCTCACTGTGTAGCCCAGTCTGGCCTTGAATTCCAGGCAGGGCAATCTTCCTGCTTTAGCTTCCTAAGTGCTGGGATCACAGGTATGCACCTCATGCCTGGCAGAAGTTAAGAAACTATCCAAAGTCGTATTTTCAAGTATGATTCCAGCTTTGGGGAGAACAATAGGAATGTTTAGGGAGAGTCTAAATAAATTGGGTTTAATTTAAAACCCTTGAAAGTCTCAAATTTTGAGACTGTTCAAAACCTCCTATTTTGGTACAGTGGGAGGACATTTTCTTTCTTTCTTTTTTTTTAAACAGGGACTTTATTAATTTATTTATTTTTGCAGAACCGGGGATTGAACTCAGGCCTTTGTGCTTGCCAGGCAAGCGCTTATACTACTGAGCTATCTCTCTGGCCCGACATTTTCCTTCTGACATAATACATCTGTGTCAGGCGTCTCTTGTCTTGAGTGTGGCATACCTAGCTTACCTTTCTCAAAATACTTTAACTTCTTTTTTTGTTTGCTTAGAGACCGGGCCTGCAGTCTACAGTTTCAAATGAGAGCTTCTGGGCTAATTTTAAGTGTTTGTGTAGGTGATGGTCAGAGTGCCTGTCACCAGGCAGCTGTGACCCTGCCCAAGTTCCCCAACCTCTGGGAGCCTTGTGAGCTTCCTGGGTGGAATCACTGTATGACTTCAAACACGCTCTCAGCTCTTAGTCTGTTATTCCTGCCCACACGCATCAGACACACGGGACAATGCCCAAGGACTGCTGCTTCAAACTACAAAAAGCAAGCAACAACGGCAACACAAAGAAAGAAAGAAAGAAGGAAGGAAAGAAAAGAAGAAAGAAGAAAAAGTGAAAAAGAGTGAGAGAAAGCAAGAAAGAAAGAAGAAAAAAAAGAAATTGACAAAACATCTGTGTAGGAAGGAACCTTACAGGTAAACTTCATTACAAATTGATGGACATTTTAAATGCACTTTACCACAATTACAAATTGAGAAAACATACAACCAACACTTAAATTACCTGTTCCAATGGGACTTCTGATAGCATGGAAAACCAAAATTTAGAGACAAAGAAAAACCTTTATGTTAGGAAAAGATTGCCACTATTGTCATTAAAGCTGGGGGTAAATATCTGAAGTGCTTACTCTCAGAGACTCCAGCAGGCCTACGTGGGTGGGCAAGTCCTCCCAAACCTAATCTGAGATAATTAAAAATATCTTTGACACTGTGATCCCCAAATGGATTCGGGATTAAATACCACTGATTTCTTAGAAGTGTATCATCGCCCTCACGATAGATTTTTCTCCCTTAGAAAATCCATTCTGTTGCTGTCACAGAAGCCACAGCTTACAGAAGCAGTCAGGCTTCACTCACTGACTGGCAGCGGGGAGTCAGGCCACCTGGGCAGGGACTACGGCTGTCCCTGGCCTCAGGATGAGAGTGCACCAGGCACAGAGCCCTGGGCTCTGCTGGCATCACTTCCTGTGGAAAGCCCCTGCTATACCAGAATTACTACTGAGTAGAGCTGGGAAATTTTCTGTCTGATTTCTTCTTGCTGCTTTGGTCACCTCCCACCCCCAGACATGAATACAGTGAGAGAGAAGACACAAGCTACGTGTCAGACTGAGGTTAACCAGAGCCCTGTGCGTCTGCATGCGAGGACGAGGGCAGGTGGGGAAACCCCAGCGTCCCGCTGTTTCTAGGGCAACACCAGCATCTGAGCACTCTAAACCAGCTCAGAAAGCCCTCAGCCTAGCTGGAGAGACCAGTCATGCACTTCCAGCCTCGGGTAATATGGCCTGCAGGCTGCTGTTGCTTTCTATGATTTTTGAATTTGTTAGAAAATTGTGACTGTCCTTTCGTCTCCTCGTGTTGATTAGCCCTTGTTATAAGGTCAGGTCCTGATTTGTTGAGGAAAAATCTTTTCTGATGGCACACACACACACAAAAAAAAAAAAAAAAAAAAAAAAAAAAAAAAAAAAAAAAAAAAAAAAAAAAAAAGGAAGGAAGGAAGGTAGGGGCTTGCTAAGTACAAAGGGTCTTCCCAGAGCTAGTGTCAAGCCTTGTGCTCTGTCACCCTGTCCTGTCCCAGGCAGCCAGTTCCACAGTTCCACACACACCTTACTTCGCTCCTCAACAACAGGCCAGCCTGGGCATGTCCTTCTCTTGACAGCCATTCTTGTCTGCGAGGACACAAAGGACACTCCTCCTGCTGAGGG
This sequence comes from Octodon degus, assembly GCF_000260255.1. Taxonomy (NCBI): domain Eukaryota; kingdom Metazoa; phylum Chordata; class Mammalia; order Rodentia; family Octodontidae; genus Octodon; species Octodon degus. Next base: position 3,461,834 of record NW_004524759.1, on the reverse strand, counting down.
GCCACTCCGCAATGGAACACAGCAAAGTCTTTCACAGTCCTGCTCTAAGCTCACAGAAGCTGGTTTCCCTGCTGTCCATCTCAGGCCTTGCAGGGCACACGACTCCTGCTGTGAGAGAAAGACCACCACCTCCTCGATCTTACACACTGGGCCTCTGTTAGCGCAGCCCAGGGGGCTTCCTGGCTTGGCAGCCCCAGAGCTTGCTTGGCTCAGGTCTAACTGGAACGTCTGCCTTTGTGCAGTGGCTGCTAAATCCTCTCTCTCCCACCCGGTCCTGAGGTGATTTGTTCTCTGGAGGCATGTATTTCTTCAACATTACTGCTGAAGGACCTGGCACCTTGCCCCAGCTTTTGAAGAGTTATGTGAGTTTAAGTGAGTTGTTATCTATCACTTGATGTCACTCAGGAATTCGATAAGAGGCTTAAAGGGCTCCATGTAGGCCGGAGCACAGGTATTTAGACTGGGGAAAGATCTCTGTGGCTCGTCCTGGAACAGCCCTCTGGTTAATGCCAGTTAACCCCTGTCATCCTGAAATAGGGTCTCAGGTGCCTCCCAGAACTCAAGGCTCCTTGCAGGAGGCAGTGTGTGGACACCTGGGGCCAGTGCCAGCCATGGGTACATCTTCTTGCTGCAGTCCTCTGCCCCCCCCACACATATACACGCTGAGGGCACACTGTCTCATAGGCATACACACACACAGAGGCACCCTGCTGTCCCTCAGTGACCCCAGGAAATTCCTAACACCATCTGGTAGGCATCTGCTTCTTGTGGTTCCATGTGGCCTTGGGACAGGGCAGGGACAGTACCACATGTATCTGCAGAGCCCAAGTCACACCTGGCAGGGACAGGATGAAGGGTGTCTCTGTTATTTTTCTCTCGTTGCTGAGACAAAATACTTGACATCCAAAATTAAGGAAGGAAAGGTTTGTTTAGCTCACAGTTAGTGGAGGTTTCAGTCCATAATCAGCTGTCTCCAAGACAGAGTGCGACATGGTAGAAGGTAGCCTTTCATGGCGGTGGAAAACAGCATAGGCAGCAAGAGCAGAAAGGGAGGAGCAGTGGCAGAGAGCAAGCCTCCCCTCCCTTATACTGCAAACAGGCTAACCGCCCCAAGGCGGATGTAGCACTCACATCCATAGTTCCAGCACTGGATCATGAATTAATCACAAACTCCAGAAGCCTGCCCCATCACTGCATGAGGCATCTAGACACAAACCATAACAAAGGGACTGAGGAAGCATGAGAGGAGGAGACCCACGTCTGCACCTCGGGCTCCCCTGTCCAGGTTGCAGAGTGAGCTTTAAATCACGGCTCCATTGATCCAGACGGTATTTACAATTGCATTTTAAAAAGCAGTGAAACAGCTTGACTTTCTCATTATTTCTAAAAGGTCTAATTTCACACAAATGAAAGACTTTGTGAGACTGGCAAAGGTTACTATCAACAAATAAAATTAAATCAAGAGGGATGGGAGAACTTTTAAAATGTAGTAATGAACAAAACAGTAGCCTAACTCTTGCCCCCAGGGGCATGCAGGAAAAATCTGACTCAAGGAGACACTGTCCTGACTGAGCGCATGGAAGATGCCTGTGGCCAGGCAACCACAGAGAAACTTCCAACTCTGCTAAGTTTGTAGCAAGAGATGTTGATGGTAGAGATTTTGAGATGATCCTGTTTGTCTCCAAACTAAGCATCTGAGTGTATTTCAGGACAGGGAAGATAAATCACTGGACAGAGGGCCTAGCTTCTGGAAGAGAGGAGACAAAGGCAGAGGACGCCAGAGGCCAGTGTGAGCCCTGTGGGTTATACCAGAATTAGAGGTTTGGATGAAAAGTCTGTCCTCAAGCCCTTCTGTAAATCGACTTTCCACTGAGAGATGGGCAAGTCCAGCCTGACATGTCAACTGTGAGCTAGGGTATCCCATGGCTTCAGAAATAAGAATGTGGTGAAATCTGGCTGCGGCTGTGCCACCGGGATGTGGGAGCAAGTGCGAGAGATGCCCGCCGGCCATGACCAAGCTGTCCGAGCATCATGAATAATGATGAAAGGTCCGTGGCTTCTTTTATCTGAGGTGTCTGGGACTGGATGCATTTCAGAGTCCCTAGACTTTGGAATATTAGCGTTAGACAAGGCCTCCTGGCCCTCGCCTATCCAAGAAGCTTAAATCTGAAATGCTCTGAAATCTGAAATCTGTGACACTCAAGACATTTCAGCTTTTGCAATATTGTAGACTTTGGATTTTTAGGTTAGGGATGCTCAATTTATAATTTTAAAAAATCTTGTTGAAAAAGAGAGTAGTAACAGCCATTGTTAATCAGCTATTCCTGTTTTGAAAATCTATAACATATGTATTGCTGTAAACTACCCTGTTTCTTTTTTTCTATTCATTATTGCTTCTGCTTTTACTCTTCAAAATAAAATAAAAAGGTAAATAAAATTTAAAAAGGTAAAGACAAGAAAATAGAAAAAGTTAGGGTTTCTTGAAAGCAAGCGCTGGTAATTATTTTTCCAATCTTGCATAACTGTTTCTGTTAATCTGAGCAACAGATCTGATGATAAAAATAATATAACAACCATTGTTAATTAGCTAGTCTCATTTTGAACATTTGTAATATAGGTACTCCTATACGTTGTCCTATTTCTGTCTTTTTCTACTATTTGTTTTGCTTTTGTTTTTACTCTTCAAAATAAAAGAAAAAAATAAAAAGGAGAGCAATGAAAACTATCTTTTTTAAAAGAAAGAAAAATGCCAACAATTATAAGAAATGACAGAAGTAGAAAATCACCAATGCATCACCAATTAGTAATTGATCAGAAAAGAATTTAAGTCTGCGGTAGGCACTGGAGAAGGGCACTGGGAGTGGGGTACGCTGGGGAGTGGCAGGAAGGGACAAGTTCTGCAGGCACAGGTGACAGTGACCTGAAGGTCACATGGGGCTTGAGAGGTGCTCAGGCAAGGGTGACATCAAGAGTTTCTGAGAGAGGTAAGCTTCGAAGAAGAGCTGACAGGGGGTGAAGACTGGGCCTCTGCTTGGGATTATTCAGTGCCCAAGAGTCCATGTCCACCACAGAGCAAGCCTGCAGCTGGGTGTCACAGTGGGAGTCTGGGCTGGAGAAAAGAATCCAGGACATAAATATGCACACATACATGTGCAGAGAGATGCCACACGCATGTGTGTGTCCACATGTACAGCCCCCCCCACACACATACACACACACAGAGCCAGGAGAGGGAGGGCATGTTTCTGGTCAAATTGCTCATCCAGTCTGTCTTACACTAACACGTGGGGTAGGACCATGTGTACCCAGTACACAGTGAGGGGTGGGGGACAGCACGCTTCCTGACATTACTAATTAGGCATTTCTAACTATGGGAAGCAATGACTGAGCACCCAAGTCCAGCTCAGGTCAGCAGGTATTCCCCATGCCTCTCCTGTAGGGGGTATAATGAAGAGTAAGACCCTGAAGTCCAGGGAAGAGGAGATGGCACCCTGTGAGGTCAGTGTGACAGAGATCTGCAAGGCAGGTCTGAGAGGATGCCACAGGTCATCCTGTTTCAAGAGAGAATGGGGCCACGCAGAGTAAATGCCTGCAGTGCTGGGACAGTCAGCAGAGAGCGGCAGCTCAGGCAAGTGAAGAGAAGGGAAAGGCAGACACATGGTGGAAGACAACTCATACCCAAGGTCAAGCATGACAAAGACGTGGCTTTAAGGGCATACGTGGTATCAAGTGATGGCACAGGGTAGGCTTCCAAGTGTGCTCTGGATGGGGGCAGGAAAGGAGTGGGCACAGAGGCTGGAAGAACCCACACAACCACGCAGTGACGATTGTCATGCAGTCCGTGGGGAATGCACAAACCCTGCAGCTCAGTGCTTGCCATGGGCTAGCACTGTCCCTTACAGCCCTGGCCCACTTCACTTCCCAGCAGCACTGTGAGGCTGATGCTGTGTGATCGAGTTTTACAGAGGGACAGAGAAGTTAACCAATTCACTCAAGATCGCACAGCTAGTTAGGGCAAGATCTAGATTGGAACCACTATTCCCACTATGGGGGAGCCCACTATTCCCAGGGTGGGTCTGCTGTTAACCATGTGGCGATGTCCCTGCCCTTGAGGTCTATGGGTGCAAAAGGATGTGCAAAAGTCATTAAGTGAAAGGAGCAAGGGAGGGGTGTAGGTGAACAGAACCTGTGTGTGCAAATATGTGTGCTTCAGGGTTTATGTCCATATGCACCTGAATGCGTAAGTCCACTGGCAGACACACACACACACACACACACACACACACACACACACACACACCCTAACCTTGTAAATCCAAGCGTACTTGGAAAAGCCAAACCCTGAAATTGTTCTTATACTTCTCTCCGGGAAGACAGGGGTCTCAGGCAGAGAGGAAACCTACTTTTCACTAAATGTCTTTGCGTTATTTGAATTTATGTTAAATGCGGTTGACACTTGTAAATAAATTTTACAAACTAGTTTTTAGTATTTTTTTTTAAGTGCCCCATTGGGAATGGCACCTGCAGCTTTGTGCACTGATTGCTTGCTCACTACACAAAGAGCTGCTGGCCCCCTTCACATTCTTGCTGGTACTCCAGAGGCTGGAGAGAGAGTAGTGAGCAACACAGACAAAAATCCCTCCCATGGCACCAACGATGCTATCACAGGCATTGTTCATTACAAATGTAATTGTCCCAAACCAGTGAGCATCCACTGGGATCAGGTACCAGGGACCTGGCTAGGTGGTATTATGTAATTTATTTCATTTATACTTGTCTGGTGATTGTAAGGTAGATACTTTTATTTTCATTTTGAAAACAAGAAAAAGAACATTGGAAGAGGTGAAGCAACTTGCTGAAGCTCACTGCATCCCATTCCCAGCCTTGCAATGAGACCTAGCGGTTGCTCTCAGCCCCGCCTCCTGCCCTGAGGCCCTGGAAGTGAGCACTTGATGCAGTCACTAGAACCCACAGTCTTGGTGGCCATATTTTGTGACACAGGATCATAGCGTCTCATCACAAGCAAGCTGTCCTCTTCTCTTGATCTGACTATTGCTCATGGCTAACACACAGCGTGTGACCTGCAGCCTCTGCAAAATCTTGCAACGTATGTTGGAAATGGCTTGAGCAGCTTCCTAGAGATGAGAGGTAAATTTTCAGATATTGTGCAAGCCAGTTGATTCCACATTCAGAGCTTGGACTTGACAATGCCAGCGAAATTGGTTGATCCTACAGATCAGGGTGTTTTTTGGTGTGTATGTACAGATCTCTGACATTTCATAACATATCCCTCATTGGTTAGTGAGAAAATACATAGATATTTCTCTTTCTTCAGGTATTCAAAACACTGGCAACACTGCAAACCTCTTCAAGTTGAAGGGTTCTCTACTACTTCCTAAATACACAAAGATGATTCACAGGGGAATCCCACAGACTCAGAGGCATTATGGGGCTGATGAGGGACTGCCCCACACCCTCAGAACTACTGGTCTATCTCAGTGCCATTACACACTTGGAGTGGGTTGGACAGAGCCTCCCCAACTCATGCCCACTCGGAAGGATGCTCAGAACTCAATCTGACTTGGATACAAACTCTTTGTGGATGGAATTACTCAAGGCGAGATCATCCTGGGTTAGGAAGGGCCCTAATGACACTGTCTGGAGTCTTTCTAAGAGAAAGGGCAGGGAGGTACAGATACAGAGATAGAGGGAGGACAGCTATGTGAGGAGAGACAGGAACTGAGTGTCTCCACCAAGCGCCTGAAGTTGGCTGATTTGTGGACTTGTGGAACTACACAAAAGTTTCACCAGTGTATTTCTAGCAAAGCCTTACTAAATGACTGTGGGTACCATGTCCTTCCTTCTACCTGGGGTGGGTAGGTGGGAGACAGAGATTGGACGTGATGCCAAAAACTTACTTTCAGAAGTAACATAGGCTGGTGTAGGAAAGCTCTGGGAGGGAGAAAGGAATTTATGAAAGTCCTGCCTGGTTCCGTAACTATGTCCTCACACTGGTCTGCACACGTATCTTATCAGTGGCACGGGGCTGCCTAGGAAACCACGACAGTGTTGTTTAAAGCCAAATAACGGTTCTAGAGGGTTAGCATACACAGTCTAGCCATGCAGATGGTAGGTGCTCCCTCTGGAGACTTAGGGAGGACCCCTCTCCACTCTGCCTAGCTCCTTGTGGTTGTACTCTCTGCCTTCTGGTACCTGGGGACCTTCACTATTTCTCCTAAGTGCCACTGTATCAAAGACAAAAGGGGGGGGCACAGTTTTGATCCAGGTGCTGTGTTTTTGTTCTGGGGGTTTGGCAGTGGCAGGATTATCTACTGTATCACAAGGCTGGGAGATGGAACCAAATCAATGCCTGGACTCTGTTTTAGAAGAGACTCATGCACAGCACAGTTCAGGACCCGCAAGGCACCGGCTCCCACAAATCTCACAAGGAAAGCAGTACAGAGCTCTACACTTTTACCACCTCTTATCTTCCACTAAAATGGGCTGGAGCTGGTGCTGCTCATTGAGTCTGCCTCGCATAGCCCTTCAGCCTAGGGTCCTGCTGCTCAAGGTGCACCCCCCATCTAGCTTAATTCATAGGCAAATAATGCTGAAGTGCCTCTCCTTCGATTCAGCTGAGGCTTCATAAAAAGACTAGGATAAGTAATTTGGAGGTCTGTTTCCTATTTAGTATTAGGTTATAAGAAGTTTTCCGTAGCAGAGTCCTCATAATTGCATGGGTTTTTTAAATGGCAAAGTGTCCTATTCCATGGCTGCGGCAGGGTTTCTGTACCAGATCATCTGCTGTTATGTTCTGTCCTTATATGATAGGAGGAGTTCTTAAAACTGCCACAGCATTCTGTTTATCTTTTTTTGTTGTTTAGGTACTGGGAACCGAAGTCAGGACCTTGTGCTTGCCAGGCAGGCGCCTGTGCCACTGGGCTGCATCCCTGGCCCTCTACCATAAAATTCTGGATGACTCAGCTGATGTGTGTAACCTGGCCTGTGGAGAGCACCCAGGTGTCCCTGTGGTTAGAATATTTTTGGATGATTCTTATGCACACCCATGATTCAGAACCACAGATTTAAAGAGCAACAAGTAGAGACAGGTCTTCTCTACCAGGACAATTAATTATGTTCCATGATGGATACGACGGGGTTCTTACATCACACCACAGCCAGGCCAGCATAGAGGGCTCTGTCCTCTAGGGCTATGGGATTCAGGGAGAGGCATTTCTTCCCTTCTAAAATGGGGGTTATTGCGATGTTTAACTCTAGCCCCAACCACAACCCAGAGCATGCTAGCACACTGTGATAATCACTATCCTGGGGAGACAGGGACCTAGAGGAATGCCATCAGCAGCCCACTCTGGGGGACTAGGCAGGGAAGGCAGTGAGCTAGGAGCCTCTGGGGTGGGTGGTGCACAGAGGCAGGACCTGCAGGTCCATGGGGTCCCGCATTCCCTTTTCCTGATTGAGGAGAGTGACTGGGGTGTGACAGGATGTGGCACCACAGAGCCTGGAGACCATGAGACAGCTGGGGTCTGCTCACATTGAGCAAGGACACCAGGGCAGCACAGTGTCAGGGAAGTGCAGGGAAGGAAAACGGAATGGCCGAGCCACCAGGCTGCCAGGCCACCAAGCTGGTACTGACACAAACAACTGAGGACTCATAAATTTGAGAAGGCTGTTGTCCTCCTTGCTGTGTCTGAGGGTAAATTCCATGTCAGTGACTGGGCTATCCATTTCCTTAGCTGAACAGCTTCTGAGTTTGCTTTTGAAGGCGATTTTACGAACACTCGACAAGGTAACATTCTGTTCTAGAAGCCCAATGCAAAAATTTAAAAGGAAAATTATGCAGAAGTCCCGCTCAGTTTTCCATGGGGGATGGGGTGGGGGCTGGCAGGTTGCCCAGAGCGGAGCTGACATTGAACCTGGCCTGCTAATGAGGGGTCCTTTCCCTCCAGCCCCACTCAACCAGGATAGGGGGAGGCAGCCAGGCCTCCTCTGGCCACCGGCACTAAGTCTCCACTCTCTTCTTGACACATCTTGAGCAACCTCAAATATTCCAACTCACATAAAATGGATTAAAAAATCCTGGGAAAATACACATGGAAAATTTTAAAACTGCAAAAAGAAAAAGGGGGAAAATTTAAGATACCAGAGACCAGTTTTTTAATTAGCTACTGTCAGAAAGCTACAGTGCTGTGTGCCCTGCAGTACACACTCCTAACCATGCTGAGAATCTGATCAAGTCCCACACAGTCTCCTAGAAAAACACACACCAAGCCCGGCCTCAGGAATCCAAAGCCGTGACAAGGGCTGAAGTCCGCACATTCGACGCCCTGCCCCACACAGCAGCTGTTCCATGTGTTCCAGGGCCCCAGCTGAATCCTCTTAGGGCCACACTGCCCAGGAAACTCCTGACAGGTGGCAGGGGAGTCTAATTAACTAAAGTGTCATCTAATGAAACACTGATGCCTGGTGGATTGATTATCGGGGATCTTTTCCCCAGGCTGTCAGAAGCTGAGTCAGACTACATTATTCAAAATCAGTACCCAGCTGCAGCCTCTGCACAGGAAACCTGCACTAGACAAGTGTGTACAGGCACAGCCAGTAATGCAGGGACGTGCGTGACAGCCACAGGAGCCACCACAGAGCCACTGAGCCCCACAGACCTGGACAGAGACTTAACATTCAGAATTCTTGCACGAGAGGCACCAGGAGACTTCTCTCTACCGGCTTTTGGGGGCGGTGGCACGCATTTCATAGGAGCCTTCATTGTCAGCACTCTCGATAGCTTTCAGAAAACACTCCTTAAGAACAGTTCCACTTGTGTCAGTTTGGTTTCAATCCCTTGCTTTTGATATTTACAAAAAACAAGAAAATAACAGCACTAACAGAAAGCTCTTGGCATTTTGGAAACAAAGTGGCCGCTGCTGGTTGTGTGCACAGAGGGGGCAGAAGGTGTCCAGCAGCCACCATGGAGGGAGGGACCCGGAGAAGAGGGACCGCTCCTTGCAACCCGAGTGGGCCGGGTTTGGGTCTCCTCACCTTCATAAAGAGGAGCGCAGGGAGATTAGAAATCTTGCTTGGCTGTCGGGAAGAGGAGGCAGGAGCCTTCCTTGGCACTCCCTGCTGAGTCACCAACAGGCAGGGACATGCTGGCCTGGAGTTCTGCGCTTCTGCCAGCGCCCCAGAAGGCAGAGCCCAGCTGACTCCAGGGGTAACGTCTTAGGCTGGCGTGGTGGGCCACTAACCCTTTAGCAACAGGAAACTTTCCTTCAAATAGGGCAACACAGAAGTTGGCCTGCAACGCAACCCTCCCTCTAATGTCCCCTGAGAATTATTTCTGCTTCATGCGGCAGCACAAACCCTGCACTGTGTAAAAACACATTTTGATTTACATAGTCAAGAGGAATCCATAGGGTCAAAGTGAGGCCAGGTTAATTTTTAACAACCCCTCATGGATCCTGAAAAGGAGCCACGATATATAATCAGTGTTGAGTTGAAGCTGGTATGGTTTCGAGAATCCCAGTATTCATGAATGTGTACTCATGCAGTATGAGCATAAAAACAACTCCAAGAAAGAGTGCTCAGACAGCAGTCTCCTATAGAAGCCGAGTCTGTGGTGCGGTGTGGGGGTGTGCTTTAGCTGCAACCACGTGAAGTGGGAACCATTCACATCTCTTCAACTTACACTAGGGTCCGTTTATAAACTTTCCACACATGCAATCTCTTATAATTTTAAAGACTTTAACAGAAAAGGAATGCACAGCAAGACACCAGAAAACCAAGTGATCTGGATTCGTTCCTCTTGGCTCAGCTCTGTGAGAGACACACAGAGCTGTACCCTTAGGGACAGCAGCCTGGGTTCCAAAAGCAACCTCCGACTGGTGAGAGGCTGGCAACAGGGCTCCGTGCAAGGGCACTCCCAGCAGGAGATGCAAGAGCCAGGTTGGCTTTCAGTGACTTACATAGAGCTGGTGGGAATCCTCAAGGGACAGAATGTCTGCAAGTCCCATGAAGTGTGCCTCAGCATTCACCCCCACCAGCTCCCGTCCTTCAGACGACTCATGCCCAACTGCCACCTGTGTGACCACGCAGCTGCACAGGGACCACTGGGCCTCTGGTGCCAGCTCCTAGCAGTCCACAGAGCTTCCACATCAGGGATGCAGTTGTCGTATGAGGGAGAATGCCTAAGATACATGACGTTTCCTCTTTTCTATCTTTATTCTTAATGTCCACATAAACTGAAAAGAGATTCTAGGAGAAATTATTCAGACACTATGATCATCATCTTGAAAATAAAGACCTGCTAACACTAATCAAAAAAAGCTCATGTTTATCCAGTAATACATGAATATAAACAATTCCATTCAATCTATGTGATCCTACTTTGGAAAAGGATCAACAGGATAAGGTGAGACTGATTCAGCGTTGTGCCTACACTACTGGTTAAGTGAGGATGATCCCTGTCAAGGGATGTCTGGAGATACTTTAATCCATTGCTAAATATCCCACCATGTACCCAGCGGCCCCCACAATGAAGAGTCCTGGCCCACAACAACCACAGTGTGAGCTTCAGAGACCCCAACCCAGGCCCCATGGCCACTCTCTCCAGCTCCCTGAGATCGCCACAAGGACAAAAGCTGGTGCAGGTACAGAGATTCTCCTCGCAGGAAATATGCCGAGAACATCCCTTTTCGATGTCCAAGTGTTGGAGGGAAAGGATTTAAAATCCTGTGATTTGTCACCCATGGGAGTCTTTTATCAAAAGACTGTTATAAGATCCTGGAGGAAAAACTCCAGAATAAAACCCTTCACAATGCCTCTTTGCTTCCCTCCCTCTCACCTCTCATAACGCTACAAAAAAGTACTTCCATTAATTGGTAGAAACAACAGAGCCACGTAAACGCTCAGTGCACAACATCAGCCAGGGAACAGGGCTGCTTCTCGAGGTCAAGTTGGGAAACTCTAAGTTCTTCCTTATCTTTTAACCGAGTGGCATTTTAATAAATATACACTTAACTAGAAAATCAAAATGCTGAGATGATGGCAGTCTGTCTGAGGCCAAACAATGTACATTCATATTTGGTCTTGCTTTATTATTAGAGCTTTAGAATTTCCCACTAAGTATGACATGCATGGATATACATATGATTCGACAAGAACACCTGATAGCCAATAAATTGTTTCACTTCTAAATCATTTTGGGCCATGATATGTTTTTGGAGGAGGTGGAATGAAGATGGAGCTTCAATGAATGAAAAGTGTTAGTGAATACATTTATGACGTTGTGTATTCTTAAGCATCATACACGTGCTTGGACACAGAACCCTATAGCAATCGAGTTTCTATTTGTTTCTTCTCAGAGCTGAGGATGGAAGCCAGGGCCTCCAGCTCACCAGCCCAGCACTGCCCTGAGCTGCACCCCAGCCCCTGCCTGGTCAATTCCTAAGTAATTAGAGTCAGTGTTAGAGCTGAAGAGACACAACTTTCAATGAGCCTTCTCGCAAGTGTACATAAGTATTCCCACAGCAATGGATCTGATGCCCAGACCATCTGCTCTATCCTGAGCCGCCCTGTCTTCCAGAATTCTCTGTGCCTTATTGCTGCCATGGCCATATCCTATCCCTGGTCCCCTGTCCCCAGTGGCACCTCACTGCACCCACTCTATAGAGAGGGTCCTGAATGCCAGGGTGCTGAGGACAAAAAGCTACAGTCCCATGGGAAAGGCCAGTTAATTTCCTGTCTGAGCTTCAGTTTCCCTACAGGCATGGCACCTCTGACCTTTGTGAAGAGATGTGTCTTAAAATGTTACAAATTTTTAAAAGAGATAATATGTGCAGAGTATGTGGCAAATCAATGGCTTTCTGTGAGCACTAATTCTCTTCCTTGTTGGTGTTTCTGATTCCTAATTTAGGGTCTAAAGGGTTGAAATCCTTGACCTTGTCTCAATGGTTAATTTTAGATGTCCACTTGGCTGGATTAAGGGATACCCAGGGTGCTGGCAGAGCACCACTTCTAGGTGTGTCTGTGAGGACACGTCCACCAGTGGAGGCCTAGAAAGAGCAACAAAGCAGAAGAGGAGAAGGTCTCTGTTCCTGGATGGGGTCACTCCTCCTAGAAGAGGAGGTCCGAGCCCTGGGCTCTGCAGCCTTTGGTCCCTTGGACATACACTAGCAACCTCACTATGCTCACCCCTGGATTCTCAAGGCTTCAAGTCTTGGACTGAGAGTTATACCATTATCTTTTGGTTCCAAGGCTTCAGCGCTTAGGATGAACCATGCTACTAGTACCTCTGAGCACAGCCTGTTGTGGGACTTAGCCACTATATGCCAACCAGCTCCTGCCATCCACCCATTCATCCATCCATCCATCTATCCATCCATCCATCCATCCATCCATCCATCCATCCATCCATCCATCCATCCATCCATCCTTCCATCCACCCATTTAACCACCCACCCATCAATCCATGCACCAACCCATTCTATCCACCCATTCATCCACCCCACCTATCTATCAATCCACCATTCATCTATCCATTCATCCATCCATGGTTGTTTCTGTGGACTAAAAATATCACATTTACCTGTCTATCTTTAATGTGGAAAATGTCTTCATGATGCAACTATAGCTGAAAGCTTTAACTGAAAATATGGCTCACAGAACTAATACTAGGACTACATTTCACTCAAAGGTAAACAACAACAGTACAGTATTTTTTCTTTTGTTTTAAAACAAAGATAAGAATTAGAAAGGAATGGATCTAGAAGGAGTGCGAGGAAAGAGAAGAAGCAATGCAAGCCTAGAAAAACCAAAGAACCATTTCCGTCCATCACAGTTTTGCTGAGGGCCAGACCTGCTGAGCCACGGTCAGGAGCTCCGAGCATGCTCTGCATCAGGGTGGGCAGTGCTGATGGCTCTCTGGCCTCAGGTTTGGGTTACTGAATAAATAGAAATGTTTATAAACAACTACACTGTAACAGCAAACTGGCTTTCCTGCAAAACCATAACCAAACATGGAAGCAAAGCCTGACCTAACTTAAGAGAAAGCTATTCTTAGTCCAATCAGCAAACAATGAAGGGACCTGCGATGGCACAGGTGTACCCACAGTTTGGCCCAAGGACGCCCAGTGCGCCAGCATGCATCTGTGCACAACGAGGCTGGGGACTCTGAGGTCCCTGTAGAGTGTACAGAAGCGTCCTCCCCGAGCTTCCCAAGGGTTCAGGGAAGCTGCTGCTTAGCACCGCACCATCAGGACACGGAGGCTCAGAAGTGTGCACAGCCTGTCACACTGTCTGAATCTGAATTCATGATGTTGAACAACACATGATCTAGTCTACACACGCAGTCCCTGTCTCGCTCACTGATTTCTGGAGCTAAAACAAAGCATTTGCTTCAAAGCTAGAAGCTTGAGGGTTTATCACTGAGCATGATTGTGAAATAGTAAAAGTTTCTTAGCTAATTTAAAAAACATTTCTACTTGATGGAAATGTTAACAGTTTAAAACCTGTCCTTTCTACTGCTACGGCAGATTTCCACTTGAAAACTATAACAATCTTGCCAACACTTCTATTCAGGAGCAAAGGCAAATGGAATCATTTGAAGCTGCTCTGTGATTTGGCATCTAGGAAATTGAGTCTTGGGGGAGACCTCGTAGGAGGAGACCCCAAACTTACTTTGACCTGAGGGTAGGACTTCTTGTTCTTCTCACTGGATGCACCTGGAAGCCCACCGTGTGAGGGGCCTTCACACACATAACGGAAACGGAATCCTCTCTGAAAAAGTGAACACGGTGCCAGAAGCATGAAAAGGAGGCCTTAAATGAGAATGACAAAGAGACACAGAATTTCTAATGCTTTTGTGTGCTAGATGGAAACACAGGAATCTGCTGAAAAGGACCCTGGGAAGCAGAAGGGCTTTCTCAAGGTCACCAGGATGAGTGCATGACCAAGAACTTGTGGCTGGGAAGCCCAGTGGCGTCTGCAGGAAGTGGGCTGCTGCGGCAGCGACACCAACGCCAAGACTGTGGGGTCGGAGCCAGAGCTCCCTCATCTCAAGTTTCTGCCGTTTCCCTGCAGCAGGGAGCGTCATGCTTCCTCGACTGTGACTTAGAGGCACTCTTGTATCCCCGCTGATGATGACTGGTGGAGGTGGGCTGCAGAGGCGTCCTGTTAGCTCCAGCACACCCATGACATGCTGTGCATCGCCAGCTTCTCTCCACGCCATGGGGAAGGCTTTAATTTCATGATGATTGCAGCAAGGAACTAAAGCTTCTATCAACTGATGTGAATGCACAAAAGCTATATGCTCCCTTATACAGTCTGATCTTGGGAATTTTATAGCTGGGCTTCATCAGTGAAGAGGTTGTTGTACCTCTGTCATGTGTGTATAACTACAAGCAGACAGACCTAGCAATCCTGTTGTCTGACAGACAAGAAGACCACTGATACCATCTGGAAGGCCCAGTCTGCAAGGCTCGGTTCTAACTGCTTACGATCTATAAAGCGGGCTTACTTGTAATTCTTCAGCCTGGTATGCAAAGGATAAAGCAAAGGCCATTCTAAAAATGGACCTCACAGTCATAAGGAAGCTCCCCTGTTTTCACCTTCATGGGGATGTCACTCAGTGTGTGGCAAAGTCAGTAGTTTGGAACTGTGCAACTACCTGGCTGGGTGGTTTTAATTCATTCCGCTTCACCCTCTGGTGAAAAGAAGGGTGTGTTCATGTCCTTTAAGAAGTAGCCTGGCCTTTCACTTATTTTTATTATGGGGCAGCTATTACAGGAACAGTGCTAAGATGTTAGACCGTTAGCAGCTCCCACCCACCCCTTGCTGGGCAGGTCTCTACCGCACATGTGATGGAGGCCAGTGAACAGTAAGGTTTCGTTAGCTTAGGGCTCACCGCCCAAGGGGCAGTCTGCCCTCCTTCACTGGATGACAACTGGTAGAACTGTATGGTCTGTGAGTGGCCCAGGTCTCTAGATCTCATCTGAATCTCTGTGGAGGCTGGACCACTGTCCCTACTTTCTGAGGAAGGCTGATTTCCAAGAGATGACCCCACAGCATGTTTTGCTTGCTGAGGAGGGGCTGCAGGGCTCAGTCTGTGCCACAGACTGGACAGTTCCTGTCCTACTCCATCTGCAGTGTGTGCCCACTCACCACAGCAAGACCTCACATAGCTCTTAATTTTGGCTCTTCTGAAGTTCCCATGCCTGGTTATCAGGGGAGCCCTCAGAAATGAGGTATTAGGGGTGTTTCTTCTATTTTGCATCTCACAAAATTGAAATTAAAAAAAAAAGCCACGCCTTTTAAGCAATGGCTGGTGGCTTACTTTAAATAATGAAATGGAAATTCTAAAGGCATGAGAAAGCAACAGCACGTGCAGTAGCAACCAGAATTGGCTAACTACAGAGGTAGAGATTTACTTGACTACTAATCAATTCAAACACAGCTTCAGTTTTAAAACAGGATTAGCTAATTAGGGCTGAGCCATGTGCAGCAGAACTGGATATGCAGAGATCTGTAGACCATGCTGCGACTCATTCCCATCACAGCTCAGAAAATCTGGCCCAGGAAGGCCCCACAGATATCTTTACTGGTTTTTAAAAAATGACTAAAGTGATTCATTATCTTCAATAGCAAAATCCCTTGGAGGCACTTGGAAAAGTGCATACGTGTACACTTTTGTATGTTACTGAGAGTAGAACTAAAGAGATTCCACATGTGCATGACTTCACTGTATGCTTGGGGCTGCATGAGAGCATTTATAACTCTATGCATGCTAATTTTCAACCTGTACATGGAAATTTAGCATTCTGTTTTTCAGGAAGATAAGATGTCTTCAAATGCATGGTCTGGATGTGTTTTTGAGTCTGACTCTCTGAGATTCAAGGCTCGGCTAATCTCAGAGTGCTCCAGGAGAGTCACCAAGCCAAGTGGGAAGCTTGCTGCATCCAAGTAAAGTCTGCCTTCCGTATGGCCTCTGTCACTGAAGTCAGATGTCAAAGCAGCAGCAATTGGTAAATAAACACCTGATGCGCTCCTGTGACCTCTTGGGCACACACACATAATGAATTGGCTTGAGTCCTGGAAATCCACTCACCCTGCCAAGAAATCCCAAATACCAATCTTTCCTTAGGGCTGCTGGGCCCGTGGCAAGGAACTATATGTGAAAATCTCATTGTGGTGCTATGCTTATAAAAATGGCTATCTGAAAAAGTAATTTGGTGTGAATACAACTTTTAGTTGCTTAGTTTCATAAAACTACAAGCTAGGAAATTTTCCAGGAGGCCAGGTCACCCTGTAATTTTCAAGATGAAATTATTGGGAGAATGTGAGGCCTTGTGTGAGAAATCACTGCTGTTGAGCTGGAGGTGGAGGTAAACAGAGGCAGCGCTGCCTGCAGCCTACAAAGGGATTGACTCCCCGCAAGCAATCAGAGCAGCCTCTGAAGTCCCCCATCGGGGTCCTGTCCTCCGAGAGAGGCTATCATCTGATTCAGCTGATGAGGACCGCCTGGTCATCAGTGAGATGAGTGCTGGACAGCGCTTAGTGAGCGAAAGGTCCTATAGGCAGACAGCAAAGAGCAATTTCTTCCTTTCACAGTGCTGGAGGCCTCCATTTGCTGACATATCTTTCTGCACAGAGCTGGAACTTGGTTTAGAGAGGCCATTTCCACCCTGAGCTTAGAGGCAGAGCCTGATAAAATAAATTGCTCTGCTTTTGGCTCCAAGAGATTTGCCAGAAGGAAGAGACTTCTAACTGACACCAAGCAGCACTTTCGGTACGTTAGGTTACAAGTTCTATGGACAGAAGAGGCTGCACCTCCTATAGGAAGGAGGTTTGGGAAGGACTATGCACATGTGGCTGTGAGCTTTGAGTCAGCTTACTTCCTTATAGACAAAAGTGGGTAGAAATAATCCATGCCTTCCTGGGAAAGGTTGAGAGGTAAACCGGTGGAGAGATCAGAAACCCAAGGATCTATAGTTAACTGGGATTTCACAGAACTACACTGTGGTGCAAGAAAAATGATTAAGAGAAATAGAAAAAAAAAAAGAGAGAGAGAGAGAAATAGAAAGCGGACCAGCAAAGTTGTTATATAATTTGGCAGGTTGTTGATCTTCCAGATAACCTACTTCCTCTGTAAAATTTATTTAGTATTTTTCCATGCTTGAGGTCTTAACATTAGATGCAGAGATCCAACATTATTAGAGTCCCACCCCATTAATCTTCTTACCTGTTTAGGTTGCTCTAATATTTGAAGGTATGGACCATCTGCTAAAAACAAAAACAACAACAGAAACCAAGACACCGTGAGGCTTCTCCAATTTGGTATAAAATGCAAAGCAAGTCAAAGTTATGTTTTTAAATAGACGTTTCAAATAAATTCAACAGCTAAAATTTCACTGGTATGTAAGTCTCTTTCTGGTTTGAAATATCTCCTTTACCATTTACCATTCTTGGGACAATCTTTTGACAGTTTTAGAGGACCACAATAAATTCACGTTTGCTGACTGCCCCCACCTAACAGCAGGCTCATGATTGGCAAGGTCTTTCACCCCCCAAAAAACATTTTTTAAGCACCAAGAATACTGGCTAAAAGCAGCAAGCAGTTCCTGGGCATGGCGATGCTGTCTTTTGCCTCTACATGGTTAGGCACTGACTTGGGTCCCCACAGAGAGTGTGCTCAGTGTGACACTGCAAGAGAGGACATGCTCAGCACCGCGTGCCTGCTTCTGTCTTTGCTGCCTTTCTGTTCCTTGCCCTCACCTGATGCCCTAAGTCTGGGTACTACCTTCATGCCCTCACCCTGACTGGTGTGCTCCCCGCCACTCCAGAAAGGAGGAGCAGGGAGTCCAGTAGGAAATTATCTTTCATTTGTATGGAAGTCAGCCCTCAACATTTTAACTAATTTTAGAAAAACAGGTATAATTTTTTCTTTTTTCTCTTTCTTTCTTTCTTTCTTTCTTTCTTTCTTTCTTTCTTTCTTTCTTTCTTTCTTTTCTTTTTTTTTCTTTCAGTACCAGGGATTAAACTCAGGACCCTGTGCTTGCCAGGGAAGTGCTTATTCTACTGAGCCATCTTCCCAAGTCCTAACAGGTATAATTTTAAAATTTTAAAAAATGGCTAAAATTTAATTTTTGCTTAGGAAATAAAATAGCTTAAAACAGCCTAAATTTAAAATAGCTTAAGATAGAAATATTTTCACACCACTGATAATGTAACAAATGCAAAAAAGAATTTCTTCTGGGGGGTTGTGAAAGAACATATCAGAGGACAGCTTCTGAGAAGCCACGAGTGGGTATGATGCCATGTTCAACTTAAAGTCCGTCCGTCTTTCTTTTTTTTTCTTTTTCTTTTCTTTTTTTTTTTGTGGAACCGGGGATTGAACTCAGGACCTTGCACTTGCCAGGCAAGCACTTATTCTACTGAGCTATCTCCCCAGCTGCAAGTCCCTCCCTCTTTAACTCTGAAAAATTCAGCTTTTTTTTTTTCTATAGGACTTAATTTCCTTTAAAAATGTGAAATTCCACATGAAATGTATCTGTTTTTCTCCTTGAGAGCACACATTCAAAGTCAAATCAACTAGAAAATTAGATTCACTATTATCTTTGTTTTAAGGCCAATTTTGGTTGGGAGCCACATTTCTGCTCTATACGAGTGATATCCTACTACATACAGATATTTAAACTACAGACCTAACAGTTATATCCTAACCCACAGTTTTTCTTTTCTTTTCTTTTCTTTTCTTTTCTTTTCTTTTCTTTTCTTTTCTTTTCAGTACTGGGGATTGAACTTGAGACCTTGTGCTTGCCAGGCAGGTACTTACATCTCTGAGCTATATCCCCAGCCTAACCCACAGTTTTTAACAAGTAGTTGATATTACTAACGGTTCCCAATTTAAGAAACCTATGTGATTGAAAATATGCATAAGGAAATAGTAAGTTAATATTGGTCAATACAATTTCTCTTTTAAAATTTGAATAAATATCCCATACATCTTGGTTTATAAAATCTCAACTATACTACTGCAACAGAGAAGAAAGACATTTGCAGAAAAATGGGGAGTAGCAACAGGAAAATAAAATTTGTAGGTATAATTTTGAAAGCTTTCCTCATACAGCAGCATTAGTTCCACAACATGAAGCTCTAACCTTGGAATGTTGACTGATATGGCTCTTTTGATAATATTACTTTGATACACATTTATGTCAAGAAAAAGAATTATTTTTTAAAGAAGTCCGCCTCTAGATACTGCTCAGTATTCACAAGGCATGAAACTGATAATCTGCACATTTCCTGAGGGTGGAACTAAGTTCTTACATTGCCAATAAAGCATTAATACTCAGAAAAACGCTTTGAACCCCAGAGTTGAAAAGCTCACAGGAAACACTGACTATTGAGACACCTGCCCATGTACAGGAAGCTGACCCAGCGCTCAAGCTGGACAGCACATCACAAGACCTCAGACACCGTGGCCTAGATAATGCTTTGTGAAGGAAGGACAGGGCTCTTGTGATGCTCGTGCCCCTCGTGCAGTCATACGTCGGGCTTCTCAGAGACGGCTGAATCTAGGGTATGTGACTGATTCATGGTGCAGTGCTGGGATTAAGGGTGGGTGATTACTAAACCAGTCCACAGATTGGCTTGGCACCACCCTAATCCAGTAGCCTGGATCCAATACAAGCGACTGAAAGAGACCTGTCTCCCCTCTGTGGGCTCTGCTACCTTTTGCCCACCATTAACTGTCTCCTCTGCAGTGTCCTCTGCCGTCTACCCAGCCTTGTAGCCAGTCAGTTACTGACTGAAATCTCTATAAAAACCTTCCCCCTTTGATTCTAGGTTTGGGTGTTTTGTCTCAGCAAGGAGAGAAAAGTAACTAAGACAGCTCTCAAATACAGCATTTGCAAGTGAAGGTGAAAGTGTAGCAGATTTACTTTCTCTCCTCTCAGGAATTCCTAGAACTACTGAAGCTATACCTTAAAAAAAAAAAAAAAAAAAAAAAAAAAAAATCGGGGCCAGGGAGATGGCTCAGTGGAATAAGCGCTTCCCTGGCAAGCGCAAGGACCTGAGTTCAATCCC
>NW_004524759.1:3406682-3441640 GCF_000260255.1 Octodon degus | reverse complement strand
CAGGGAGATGGCTCAGTGGAATAAGCGCTTCCCTGGCAAGCGCAAGGACCTGAGTTCAATCCCCGGTTCCACCAAAAAAAAAAAAAAAAAAAAAAATCTGACCTAACAATGAAAGGTGCACATTAGAGTGCCACAGCAGTTTTAGATGAGGTGAAGTCTCTCCCAGATACACCTGATGTCTGATAAATCTGTCCACCTCCATCTGATAAATAAGCTCCAAAATTCAGCCTCATGGCTTTGACATCTAAGTCCCACTGTGACTGGAGCCATGTGACAAAGGAATAGAAAGGTCCATCGGACCACACTCACACAGACACCAACTGTTAGTGAAGGAGGACAAATAAGCTGAATTTCTTTGTGTCTAGATTATACGAAACAGTTTTGTGAATCCAGATAATTAATGCAGTCATGATAGAAGAATTATCATTTAAGTTTCATTCATTAGTCAGGATGTAAAGTTTGAAGGTGTTTAAGAGATGGCTTTCCTGCTGAGGTGATTTCTCCGATGTCTGCAGTGGCTGACACACAGGAGGCCTCAGACAAACCTTTGGGGAGCAGAGCTGAGCAGTGGCAACTGGGACAAAATAGAGAGGGTAAAAAAGGACTCAGCAAGAGTGGGCAAAAGGAAAATCTTGATAGTAAGTAACAAATTCCTTCTGCATTGCCTGAGCAGGCCTTAGCAAGCACGGCTGCTGGCCTAGTAGGTAAGTGAGATGGAACATTTTTGGGCACATATATTTCAAAGAAGTGAACTGCAAGATGATTGGTGTTTAAGATTGGTGTTCAATCATTTCCTCCCTATGGACACCGCTGAATTTCTAGAACAGACTCTCAGCAAATATTGTAATTATTTGAAAAAGAAAGAGAACAAAGCAGCAGAATAAAAGGGATGTCTTTTCTTACCTGTCTGCAGGGGCATCTCTGGTGAAAATAATTCTGGATTAAATATCAGAGGATTCAAGTGAAACATCTGTGAAGAAGAACATTTAAATCTTTCAATTATTACTTTCCCAACATTATGAAAAAAATGCAAAGTTACAACATTTAAAAATTCATCACAAGAGTGAAAACTAAAGACAAAAGCCAAGAGCCAGGCATGGCGGCACACACGCCTGTAATCCTAGCACTTGAAAGGCTGAAGCAGGAGGATTGATGTGAGTTTGAGGCCAGCCTGTATTACACAAGCAAGTTCAAGACCACCTTGCACTACATAGTCAGACCCTGTCTCAAAAAAAAAAAAAATCTGAAAATATCCTGTCAGGATTTTAAAGCTCCTTTAAGAAACCTAGTTGAGTTCTCAAATGCATGGTGCTCAGCTGACAAAGAGATTTGAATGGATCAACCCCACCCTCAAACCCCAAGGCCAGGACCTAGCTGGGTCTGGTCACCCACAAGGCCAACTGTGTACTGGTCACAGAGGAGAAAATTACTGTTTGTGGACTAAATGACGGCAGCTCATTCTCTTAGAAATGTAAAGAGACAATCCTAGAAAGCTGTTTCTTGGTGATGGCAAATATCTCTGATCTAGCCTGTTTCAAGGTTGGAAGAATTCTAGAAAGCAGCTCTGGAACAGTTCGCAGCATGACTGGAACACAGAGCCTAAGGAGTAGGGCCCGAACCCTGAGTAAATTTGTGTTTTTCATCTTTAATGCAAAAGGCATGAAGTTGCGTGGGAGGTCAGGCTGCACAATGCCCCCCAAAGGTGTGCATGATCTAGTCCTAAATCCCAGAAAGCTTCCTCAGACGTCAAAAGGGACTTGTGGCTGCTGAAAGGGTACTGAGGGAGGGGATGATCCTTGGTTACAGTGGGCTGGGACAGAGAGGCTCAGGAAGTTGAAGCTGTAGTAAGGAGTGAGTCATGGAAGCGGGAGGCAGGTGACAGGAGGTTCCCAAGGCAAGGCCCTCAGGAGGCCTCAGAGGACGGCCAACAGGAGGACGACTCCGTGCTTTCATTTGTGCCGGGACCACAGGAGAACAGACTTGTGCTGGCTTAGGTCACAAGTTTGTGGGAATCTCGTATAGCAATAATATGAAACCAACACAGAAAATCAAGGCAGCAGGCAACCTTTCTGGATGGAATTAAATGTTCTCACTTTTTTTTTTTTTTTTTTGAAGAACCGGGAATTGAACCCAGGTCCTTGCACTTGCCAGGCAAGTGCTTATTCTACTGAGCTATCTCCCCAGCCCCCAAATGTTCCCACTTTAAATGTTCCCTATTTCTGAGCTTCCTACTTCTTTCATTCATCAAAAGTCATCTCTTTGAAAAATTTGTGGACAGTGTTAGAAATGGGCCTTACTTCACCTTCTATGAAAGGCTGGCAAGTGGGCTGGACACAGTATTTAAGAATAAATATAAGTATTACAATTTGTCTCCTTACCCTAAATTATTAGATGCTCTTGGGCTCCTCAGAACCTCACATGACTAGTTAAGTCAAAAGTACGAAAACAGGTGTTTGGATCGAGAGCACTTCAGATTCACTTATAATACAAAATTTCAATTGCAGAACAACAACAAAAAATGTGTCCAGCTTCACTTCTTGTGGGTAAAAATCACCCGTAAATTCATTGTTTGCTGGGAAGGAAATACAGGAAGCAAAGAGGAGTTCTGCAAAGCTCAGCTCCCACCCCAGGGCTCCCTTCCTGCAGGTGGCTGAAATGATGGGGTCAAAAATGCCGGGAAGACAGACCCTGTGCTATGTGGCAGTGGTGACGCCGTTGACCAGATCGGCTGGACAGAGAGCCCCAGCTCTCAGCAGCACGCAGACTGAGTCTCCCCAGGGAACACAGGTGAACTTCAGGAAACCACCGCTCAGGCGTCTCCCCGCAAACACCAGAACACACCCTGCCACTGTCGCTGATGAGCATGAAGCTGTCCACATGAGACACTTTCAGAATGACATTTCAGCAGCTTTTACTCTTGCATCGCACAGGGCCATCTCTTGATAACGTTTCCTGTGTGCAGACAGGAAAGCACGGCTTAACCAAGCAGAGGCTGCCCTCACCCTGTGTAGTTTGTCTTTAATTGTTAGAAATATTAAAAGTGAAAGGTAAAGCACAGGGTTTGATAACATGAGTAGCCAAAATGTCTTTCATGGTGCCACCAAAGGAAGTGTTCCTAGATTTATCTGATATCACCATTTTTACAATAAAATTGGAAAGGAGCATCTTCATGTGAAAAACAATGCATATTTTTGTGCTTCCCGGGCAGCTGTCTATGGCGCTGAGCTATCTCCCTGGCCTCCCTTAAAAGCATTTTATTTTGGGTTTTATTTTCTGGCCTGGTTCTTGGAATGTACAAATTGGAAAATGCACTGTTTTAGGAATGTTGCACCAAAGTTTAAATGTGACACGATATGGAATCTCAGACCAGGTTGTCCTGGAGCCTGGTGTTCCTTCTCCTTGTAAAGCTTAGCCAGTGACATCCTTCCAAGCTCAGTGCACACAGACTCCTTTGTGACACCTTCCCTAATTCTTGCTTCTCTGTCCCACAGCTCCTGGGGACTCCTCTCCGCATGCTGCAGAGCTGATGGCCCCGCAGACCTATAGCTCTGTCCCTAGTGTGGGAACAGCAGCCCCTGGAAGTCAGAGTCTAATTTCTCCTCTATATCCCTACTTATTTTTATATATCATTGCAACATTATTGTTCTGCTTTCAATAAATATCTAAGGGATGAGTATCAGTGCTTTAAATACTTCTTAAGAAAATTGCTTTCCAGTGGTGATTATATAATATAATATATATATATATATATATATGCTATAGCACACACACACACACAGGGTAGACAGGAGAAGACAGTAGCAAAATGCTAATGATCAGCATAGATTTTGGGCTATACTACACTTTTGTCAGTGTGGAATTTTTTTGAACTAAAAGGGTTGGATACAATTACCCTTTCCTGGGCTGGCCTGATAGCTCAGCGGACTAAAGTGCCTGCTTAGGCAGAGGGCAGTGGCAGGGGTTTGATCCCCGGCATGCCGTTCCAGCCCTGGGTGTGCTGAGACAGTGATTGAGACCGGGTGTGGTGTCACACACCTGTAATCCCAGCACTGGGGAGGCTGAAAACAGGAGAATCACTGTGGGTCTGATCTATATAGTGAGATTCTGTGGACCCTGTCCTAAATACAGAAAATAGATAAACAAATAAAACAGTTACCCTTTCCCTTATATGGCTAAATATATGGATAACAGTTTTTGCTTTCAGAGTACACCCTTTCCCAGCACAGTCTTTGGTCCCCTGTACAGGTGGGGTTGGCCTTTCTGGCTGTCAAAGGAGAACACAGAGTATGAGGAGGTACAGACAGCCTATCAATTACCAGCAGTGACATTCATACAATCATCTCCAAATTCTAAGTCCAAAGGTCTTTTCTCTACACTCATCTGGCTCCTCATTAGAAGAGAGTTAAGTGAATATTTTGTGGTACTGTGTCCCCCTTAAAAGAGACCTAGTTAAGTCCTAAGCCCTGGTAGCCATGCAGGTGCCTTGTTTAGAAACTTGGTCTTGGTGGAGCAGCAGGGAAGACAGAGCCATGTGAGATGCTCAAAAGAGGAGTTGGAGGTGCAGGGACATGGTAGTGACAGAGGACACAGGGCACAGAGCCAGGGACTGAAGAGCTGCTGCTTCAGGCCAGCGTGCTAGGGTGCAGCAGTCATGCACAGACACATAGGGGATGGACACAATTCTCCTGGAGACTGCCTGGCAGCACCCTCACCATGACTTCTGGCCTCCAGAGCTGGAAGAGAACACATGGCTGCTATCTGAAGCCACCTGACTTGTACGGATAGGTTTCAGCCATCCTAGGACACCAGCATGGTGGCTGGGGTCTGGTCTGTCACACATACAATGATTATGCAAAACACTAGGGTGAGTTACCCACTTTGTATGGAATGTCCACACCAATGCTAT
The DNA here is from genome assembly GCF_000260255.1 of Octodon degus. Lineage (NCBI taxonomy): Eukaryota > Metazoa > Chordata > Mammalia > Rodentia > Octodontidae > Octodon > Octodon degus. Next base: position 3,436,734 of record NW_004524759.1, on the reverse strand, counting down.
CTGGAGGAACCAGGAAACTGAGATTAAAAATATTTTTAAAAACTACGTTTAGAGTTTTCCTGACATTGGAAGACTAGTGTTGCCTTTGTCTATTTTGAAACATAAATATATGGAAATAAGATTGCCTGTGAGATGGTGGTGAAACACTTACTTGTTCATGCCCTCCCAGATACGAATCGTCCTCCGTCATCCTGGAGCTGTGTATCGAAACAAAACAAAACAAAACTGAAATGCAGGAACCAGCTTCAGAAAGTCCATCACTGGGGACCTCACACAGGGACCAAGCGCACCACGTGGTCAGCTCTCACGGCATTCTCTGTGTGGCCCTCACAAGGGGGCGTGGGCAGTTCCTGTGTGGTTTCTAAATGTGACATAAGGACATTGCACAAGTGGGGAACTGCCATTTACACAGGACCCGAGCCCCATGCTGCTCTCACAGTATGAGTTTTGTACAACTGCTCCTATTCTCTGTATTAAAATTATGCACACTTGGTTTCTTTTTGGCATGCTTAAATTTTACACATTCAGCTGTAGGCTCTGCTGATGCTATTTCTCCATGCTGTGACAGTCCCAGAACTGTCCCCAAATGCTCTGGAGTGCTGTACCCAGCTTGGGGATGGGGCAGTGCTGTCTTCTCCCAAGGTCCTGCCACCATCAACTCTGCCCTCCCAAGACTGCCATAGAAACACAAAGTGAGGAACCGTTACAGCAAGGCTGTGGGGCTCAGAAATGAACCCACCACTGGGCTCAGCTGCAAAGGTGAAGGCCCACGTGGCAGTGAGGTGCAGTGTCTCTAGGTCCGGGAATATTCAGCATTTGCTTGCCTAAGAAATACCCTGTTCATGACGTTAGGAAATTAGTTTTATTTTAATTCACAAAGATCAAATTTTTGGTGTGAAACTTGAAAAGTGAGAATTTGCTTTTTAAAAGATGAAAAGAACAAATACAAATCCCTGAAGGAAATTCATGTATTTTTTCAAGAAGTCTGTGACACTCTGAAGGGCGTGTGGGGCCGAAGCTGGGCACATGTGTGGCTCCCACCTCCCAAGAGTGCAGATGCTGCCAGACTAAGTACTTGGGGGTATCCTCTGGGCTGCTCTCCTCTTCCCCTGGGATGAAACCCCATGTGCTGAAGCCCTGGCTCCGGCACAGAGGGGATGGTGAGTGCCCTGGGCATGGCAGACAGCGCCCGAGCCACACGGTATGACAGAGCAGCTCTGACAGGCAGTGACTTGCACTGGGGGTGATGTGGGTCAGGGCTAGCCCAGTGCCAAGACCCAGACCTGATTCTGGGGAACCCACTTTCCCCAGAGCCCTGTACCCCTCCCATGGAGTCCCAGGGGGAGGGGAACATTGTGTGATCCCAACAACTTCGCCTTGGCAGCTGAGTCCCATATAACACGGTTTGTGCACCTACACAGGAAGTATGTGCCTAAGACAGGAAACTAGAGACTGAAAAATATTCAGGTTCCGAACTTAAACATAGGTCTATTATGATAAACTATTAAGAAAAGGGAAAACTGACCAGACACAGTGAACAGGAAGGGTTATTTGAAATCCAGGCACTCTGCCCCTTCAAGGCATGTGGTCTTAGACCCACGGTGGTCCTGGCTCCTCCTTGAGGGGAGAGCGCTGGATAGAATGGGCTTATGGAAAAGGCAGAGCACTGCTGAGCTTGGATTCTGTGTTAGCTAGAAAATACCTACTAGAAGAACATGTCTTCTAAATGTCATGTGAGTCTTTGGTAAACTTGGTTCTTTTGGGAGGGGCACTAAGGACTGAGATTGGTGTCTACACTGAGCTACATCTGAATGCCCTTTTCATTTTGAGACAAATTTTCATGCATACGCTGGGCTCGAACTCTTGATCCTCCTGCCTTAGCCTCCCAGAGGGCTGGGATTAGAGGCATGAACCATCACAGGTGTTTAACCCTGGACTTCTATCCATCATTGATAAGTGTGTGTGCGTGTGCATGAAACAATTTTATATCTATTATAAATGTACACATATTAGCATAACTTCCAGTTATATAAACACTAGTAAAATAGTTGCATCAATCTACAATGTTAATATCAGCCACAACAAACTCTGAAAATACCAAAACCTTCGAATACCATTGCAGCCCAAATTTCCATGAAAATTTTAAAACTATTTTTTTGGCTTTAGACTTCGCATTAATTGGGATGATCTTTCAAGTACCCCAGCAGTCTTGGCCCACAATCTTCCCGGCTGAGAGGAGATGCCAGCTTACGGAACAGATGGACCCCACTTGTTCATGCAGCCGTGTGAGGCTGACTGTGTACAAACTGAATTTTGAACAGCTTTACAGACCCTCAGGCGCACAGACTTAGCAGAAAGCGGCTCTTACTCTAGCAATTGGACTAGGGCTGGGGTGTGTAGCTCAGTGGTACGATCCTTATCTGCAATGAAGCCTTGGGTTTAATCCCTAATGCTGCCAAAAAGTAAAACTTAAACTGAAAAACTCAACACAACCTACTTTATTAGGACTGTGCTAAACAAAAGAATTAAACAGTCTTCCCTCCACTAACCTCCCCTAGGAGCCCCAACCCAGGGGATGACTGAACAGCACAACTAAGAAGGCCAAGAGGCAGCTGAGGAACTCGTAGTGACCACTTCAAGCTCCGCTTGAATAGCCCGGGCAAAGCTGTAGGGGAGAGCAGCCCGGGGGTGACGTCGACATCAACTCGTAACTTAAAAATAAAATGTCAAACAAACTAAGAATCACTTGGAAAGGATGAATCACCAAGGAATATTTGCATCAGTCATAGAAGTAGGTTTTATTTGTCAGATGTTGAAACACAACTAAGGCTCCCAGCATGGCTTACGAAGGCCCAGGGAAAGCCCCTTTTGCGCCCCTGCTTGCCTCCTCCCTTCCTCTGGCCAGCTGTGCTCTTGAGGAAGGACCCCGAAACAGAAAGGGAGACCCAAGCCAGCAGCCCCGCTCTCCAGCGTGTGAGGAGGGAGATTTTTCTCTCCATAGAAAGAGAAACAGAAAATGGAGTTGCCTGTTGAGAAAAGTCCCCGTGAATGGTGCTTTTCTCTAGAAAAGCAACATGTCCAGCCTGGTTCTGCCTCACCCTGCATGTGTGATGAGCTCCCTGGAAGCCCAATGGTCACTTCCCATGTGTGTGGGACTGTCCCACCCACACCATGTCTGGCCTGTGGGCTCCTTGGCTGCCAGGCTGCATGTGCTGGCGTGTGCTTCACAGCCCCAGGGCCATGCCATGGGGGTGAGGCTGGGCGACGCCTGTCACTTCCAGGGCCACTGTGTGGGCCCAGAGGATCTACAGCTTCCTCCCAACACCCACTGGGAGCAGTAGATGCTGTTCTCTTAGATGTCATTACAAACGCTTTTAAAGCCTGCTTAAATGAGTCCATGACCACTAAGGACCAAACTTGCAGTGTAAAAAGCACAATGTTAGGTAGGAAGAGTTGGGAACCAAAGAAGTGTCTCTAGTTTCCACATTTTAATACCTCATCTTAGATCACAGTAAAGGTGAAACTACAAAAAGGTGACTTCACCGTTTCTATGTTGGATAACAAATTGATGGTGAAGAATATGCCGAAGCCTCTTTCTGAGGAAGAATTTTTTTAAATTCTTCTTTTTTTAAGTATGCATTTGGTGCAGGGTCTCACTATGCAGCTCGGACTCATAGTGATTCTCCTGTTTTCAGACTCCCCAGCGCTGGGATTACAGGCGTGCACCACCACTCCTGGACTTGGTCACAGGCTCAGCATGCCCGGGGTGGGGCTGGCCAGCGTGGCAGGTGGTACCAGGCATCAAGCCCTAGTCCCTGTGCTTGCCTAAGCAAGTGCTTATTCCCACTGAACTATCTTGCTGGCCCTTGAGGAATTTTTTGAAGGAAACATAAAAGCAGGTCTGTGCACATGGGCACTGAGCAGGCATATAGTTGGACAGTAGTGGGCCCAAGGGACAGAAGGGGTGGGTCCAAGGCAGCATTGCTGCAGGTAAGACAAGGAGGCACTGATGGGTAACACAGTTATAACAACCTCCTAGGTCTCAGACCTGAGGCAATCCCAGTGAGCACATGGATACCCTAAGGCCACACACTGTACACAGCCCTTCTGACACGTGGCCACCTGGCTGTCAAACTCCTGACAGGCCCACAACATTCCTGGCTGCCACTGCCCACAGCCCAAGGGCACCATGCAAGGACCCTCTTGCTTTGGGCAGGCTGGGTTTAAATAGAGAACCTGTCTCACTTGAATCTCTTCTGTGCACTCCTTAGACGACGAAATCCCCCAGGGAATCACTGACTATCTAAAAGCACAGAGGACATTGTGCAATTTCTAAGTAACTTCTAAGCCAAACATTGATAAGCTTCCTAATGGCTGAGTCCTTGGGCCCCCCGAATAACTCCTGGGATAGGCATGGAAACTCACACTCACCTTCTCCCTGGAAGGCGGAACCCTCTCCGTATCCACTTTACAGGGAATTCTACCTGAACTTTTGTATGTCCTGTCCTGACTGAATTCTTTATAGGGGCACAGAGAACTGAGGTCCCCTCCCAGTGACGGGACTCAGCTTCCCAGTGACACACTACTTAGAACGCAAAACAGTCAAAGGAAAATCACTCTCATTTCTGCAGTTCCACTCTCAGGAATCCACATTAAACAACTGCTTGGGCAAGTGTGGAAAAAATAAAGATATTCACTGCAGCAAAAACAAAACAATCTTAATGTCTTTTGATACCAGATTGCTAAATTGGAATGATCTTATATCTATAAGTTAAATATTACAACACTGTTAACAATTTCAGATATATGTATCTATACAGTAGCATGGAAACTTTGAAGCTGTATACTTGGGTATTTTAATTCTCTAACTAAATCATGTAAGTGGAAATATATCTTCACTAAGAAAAAAGTGGAAAATTGAACCTGTCTACACTTGAAAACTTAACTCTGACATTTTAACAACTGATGATGTAAGTGAATGAGATATGAATGAGCCAAAATACTTACTACACACTTCCAGAATTCTCATTCATAAGAACTATAACAGGACCACACTTTCAAAGGGCTGCTTATTTACATCTTCCTGACAATATACTGGGCTAGAGATGACGGAAGAAAGCTGACAGTATAAAAGATTTAATTGCTCTTTCTAGAAGAGTTGATTTCTGAAAAGACTTGAAAAGGAGTTGGTATTTATAAGCTACCGTATTTACATTTGTAGAAAGTTATTTTCAGCCTTCTGTTTTTATATCCATGTTGTTACACGGGGGTGCTGAGTGACCAAGCAACTGGGGGAGCCTCTACGGGGAGGTAGAGGCAAGGGGCAAGGCCTCTGCAGCACAACTGGGAATGTGACGCCAGTCTAACAGGTGTTGGACCACAGAGAAGACTCGGCTGGCTCTTTGGTGCGAAGCTTGTCAGCACAGTGAGCGAGCAACATGCAGCAGATGCTGGCCACTTCAACCTGCACAATAAACCATACGTTCACAGTAAGGCATGAAGAATGCAGTGGGTAGCGAAGGGTCTAGGGGTTCTGAGGCACATCTAGCATTTTCTCCTGTTCATGTACATTTATGGGTACATTGCCAAGTGGCCTCTCCAAAGTGATTCAATCCCTACTGGATATAATGCATGCATGCTGTCCCTGGGTGAGGTCTGGTGTTATGTGTAGCTGTCACATATGAGTGGCCCCACGGCATCCAGCATGTAGACTGGCTTTGTTCAGCCCCAAAGACAAGAAATGTGTAAAAAGAGAGACTGACAGGTGCCATCTGGCACACAGTGCTTGGCCACAGAAAGAAAGAGCTGCCTCTTCCCATGGGAAGGCACTGTCACCAATGCTTCACAAGTTCCACATGCTTCTCACCCCATCCTGAGAAAAGCTGGGGAAAAGCCAAAGTGCAGGAGCAGGAGTCATTCAGTGGCTGGGCTGGCAGGGGACACCTCAGATCTGACTGCACTACCCAGGCTCCCTGGCCCTGCCTGCAAGGCAAATGGGACTTTCCACCAGGGTTACAACACTGTGCACTGCAACAGGGAATCTTTGCCCCAGGTGTCCCAGTGTTATGGCTGGGGCTAGGCCACCCTTAGTGTCAAATGCATGGCAGGGACATAGGGCGGTGGTAACCACCATCTACAGTAACCATGGTAACCACCCACTCCCACCAAAGTGGAGAACTGAGTCTGATGAGCCCCAGTCAGGCCTTCTTCTCAATGACCCAGAGGGAACCTTTTCTTTGCACTTTCATTACTATGCTAAGTTCCTGCCCTGCCCACGTCTGCGATGTGCACCAAAGGAAACAGCACAGCCCCAAACCTACATGCACAGAAACGTGGCCCTCATATGAGGTATGGATATGCAGTCTCCCCAGTGAAAGCCTCCTTTTTTGGGAGACACCATTTGGGAAGCACCATTCCTGGACTTCTTCACTGTGACCAACCTCCCTCTTCTCTGCCTCTGATCTCTTGGCTTTCAAGTCTCTGGCTTCTTCAGAGCAGGGACCCAACACCAGGACGTCCCCTGCAACAGGAGCTGGACAGCCAGGCAGGGCGCTGCCATCACACACAGCCAAGGCAATGGCCGGGGACACAAAAGCACCAACCAGTACTCACTCAAGTGATGGTGACTGTCTAAAAAAGATCTCTTGGGGAAAATTTCAAAGAACAGAAAGAAAATAAATTCTCTCTTAAAAGAAGTCTATTGAAAATACCAGCCAGGTGTGGTGCACATGTTTGTAATCCCAGCACTCAGGGTGATGAGGCAGGAGGATTATCTCAAGTTCCAGTCCAGCTTGGACTACATGGTGAGAACTTGCCTTAAAAAACAAAAAAACAAACAAACAAAAACAAAAACAAAAAGACCAGGCGTGGTGCACTCTTATAATCTCAGCACTGGGGAAACTGAGGCAGAAGGCTCATCATGAGTTTGAAGCCAGCCTGGATTACCTAAATGAGTTAAAGGCCAGCCTATACTACATGGTGAGACCTAGCCTCAACAAAAGAAAGAAAGGAATAGAAGGGAAAGAAAGCAAAAAGAAAACACCTTGCTGGCTGCTAATACAAGAGTATATACGTATTTAAAACCCGAGTCTGTGAGAAATGCCACCCGCCACACGGTCACAGACTCGGAGGAAATGATGAGTGCTTGCGTTTCCGTCTGCTTTCTGTGCAGCTGAACTCACTAATCCAGCAGGTTAGTGAGCAGGGAGACAGACAGGCAAGACAATGCAGCAGGAGTGTCGCCTGGCAACTCAGGGCAGGGTTAGTTATTGTAGCAGCAGTGCGCTAGCTATGAGCCCACTGGCTTACTCGATTCCCAGCTAGCTGGGGAGCCAGCTCAGTACAATACGTGCTTGCCTGGCAAGCGCAAGGGTCTGAGTTCAATCCCCAGTTCCACAAAAAAAAAAAAATACATATATACGTATTCCCAGCTAAGCCAAGGGGCAGCGCATCAGCCCACAACACTGCAGTGTCCTCCAGAATCGGGCCTGTCAAGACGTGGAAAGTCTTGAAATGTGAACATTCATTGACAGCCGTAAGCCATGGTACTACCACTCACCAGCAAGTTAATAGTGCTTCAAATCCCTCGACTCCCTAATCTCTAAAACCAAATCCACCTTTCCTGGGGCAACGAGCTCTACTCTGGATTCTTAATTTCATGTCCTCACACAGAGCCAGTCAGTAGCCCGTCGCTGCTGATCTTTCTTGTGTGTTGCTTCCTGTGTCCATCCTGCCTTCCATGTGCACTGTCACACCCAGCAGACCTTTACCACTTTACCCCTGGGGACAGTTCCTGTCTCCTCACTCTCCTCTTCCTCTCTATGGACCTGTCACCTTATTGCCAGATTACTTTTGTGATAAAGTTCAAAGATCTCAACCGTTCAGCATAGTGTATTGTACTAAATCATTTTTTATTATAGGCACTATTACTAAGACCCAATCGAACCCTTTACTGCAGGCAGACTGTGTGAAAATGTCTTGCTTATTCTTGCCTATCTGTGTGTTTGTTCACACTTGTCCCATATCTTGAAATGCCGTATTTCCTCCCAAAGTGTCACCCACTCCCATGAGCCCCTGCAATGCCCCTTGTGATTCGCACCCTCTGGCCCACGGCAGGTCTCCGACATGTGTTCTGGTCACTTAACGCTTGACAGTGTCATAGTCGACTACAACTTTACCTACATATTTATAATCTTTGTTAGTAAATGTCTAAGAGCCTAAAAAGTAGACATGGGAATTTTTTTTTTTTGCATTTAAAATTGGTAGGCATCAAGTGTTTTTATTAATATTTATTGCCTATAAGAAGCATTTTCATATTACACTTGTGAGAATACAGAGAACTGGTTTCAGTCCGGACAGAGGAAGAGTTACTAACTTGAACTTGCCCCTGCCACATTCTACTATGAAACTGTTAGACTTACCACCAAACCACAGCTGTCACAGGGCCACAAGTGCTACGTTCACCCTGGTTTCTTCACTGAGGACACTTTCTAGAAGGATTTTTTTTTTTTTTTTTGGTGGCCTCATGATGCCTTCAGAGCAGGTCTGGTTTAGCTTGAGGATCTGGGGATCGAACCACCGCATCCCAAGCCTCACTTGAGAACACTTTCTAAAACAGGATCCATGGACGGAGATCCAGACAGCAGTAATCGCAACAGGCGGGCCTGAAGGGACACAATTCTCACTGGGAGCAAGTGCCTCAGGAGCCTGAGGACAGGTCTCTTCTGGCCACTGTCTGAGACCAAGCTGTGCTGCAGCCAAGAGTCCCTGAGACAGTAGGTGGGGTAATGGGCCCTGAAGAGAGAGCCAGGAGGGCAGAGCACCCCAGACACACTGGACACCCTGAATGCTCCAGTGGTCTCAGAGTCAAGACCAGGCAACGAGAACTAGGAAACCACCCTAAACTAAAATAAGGGTCATTTCAAACCTGTCTCAGGAAGACTAGGGGACTCAGGAAAATTCATTGCCCATCGCAACAAAATCAAGAAAGGCAAACTCTACAATACACCAGCCACACTGCACAGGAAGAACTGCTGAAGCCTGCAAAGAAGCCAGAACTACGGCTAAGAAGGAAGAAGAGACACAGAAGATGGATCAGCAGCCAATGATTTTAAAACAGCTAACAGCAGACATGTTCAATGATAGAAAGGAAGTTCAGCAGCAGCAGTAGAACTGATCAAATATGTTACTAAAGAAAGCCTTTGTGCTGAAGAGAAAGGATGCCTATGACAGGGATTGGACTTGAGTGACAGAATGAAAAACACCAAAAGTGACCAAAATGTGGTCACAGCATAGGCTGTGAGTTCTTGTTTCTTAGTTTAAACAGACAACTATTCAAGACAGTACAATATATTTTAAGGTCTATAATGCACGCAGAAGTAAGCCATGTAAAATAACAGCACAGGGCAGGGAAGAGAACAAACAGAAGCATGCACTGTCCAATTTCTACATTACAATAAGTGCTGTCGCACTAATTCCCTGTAGATGCAACAGCATGGGTCACAACCTCCCATGTAACCATTTCAGAAAATACTCAGTGGAGGAAATGAAGCAGAACAAGAAAGGATTAAAGGATGGTATTAAAAGGAAAAATGAATAAAATAGGAATAGGTAAACAGATAACAGTGACCAAAGATGGGAGAATCAAGCTCAACCTATCATTAGATGGAATGGATTCAGTTCACAAGAAGTATGAATAGGGAGAGTGGATTTAAAAGAAGCAAGGAGGGCTGGCGAGAAAGCTCAGTGCACTAAGTGCCTGCTTTGGCAAGCACAGGGACCAGGGTTTGAGCCCCCAGCCCACATGCTGTACTGGCCCACCCTTGGGCTTGCTGAGCCAGCAAATGAGTCTGGGCATGGTGCTGCATGCCTATAATCCCAGCTCTGGGGAGTCTGAAAACAGGAGGATCACTAGGAGTCTGAGCAGCATAGTGAGACTCTGTAACAAACACATAATGAAAAAATAAAAAATAAAAAATAAATAAAAGAAGCATGGTCCCAAACCAAGCTTTTCATAAGAACTGCGCTTTAACACTAAAGACACTAAAGTATAAGGATGGAAAATTATGCTAGCTATATCACTCAAATACTAGATATAAAAAGGCAGGCTGTGTTATCAGATATAGTAGACTTTATGAGAAGAAATATTACCAGGGACAAAGAGGAAACTATGTAAGAATGAAAAGATGCTAATTTATCAAGGACAAATAATACACTTAGTGTGCATTCTCCGGCTAATTGTGTTTCAAAACACAAGATGTGAAGAAGGCTAGAAGAAGAAACAGATACACGGTGATAGCTAAGGTTTTCAATACTGTTCTTTCAGCACCAATTGATCAAGCAGATTCCACAAGTGACGTCATCTGTTTGGCTGCTACCACAGAATACTTGAGACCAGGCAACTGACAAGGAACAGAAATCTTTCACAGCTCTAGAGACTGAAGCCCTAGATCCAGGTGCCAGCATCTGCTGTGTGGCTGTGTGGTGCAGGGGGACACTACCCTCACTCAGAGGGAGGGGAAGGGGCAGAAGCATCTACTTCTGTCTCACAGGGTTGGATAACCGGCTGTCAGGGAGCAGGGCTCCACCCTCACTACCTCCTGAAGGCCCTGTCTATTACCACCGGGCTGGTCATTCCCCGTCAGCAGACCTAAACCTTGAGGGGACACGTTTTCCATAGCAGCAGTAAGATTCAGGGAGTACACTTCCAGTGACTCTCAGTGCACCAAACACACCTCCAGGACTACAGCCCAAACATCTACCTCCAGCGCACTGGGATGGTCACAGCGACAACCCAGTGCTAGGCCACAAGGCAAGTGGCAGTACATCCCAGGGAAAGCACATGAGCTGTGCTAAGGACTGGACAAGTAGCCCCAGCAGCTCCTATGTTTAAAGTGTGGCCCCAGGAGTGATGAGCGAAGGGACTATGAGTCAGTGTAGCTGTTAGGAGGTGGGGCTGTGGGGATGGATGCTGGTTTTGCTCCACTGTGCATGGCCACGTGATGGCCTGTCCCATTGGAGGGCTGCCTGGGAAGCGACGGGAACCTCACAGCCAGGAGCTAAAGTCTTTCCCGAATTTTGTTACAGTGACAAAAAGCTGACTGATACAATATGTACCAAAGTACAAGGCAATTAAATCAGAGCCTAGTAACAGAAAGACATCAACAAAATTCTCAAACATACAAGAGTAAGGACAAGGAAGAAAGAGTTGCCTCTTAGAACTGATGAAACACAATAAACATGATTTTATTCTCCATCTGAAAGGAAGGTCTAAAAAAAGGCCAGCCAGCCAGATAGCTCAGTGGACTAAAGCGCCAGCAAACAGATGCAGGGGCTGGGGGTTGATCCTGGACAGCTGTGCTGGCCCTGCCCACGGGGCGCTCTGAGACTGGGTGGTGCGTGTGCCTGTAATCCCAGCACTTGGGAGGCTGTAAACAGGACAATCATTACGAGTCCGATCTAGTAGTGAGACCCTGAACACCCTGTAGATCCTTCCCTAAAATACAGAAAAAAAAAAAAAAAAAAAGGAAGGTCCAAATTCTTACTGCAGCAGACTTAAGCTTTCTGTGGGGCAGGATTTTCTTGCAGAAGTGACTAAATGCATTCCCATGCACCTCACTGGAGCAAATCTTTGCCTATGGTGGCCTTTTGGACACTTTTCAATCATACTGTATTTGTGTTAAAAGGTAAATGCCATTCTAGGTAAAACTCATCTTTATTAACCCTATGTAACACCCTATTAATACAAAAGCTGCTAAAGATAAATGTGCGGAGCTGTAGGTGTTCTATAAGGATGGTGGAAAATTATACGCACTTGCGTGTTATAAATAAGGTCACTCCTGGGATGGCCCACCTTCTACTTCTCCATGAAAACCAAAGCAGTGTGTCTGCTGGGTCTGAGGTCTTTCAGTCAGGCCTCAATGAAAAAGAATTCCATTCACCAGCCTTTGTGTTCTGACCCTTTCCTTCTAAATTGCTAAACCTACAGATTCTTCTTCCCTGAAACCACCCACAATGGAATTTAACTTCCACGTGTGGTCTCTGCTTTCAGGACCACTTTGAAGGGTGTATACTGTCAGATTGAGAAGCAAGCAGACTTCACCGATGATGAGCTAAAGATCAGAATCCTTTTGTTCAAATATAGAGAAATGCATCCAGTTCTCTTGACTCTGAATATGACTTGATTTATTTTGACTTTCATTTTGTTTTTAGAAATCCTCAATAATTCATAAAATAAGCACTTCATGCTTTCCGTTTTGTTTTTCTACAGTGCTAGACCCTGAACCTAGGGCTTTGTGCTTGCTAGGCAAACTTTCTGTCCCTGAGCTATACCCTAGCCCTATTTCCTTTGTTTTAAAGAAATGGATCCATCCTGTGACCTAGCACAGCACCCTTCTCATTTGGTGACAGTTGGCCTGGAGGCAAATCATTGCTAAGAAATCACGGCAAATACCTCCCACCACACACGCACATGCACGCGCACTTGTATGCATACACACGCACGCGCACAGACCTCACGGTGATTTCCCAGTGTCAGAAAAAGGCTTGTCGGAGGACCTTCCCTTCCTCGAGTCCAGCTGCGGAGCCCTTACCAACCGGCCACTCAGACAGAGAAGCCTTTAAGGACACACAGACATCATGGTGTGGAGGGACCCATGAAGCAGCAGTTAGCTGTCGCTTCTGTCCCACAACCCTCCAGCTTATGTGCTAACTTAGACACATTTTTTAAGCAGCCCATTTTATGAGCTGAGCTTCTGAAGGTCTGGAAATCTTTCTTGTTCAGCATTGTATTTCCAGTATGCAACACTGCCTGGTGCACAACCAGGCTCCCTCCCATCAGGGATTACAGTTCTTAAAAAGTGGAATCAAAGTTATATTAGTTTGGTTTACTCATTTCACAGCCTCAGCAAGCATCACCTGCACCCATGCAGCACGGAGTTTGTCAACGGTACAGTACAAAGCCGTGAGAAAGGAAGGAAAAATAAGAAACAGCTAGGGAGAGAGCTCAGCCGTAAGCACCTGCACAGCAAACACAAGGTCCTGAGTCTATCCCTGGTACCAACCAATAAACAAACAATCGAACAAACAACTACCATTACTATGGAAAGACAGAGGAACGTCTATAAATAACAAAGGGTGTCTCACTCCCCCCTCCTTTCAGGGAAACAAACGTTATAACTCATCATGTTCTCTTTTGTGTTTACCTGATGGTTCTACTCACATCTCCAACTAGATGTGCACATCCTTTTTTTTGATCTGTCAGTTTTAGACACTGGTTTCCTCCTATAGCACATGTGGACTCAACTCACATCATTACTGATGCCCTCTTTTCTTCTCCAAATACAGTTCTGATTAGTGAAGCCAGGGCTCCGGGTAGAAATTCATCTTTAGAATTTAAGTATTGAATTTGTAACTCAATTTTTTCATCAAATTCTCTGGAGAAATATAATGTTAGGTACTCATTAAGTGAAAAAATATGAAACATCTGGATGTCAGGAAGAAACCAGACTGTAACCAAAAATTACAGCTCCGCATTCGCCAGGTAGTTCCCATGATCATGCTGATAACAAGACCAGGATGCGTATGCTTGCGTCCACGTTCCTGAGGCTGACCTACAGTGCTGCAGCCAGAAAGCCTAAGTCTTCTAATTAGTGCGGTTGTATCAAAGACACAAGCTGGGCACGGTGGCGCATGCCTGTAACCCCAGCACAGCAGAGGCAAAAGAAGCAGGAGATGGAAGTGAGTTCAAGTCTGAGGCCAGCCTGGGCTACGTGGTGAATTCCAGATCAGCCTGAATTATTTAGCATAATCTTGTCTCTAAAATCCAATAAAAAAATTTTTTTTAGAAGTAACGTTCATTTAGTTTAACCCATTTTTTTATACAGAAAAAATAAAACACAGAGAAATGAATTACTACTGTTCCTTCCCCTTGCCACATCACACAGGCGCAGGGTTCTCTAACAACTTGTTCTGTCAATTATTCATTCAAAAAACATACAGGGTTCTGTGTGTATAAAACTGAGTAAGATAAACTGCTGCCCTCAAGATGCTTCTGCATGAAATACTCAAGGAGTGCAGGGAAATACAGATGTAATTGTTGAAGTCCTCCCTGAGAGACCTGGAAGAAGGGTGAGGAGGACAGTTGGGAGCCTGGGGCGGAGCGGGGGCATAGTGCAAAGGAGTCCAAGCGGGAGGAGCTGTTCGCAGTGGGAGTAGGTAGATGTTGGGGTTGGCTGTGCACCAGCTACAGCCCCACCTGGGTGACTCAGCCAGACCCGGTCTCAAAATAAAGTGATTTTAAGAAAGAGGTGAGGATGCAGCTCCCTGGGACCAACAAGAAAACAAGCTAATCGCAAGCTGGGAGAAAAGATGGGCTGGAGGTTGGATGCTGTGTGCCCTGGGAGACCACAGAGGTAGATGCTAAGAGCAGAGGATAAAGAGGCGGGGGAGCAACTGGGGGGGGGGGCTGCAGACAGCTGCGCAGAGGCAGCACCACAACCCCAGTCACCACACTTGAACAAACACAGTGTAGCTACCGCAAATCATCTGCCCAATTCTGCACAGGATGAAATGGCCTCTCTTAGCCATGCAGACTAACTCCTTGGCTGTTACAGTCGATTTTCTAAGAAAAACACAATCTCTTTTCCTCCTATCAGAAAAAGGAACAATAATTGCAGGGTGAACGAATGGTAACATAATCAAGAAATATTTGAAAGATTCTATACACTTCTTAAACCTCCTTGGTAGGAAACTGGACATTGATACATGTCACACCCATGCTGTCCTGTAGCACGAAAGCTGGGAAATACATTTAATTGTTGGATATCATGCTTTGGATTTCAATTTCTTTTTTTTCCCCATAATTCTATTGAGAAACAAATAGCAATGAGACAGTTTCAAACCAAATTGGTAGGACAGTTTCAATATCTAACACATTGCATACATTCTTCCTAGTGGTTAATTGCTGTACAAGATGCGGACTTGATATTCTATTTACAAACACCATTAGAACAAATCCCTCTATTCATTAAGAGAATGTAACTATATATATCTATTCTAACCACTTTGAATACACAGGTACAAAATGGACATTCATCTGTCTCCCCTTGGATTTTAATTTCTCGGGTGTTCTGATGTCTACATAATCGCAACAGACTTCTAGTGTCCTTTCAGCATGTGGGGGAAATAGCTGTTGTTTTCACTGTATCAGAAACAGGATACTCTGCCAAGAAATGCGTTTAAAAAGTTCTATTCCTAGTCAGTCTCTTATCTTCCTCCCTTTAGGACTTCTTCCTCTCCTCAACTATAAGACATTTTATTTCCTTCCCACCAGACTTCTCGTTCACTTTCTAGATTGCTTTCTTTATATTCACATTTAAGACAAGCCTCTTGAGGACTCTCCTTCTAAGTCTTATCTATTTTGCCATTATCTATGTTTTGGTCAAATCTTTGAGAGGACTCAAAGATAACATACACCTGTGCAGACTTAACACATGCCTTACTATGTCCTGGCAGCATAATAGATAAATGAATTAACTGAATAGGATAAGCTCTAGTTGTATTGGGTCCACTTTCATCCATCGACTCCAAAAAAGTATTCTCCCAAACTTTCTGGTTGGTTTGAAACAGGCAGTTTGAGTGCCTTTCCTACGTCCTAGATCTTACATACAGTTTCCAGTTCTGATTTAGATAAATCAGTGAGTTTACATTTTCCCCTTACAACTTTCCTAAACACCCAAGACAGTAAACTAAATCTGATAGATTCCTTTCTGATATATTTGTTTCTTTTGCCTCCATTGTCTCCACCCTTCCAGAGCCTCTTCATTTCATTTTCTAAGTCTTGATAAGGTTCAAGCCTCCAGGGAGGACTCACTGGAGGTTGTAAATCCTGGGATTCTCCTCCCCTACCCCACGGAGCCACACCTCATTTACATGAGAAAGGTACTAAATCTAAAGCAGGCCTCCAGGCCAAGCACTGGGCAAGACTCAGCCCCTCGCAGTATAGCACAAGGAGGACTGTCTGACAGCCATCCTTTCCAAATGTCAATAAAACACCAGTTAGGAATTTGTGTTAATACACCCAAAAGTAGTCATTTTCTCATTCTTAAAATTTTTGTTTCAGAAGACATATTTTCTAAGGCAATTAAATAATCTATTTTCACTGCTTACTTGAACCCCAGGCCCAGGCTGAGAACCAATAATCATGCCGACAGACGAGGGACTGCTGCCATCTCTAACTATCCTTCTCTGCCACCTGGTCTATGTTAGACTTGAAGTCTGAGACGAACAAGCCCCAGTTTTTCATCCTTGCACTGAAATATGGTGAATATGTTTACTTCAAACTGCATGATACATAGTAAAAGCAAGCAATTTGTGAAATAACTGTTTTTTAATCGAAACAAAATTCATTGAAGCAACCATGGTTTTTTAATGGTTCACTCCTCCTCTAGTGGCATCCTTAAATTGATATGATGCTACCTTTCCTTAGTTCAATTTAGCAAAAAGTAAATCTATACAAGAAATGCAGGAGAGCCCTATTTATCAAAAAGATTCATATAGAACAGAAGCTCCATTGTTTAAGTCTCCTGTGAAATATGAGTTGCTTAAACATTTCTGATCAATGAAGGGAGGTTTATTTAGGACACAGCGGCAATTTTATTTGTGTCCGGGAGCTGCAGACTACACTGACCCTGCAGTGGGATACAGTGGACTCATCCTTCACATGGTCCTCTCCAAGGCAAGCCACAGACGGGGCTGCGATGCCACAGTGGATCACCTAACAGTCAACTTGGAAAACCCAGCTGGGTGTGGAAGGCCCATCTGAGGATCAATGCCGGCAGCATGAAAGGAGAACTGGAGAGGAAGACGGTGTGCTGTTGGTTCTCCTGGATAAGCTTGTCAGGCTGGCTCTCCTGATATGAATTTGGCTGCTTTCATTGTCAGAGGAGCTGAGGACCTCACAGTCACTGAGGATGTCTGTGATTCTCTTTGGGGGGAACACTGGTCCTTATGCAGAGTGTTGCTTCCTGGCTCCAGTGCAGACCCCACAGCCTGCTGGCACAGATCCTTCATCTCTCAGGTTCAGACCTTCTAGCTTCCCCACTGACCTCTGGGCCTTCCCAGTGGAGACCCTTGATGCAAACTTGCATGAGACACTGTCATGGGCTGTAGGCTTCTAGCTAGACTACTGGAGGGCCTTGCCCTGGGCTGTAGGTGTTCAGTCAGACTCATGCAGGACCTTGCCGTGGGATCCAGGCCCCCACCTGGATTCTTTGGGTCTCTAGTACATGGGCAGAATGCCCATACTTTTCTGCATTTGACTTTTTGAGTGAATATTACAAAATAAGCCTATAAATTATGTACCCTATATCAATTTTTTTAAAAAGTGTATTTGGTACAGGATTTCACTATACAGCTTGGACTTATAGTGATCCTCCTGCTTTCAGCCTTCCCAGCACTGGGATTACAAGCATGCACCACCACTCCCGGACTTGGGGGCATGGCCTGTGGTGTCAGGGATCAAAACCTGGTCCTTGTACTTGCCTAAGCAGGTGCTTATTCCACTAAGCTATCTTGCCAGCACCCTCTGTATTAAATTTATCCCCTTGTAAACCCTGGCTACAAGAGATGCTTCTGTTATTTTAACTAACAGAACCTGCACTGTGCAAATTTGGCAATGAGAACTTCACAAGGCACTTGCCTGTGTGTAGACACAGAGTTTCTGTTGGCTATAACAAAGACTTTATATGTGTGTATACAATCTTTCTAGCAAGTTTTTAAACTTGAGATGTATGTTTGCGAGTGACAGGGTGCTGGGTCAGGAGAAGAGTTGATAGCTCCTGAGTGAGCGGAGTGGCACAGAAAAAAGCCCTTCCCCACAGGACTGGCATGGGCTCCTGGGACAGTGACCAGGGATGCAACGTGTATAGCATTCACGCTTTCTTAGTCTGAACATTTCTGTCATTTTACAAGTTGGGTCCCCAAAGAATAAAAGGTCACCTGCAGTTTCCAAGGTGGACTTTCTAAAACGGTGCTACAACTGAGCGAGGTGAACAAAGCTCACCATGAGGAGGCCCAGGTGGTACAGTGTTGTAAAATCCTTCAACAGGAAAGGCAAAGGATGGCAACCTGCTAAGAGCCTGCTTGCCCTTGAGGGCTTCTGTCTAATTGTTTTAACAGGCACAGATTTATGGGCGACAGGGTGTGAACTCTAGAGGTTGTAACCAGGGTCCTTGTTTTGGCTTTTGGTGTGTGTTGGCACAGTGGCGGGGTTAGAAAGCAGAGTTTCACTTTCTGGAGACCCTAATACTGCAATCACAGTCTCAGTGGTATTTAGAGAAATTCTGACCTTGCCAGAAATTCTGATCTTTGCTCCTACACGCACCATTTATCATTTCAATTACTTTATTACCTTGCTTGACAAGCGCTGTGACATTCTGCAACTACAAGTGCTTTTCCAGTTCATATGTTCTTATTTCAGAATGAAATGCTTCCTCTGGAAGGCACGAGGCAGTTTTTAATAATTTACTTGTTCTAATAAACTTCAAGTGTACCTTGGATAATAAAATATCTAGAACCCAGGAACTAGATTTTTGGCTCCTTTCTTAACAGAAGACAAAGTAAAATTGTGTAATTTTTGTTCTCTATATGAAGGCTGTCCATTTTTAAAAAATTAACACAATGTATCAGCCACTCATTGAGCAGCCATGTTGACTGTATCCCAACAAGCACAGTGCCAAGCATCAGGATACTTCTCTTCACTATGCTACGATTAGATAGCAGCGTTCCTTTTGGGCTGCAACTATAGGATTTGATTCTTTCAAACAGCTTTTGTTTTTTTATTGGGACGTGTTTGCAGTACAAGGTGCTTCATTGTGAAGAATTAGTACGCTCATATAGCGCGTCTTGCTTGTTTTTATTTTTTAGTTTAGGGTCTTCTAAAGAATAAGCCATATAGAATGTTTATGGTCTTCAAAGTGCAATGGCTTAAAGAAGTTGGATCTACAGATAGTTTTTTTCTTTTAGATGGTGTGTGTGTTTGTGTGTGTGTGTGTATGTGTGTGTGCGCGCGCTCAAGGCCTTCACACTGAGATTTATCCTCAACCTCTTTTTATTATTTATTATTTCAACCCAAAGTCTCACTAAGGTGCCCAGCCTATGCTCCAACTTGTAATCCTCCTGCCCCAGCCCCCTACAATGCTAGTGTTACAGATATATGCTGCCACACCAATTTCTATTGATAGCTTAAATCTGTCCATATCTATTGAAAGCAGGGATCAGAATAAAAGCCGGTCATAACATTTTTGGCCTAATGGTGAAAATAAAGAAGTAATAAGTCAATTTGCATTGGATAATTAAAACTATATACAGTATATGTATATATATAATATAATTATTTTAATTCTAAAAGCATGCAACCATTAAAGTAGAGGAAACATATTACTGATATGGTAATCTGTGTTATTACAGAAAACATAAGGACTGAATAATAACAGCTGTCTTTATAAAATTTAAAATACGGTATGCATGACTGATAACAAGTGCTTTTGTTCACAGTCTGGACAGTTGGGTTTCTATCATCTTCAGCAATCGCATCTCACATGTCTTTTCTGTAAAAGTGTTAGGTCTTAAATTCATCATGGTGAAGCAATATGACTTCACTTCCTAACTCTTCCTAAACTGTTGGCTGCTCTTCAAGCCCAGGTCTCCCGGACGGATGCTGCTGAGCATCTCAGAGCCGGTGCGTGGGTCTGCAGCAAGAGATGCTCTCCAATGGCCAGGCAGAAGCAGTCTCACCAGCCTGAACAGAGTGCTGTTCTTTCTTCCTTTTTAAATCTAACAGTAAGGCACACATACTCAACAGGGGAAGCACACAAAGCTACGAGGGTTAGTCAGGTCACTATCAACTATGCTGACTTTTGCAGTTTAAAAAATATTCATTCCCCCACATTTCCGAGACACAAGTGGAATTGACTCAAAGGGATCTCTGCTCTTCTAATGATGTACCTGCTGCCTCTGAAGCTTAAGCTGGTGTAGTGCTCACATTGGGTGCAGAAGCAAACAGCAGAGATAGCACCCAGAGCAGGAGCCATTGCTCCAGGAAGCCGCTGACCATCAGCCCCCTGGGACACAGACACAGATACAGGAGCAGGACACTTTAAAGGTGCCCTCTAACACTACAGTTCTACTCTTCCATCTCCTCCCTGTCTTCTTACACAACAACCTCATTGCCTTCTACAGTCCATATTGGACACACAAAGCCAACAAGCAGCCAATCAAATCAACCTTCCTACTCAAAGTGAGGCAGGTTCTGGAGAAATCCTGCAGAGCCACAGATTCCCACGAAGTGGCCCTTGTTAATGGGATTACCACTCCGCCTGCAGAGCAGGGAGTACACGGATTTACTTTCTGCATCTGCACATCTACTTCCTGCTACACACAGAGCAGCTCATCTACCAATCAGTTCTCACCACCAAAGAGAGGACACCTTGAACACTTCAGCAGAAATCCACACGGCAAGCCAGGGTGTAGTTTAGCAGCAGAGCATGTCTGGGGCCCAAGCGTCCATCCCCAGCACCACCAAACAACAATAAAATCTATATGGCGACTCAGAGTTATGCTTATTCAACTCACTGTTTTAAAATGTCAACTGCTTTTCTTGCTTTTCCTGAGTTCAAAAATCATTGAAGGTTCTGCAGTAACCACTTCCCCTCAGAGGTCAGGACTTTCACCTCTGTACAGGGAAATACCTCTCATAAATCAGGTAAAAGCAAAGGCATAGAGACTGAGTGACGGCCCAGGATCCATTTGGCAGCTCCCAACTCTGCTGAAAGTCCAAGTAGAAGCTTACTTCAATTGTCTGGAAGTCTAAAAGCAGTGACCAAAGTAGCCTGCAGGGATTCTAGTTTTTTGTGCTGGCTTCCATTTGTTTCACTGCACGGTAGCATGAAAAAGTAAGGAATAAGCTCCTCACTCTGAAATGCTGCCTGTTTAGACTCACTGTGCTCCCACCAACTGCAGCGTGGTCCCCACAGATGATCTTAAGAGTAAAAAGGAGTGAAAAAGGAAGTGCGAAGATCAAAGCAGTGCTGAAAGGGGCAGGACTGTTTATGCTGTGCAGACCCCAGCAGTTACTGACTAGGCTCAAAAACCAGGAACACTCACTCAGCTCAAGGGACTACCAATTGCAGAACACAAGGGAAATTTGCCATATCAAAGTTGAGATAATACAGTGTCAGATCGCCACCAGCCATACAGCACCAATAGCACAGGGTTATGCTACTTTCTTAAAGCAGTCTTTCAAACAGTGCAGAAGTGGTTGACTTTTAACAGCAAGTAGCCTTAGTTCCAGCTCTAAATCTACATGCAGTGCGCCTTAAGTTCCGTCTGGTTTGTTGTGCAGGCTGCAACCCAGGAAGATCTCTTATCTAAACAGGTGAGGGAGTTACAAGTCTGTCGACAGGGACAGACACCTTCAGGTTTCATGTTTCCATTCAGTACATATGATAAATATAAAATGTTATTGGAAACACAACTCTTTTTATTGCCTTCCCAAATTCATAAACTCAAAGCAAAACAAAACAAACCCTTTGCTTTGAATTATTTACATAACATTTCATTGGATCAAACAGCAAAAAGATTCATGTCTAGAAAGCACAATGTAAAAATCAGGAAAACTATACTTCAGGCAAAGGCTTAATTTTAATCCAGTTTCCTTTTTAAAGCTTTAACAAACACTAATGCAGTTTAAACTATTCAAGACTTCAGTTGAGTTCTTCGACAAACCTAGTGAAACCTTAAGTTAGAAGTTTTACTGTGAGAGCAAAGACCGTCAGCTTGCAGGGGTTTTGGCGCCCGAACAGTTAATGTCTGGGGGAATACTACAGCTATTTCTCACTTAAGAGCTCTATAACAAACTCGTTGGGTTAAACACGGTTATTCCATAAGCTCAACATAAAGCGCCACTTAACATAAAAGTGTCTTAAATCTCGATGACCAGATCCTGGAGCCCCAGTCCTGTTTCACTTTTGGAACAGATCAGTAACCCAGGGCCAGCATCTCCATAAGGTGTTCATTTCTGAAGACCTCAAGACAGCTTGCACTGGGGCCGACAGGCGGGTTTGGGTCGTTTAGAGTTGCTTAGAGGTCATGCTCGGCGCCTGCTGCCATTGTCCGGGAGTTTTACATAATCAAGTGTCTACAAAGTGCCGGGGTGGAGGATCTCCTGTCTCCAGTGCCAGGCCCTGGCGATCGACCAGGCCCTGCTTAATATTTGAGCATTCTGGCGCAGAAGTGGGAGAGAGGGGGGTGGGGTCCCGCTCAGGCCCAGGCCGGGCGAACCGGGGACTCAGGCGCCCCAGGTCCTAGCCCCGGCTGAGCCCGCCGTGCTTGGCGCCCACCTCGCCGCCCGCGGCCTGGCCGAGCAGCCCGGTCCCGCCCCGGTCCCGCCGGCCCGGCCCGGCCCGGAACGAGGAAGTGGCTGCGCCCGCTCGGCCCGCACCCTGCTCACCCTGCGGCCCACGGTCCCGGGGTCGCGGCGGGGCTTGGCGGATCGGATCCGGTCGGGTCTGCGCGGGTCTGATCGGGTCGGGCCGCAGCGGGTTGGAGCGGATCGGGTCAGATCGCGTTGGGTCGAGTAAGGTCAGTGTCCCTCCATGCGGGCGCAGGACTGGCGGGACGCAGTGGCGAGCAGGGAGGCGCGGACCGCGGGGAAGGCAGCGCCGTCCGCCGCCGCCGAGTGGCGAAACCTCCTCTTCCTGCGGGCGGCGGCGCTGCCTCGGCCTCGCTCGCGCTCTCACTTCCTGCTGGAAATTCCCGCTGACGTCGTCGGGGCCGGGCCGGGGGCGGGGGAAGCCCGGGGAGGGGGACCCGAGATCAGGGGGCCGAGGTGGGATGGGGGCGGGGCGGGAACCCCCGGGATGACTGGGGGCGGGGCGGGGGCCCCACCCCTTTAGGCGGCCTAGTGACTGAACGAGGTCAGGGGTCGAGAAGGGGCGCGGGGCTCCAAATGGCTCCTGTACGGTCCGCACCACCCTGTGTACCCCAGCCCACAACTCCAGTTCCTCCGAATCTGAGCGGATTCACCCGGAATTTTGAGGTGACAGCGCAGCCATCTAGGAAGGGTGACAGATCAGCGTCCAGGTGTCTCCTGAGATCCTCAGCCCTCCGCGCCACCTCATATACCTGCACATCTGGCAAGGGCTACCCAAGTGCACCTCGGATTCCGGGAGGAGCTCTCTGGAGGGTCCTGGCCTGTCCTGGGACAGCACCGGGGGCAGGGCTCCAGCGGGACCCCGGCCCTTTGCCCTCCCTTGGTCCTGGTACAAGACCCCGGCCACTTTAAGCCCAAGTCGGGGCTGCCACTGGCGGAAATCGAGCTTGCCAAGCTCGCTATTTTGCTGCTGGGCCCAAGTGTAATCTAACTAGAAACTGTCAGGAATGGTTAGAAGCCCCAGCGGTGCTGGAGGGGGTGGGGGACTTGGAGCTGGTGGTCTGCCTGGCTCCGGCCTGAGGCTGTGGGACCTGGAGGAGGAGCTGGGGAAGGAACTGGATCCTTTTCACTGGCTGTGAGGTGACTGCTGGACCTTGGGGTGGCCCAGCAATCTGCTGCCTTTTAGCTCCCTTGAAACAGCTGGGATTGAGAGGATCGGTTTGGATCAAAAACAGTGACATTTTAGGAGTTGAGTTATTTTGGGGAAATGATTGGAAATCTGCCACTATCATGGCTTAGGAGGCTTAGGAGGCTGATGTCTAATTTATATAAAATGATGGGCTCTCCATCCTGCCCTTTGACGATGTAGATGCAGGGCACAGCTCAGGAGCAGAGCCGGTATCACTCATTGTGGAAACACAGACTGAACAGATAGCTGGTGCGGAGGAGCCCATTAACTTCCACACTCCAGAGGTCTCCATAGAGTGGGCTTGCAGCTGAGGGTGGGATATTAATTTCCTCTGACAGAGGTAACAGACTGTACCTGGTGGATGGCTGCTTGCTGTTTGGCCTCATTCTGTCACAGTTCTTGGGCCACAAATTTGAAATCAGGGTACCATGGTGGCCGTGCTTCCTCATGGCTCCTAGAAACATCTGGTGCCCCTTCCCGGCCTATGGTGGCTCTGGAGCTGCGTCTCCTCACCTGTGCTTCCATTGTCACAGGCCTTCTCCCCCCGCCCCTTTTCTTTTTTTTTAGTATCCAGACCTTCCTTTCTTTTCTGATTAAGAAACTCATCACTGGATGCACAGCCCACTTTAATGTGACTGTTTCTTACCTTGATTATGCCAGCAAAAGACCCTGTTTCCAAATAAGACTGTGTTTGTAGTTACCTGCGGTGAGGGGTTGGATACATTTGGGGGATGCAGTTTATAGCTCTGCAGCTGACAAGACCAAGCCCACTTTGCTCTTTTTGGCTCCCCAGTTAATTTTCTCAAGCCCTTGCTTTACTGCCCAATGTTTTCTCTGAACTATATGCGAAACTACTTCCAGAGCATTCTCACAAATCCACCTTCTAAGATATCAAAGGGCATCGCATTGTTTTGTTATGGAAGTAAAAGAAAAGCTTATAGTGGAACTTCAGGCACTGAGGGTGCAAAAAGCCAGGCTGTGTTCCTTACAAAATCCTGAAAACGCACGGATTGCCCTTCTCAAGAAGCTGAGCTGGGAATGGTCTGTAGAGGATCCTGCACTCAGGTCTGCAGGGTGAGCACTGACTGTGAGGAACTATGCAGTGTGTGTTCTAAACGGCACTGAGAAGAGAGCAGGAGCGCATTGTGTCTCTATAAAGGGTCCAACCACTCCTGAACTAGAAAACCAACCCCACTGTCCTTAGAATATATCCTCTGTGTGACAGGAGCCGGGCAAAATGGAAGGAGCTTGCTGCATTTGCAACCAGGCTTGAGCTGGAGCCCTGGGTCCATCTTGAATCATCTGTGTAACTTTTACTAAGTGATAGTTGGTCTGAACAGCAACCACGATAGCTTACAGATGAGGACAGCTCTACGTGATGCTTTACATTATGCATGTCACATGTGCGGTAATGTCCAAACCACGTTATGTGTATACACAATGACAGCATATGTTATGTCATAATTTCCCTGACTCACATTTTGACAGACTAAAGGGCTATTTTAAAATGCAAAAGGCCTATCCAAGTATACACAAGGACTTTTAAGCTAAAACCAATTACAGTTCGTTTCCTCGTCATCCGGGGAGGTAAGTGCTGGCTCCGTGGCCACCAGGGTGCCTGATTTTCCCAACACATCTTTGCCCCGACCCTTTGTACAGAGGATGTCTTCTACCTGGGCTATGGTCAGCATTCTGTCCTGCCTTGCAATTGCACAAGCAGCAGGTAGCATTGCAAGAGCACTCGCCACCCCCACCAGTGGCCCAAAGGCAGAAGATGTGGTCTTCACCCCTCACAGCATGGAGGTGAACCCTTATCAGAGGGCTGGGGTGCAGTGATTTGTATGACAGATTTTATCCCTAAGAGTAGCCCATATATGTATATGTATATATATACATATATGATATATACTAGATATACAGCTACTTTCTCTTAGTTCAAAGAGAAGAAAGGTTTGTACTAATATTGTTTAGACAGAGTATCATGTCTACATCTTGTCCTCTAAATAACTACCATGAAGACAACAATATGCAATGTATTAATTATTGTAACTGTCCTATTAACCTGTTTTAACACTGTTTCATTACTATTTTATCTTTTTTTCTCATTAAAATAATTAAGAAAAAGTGACCCTTGTAGAGAGGTAGAGAATGTTTCTCCCTAGCCCAGAGAATCCAGAGTGCTATTCCCTTGGCTATGAAGACCTCGACTGCCTATACATTCAGAGATGGGCCTGTGGCTCCCAGCAGCTCTCCCATCCCTGAGCACTTACTGCCTTCGCTGTCTTCATGTGTTTGTGAAACACGGGGAATGCAAGTGACTGCAGGGCAGTGTGCAGCCAACATGGACAAGGAGGGGAAGGTGGCCAGCACTGCCCATGCCTGGCTGTCCCTTCCACGTAATGGCCATTCTCTCCTGTCCTGAGATGTTATGTGGCTGCAGAGTCCACTTCTGTGCAAAGTCACCTCCATTGCACAGTGGTGCTCGGCTCATGGGGATTCCATACCAACTGCATCAAGGTGACAGCTTCTTGCGAAGCCCTAAGTCCTGCTGGCAGTGACCAGCAAGCAGCACTCGTTATTTCTGGGACAGAAGTCCAGTGAAGCGAACTGCACTTTGTGGTGCTGGATGGGGGTGACAGATGCCAACAGAGATGGAAAGGGTGTGCCACTCATCTCCCTGAACAGGTTTAGGGTGCTTAAAGCAAACTCCATAAACACAAATGTGTTCAAGAGGGTTCCAGTTGTTCTTTCCTTTACAGTTAGGGGGCTGGGGATGTGGCTTAGTGGTAATATGTGCCTACCATCCATAAAAACACATTAAAAGCATTGGACACACAATACACACACACACACACACACACACACACACACACACACAGGACCCACCACTGAAAACCAAGAAAGTACATTTTTTTTACTGAAGAGCCTGCCACTGGGTGAAGCCTGCCCAGCTTGAAGGTGGAGATGCTTAGGAGGAGCTTTGGATACAGAGGCACAATTTGAACCCAGGCTGACTTGTCCTCCCCATCCAGGGACCTGAGATGTGGGCTGTGGGGGAGTTGAGCTTGGCAGAGGAAGTCCTGGAATCCCCTGTGCCAGCTCTTTGAAGCAGTCAAACAGCAATGGATTGTGCATTGTTTTCTTCCCCGTTAGAAGCATGAAATACTATTTTTCACTCTCTTGACAATAAGTACCCTGGAATTCAACAATAGTTAATTATACAACAATGTCACTGGGCAGAACAAAGACTTCTCTAACAAAGTACATCCTCAGGAATCAGACTATGGAGGCCAGAAAGAGTCTCTGTTTACAGGTCCTCGCAATCTAAGGGGAAGATAGCTGGGCTTGAACTAATATAGCAGCCACAGGAGGTACCATGTCTGTCCTCTACGGGGAGTTTACTTTCTGCAGCCTGGCTTCTGGTGAATACACATGGGGTTGAGGGCAAATAGTACTCACAGGTATTATTTTCCCCCATTTATGTATTTGGTACAGGTTCTCTCTATGCAGCTCAGACTTGTAATGATCCTCCTGTTATCAACCTCACCAGTGCTGGGATTACAGACTCTGTCGCTGGTTTAGTGCACCCTGGGGGTAGGGCTGGTGCAGCATGTGGGACCAGGGATCAAACCCTCATCACTGAACTTGTCAAAGCAGGCAGCTTAGTCTGCTGAGCTATTTAGCCAGCCCTTCACAGCTATTATTGAAAAATGCAAAAACAGAAGCTGAACATCGATAATGCAAAATTACCTCAGAAAAGGAAGAGCGAGCCAGTTGTAATCCCTGCACTTAGGAGGCTGACGCAGGAGGATCAGTGTGAGTTGAAGGCCAATCTTGACTGGAATACATATTGAGACCCTGTTTCAAAAAATAAAATAAAAAAAAAGGAAAAAAGCACAAATATAGAAAAGTGACTTTTTAATGCCTTTGGTTGACAGTGACAGTGTGTTCATGCTCACCTTTCATGGCCCTCCTTGGAGGCAGAGAACAGCTAACACACAGTTTTGCTTGTACTTTAGGAAGAGGAAATAAGCCAGGTGGGCATCTGGTTAGTATTTGCTATATATGCTGTCGCAGCTTGTGTCTAGTGTCTCCCAATTCCTACTGTGCTCACAGGTGGGGCTTTTCAGAGGTGGCTGGATCTGGGGCATGTGATGCTGAGATTAAGGGTGTGCAATTATCAAGTGGGTTTAGCATAGTTCTGGGTGTGGATAATGGAAGCCCCGCCCTTGGTGTGAGCTGCACCAACCAGGAGGCTCATACTGGATGAATAGAAAGGGACAGAAAGAAAGCAGGCTTACTGCTTATGCCTGCCATGGATTGTCCTCTGCGGTGCCCCTCTGCCATGCTGCCTTGCCTTGGAGAAGCTGACTATGGACTGCAACCTCTACAGACAGCGAGCTGAAATAAACCTCTCCTCTTCAACTTGTGGGTGTTGGGTATTTTGTCCCTGCAATGAGAAAGTACCTAAGACCTATGTAAGCTCACTAGTCTCTCAAACAGTCACGTACAGCAGTTCATCACTCCTGTCTCCATTTCACAAGTAGGAAGTCAGCCACTTTTCCTAAGTCGTCATAACTAGGAAGGTATCAGGGAGCTAGGTTTTGAACACAGTCCATTGGGCTATAATGTTCATGCTGTTAATTGCTTTGCTAACTGGGTATACAGTGGTGGGAAATGCAGTGTGCAGAAATCTTTAGATGGTGGAGGCCACAGGACAAGATCACACATCATGTGTGCAGTTTCAGTGAGAGGTGGACTTGGGATGGGGTAGAGGCTTTTCATTGCCAGGATCAGAATGGTGACATGGGCACAGAAGAGCATCTGTGGGGATGTGACGCATTCATTTTAGACAGGTGAGATGTGACCAGCTCAGCAAGGTGTCTGTGTGGAAAGGACCAATATTCAATTGCAAGTTAAAGCCTAAAAGTCAGAGCAAGAAACATAGGGCTGGAGAAGTAAACTAAGAGATGTGGGCAGAGGTGGCACAGTAGCTGTCTCAAGAGGGTTTCTCACATGGTAGTAGCTCTGAGGACAGAGGAGGGACAAGGGGACAAAGGCAAGGACAGTGATGCATTACTGGGGTGATAGGAATGGAACTGGGTAGGGATAGTGATTGCTAAAGACTCCAGGAGTCTGCTGGAGAGGCAGGAAGACTGGGAAGACGAGGAGATGGCCTCAGAGTGCTTAGCAGTTCTGATCCTGTGCTGTCTCCTACGTGAGGAGGAGCTGAGTACTAAGTCCCATGCATGGTGGCAGGGACAGAACCCAGCGAAGGGCAGAAGCCCAAAGACAAGGAATTTAGTTCTCAGGTGATGCTGAGGGCAGTGGCTGTGGTCTTAGGTCACTCTGTCTCCAATACTGGGAAATCAAGCCAGGACTCTGTATGTGGGCAAGGGCACCAGTGGGCTGTACGTGGCCCCCACGTGTCCTTTCTAAGCAACATGGCCCTAAAAGTGGAGCCTGACCCCACCTTCAGGTGGCTGGGGAGCTGGGTGTCAGGAAATGCAAGCAGTCAGTGGTCAAGGAGAAGGCTCTCACAAGGGGTGAGGGGCGAAGGGAAGGCACCGTGTGGGTTGTCATTGATATGACTATGAAGCACCAGTGAACTGACAGAGCTGGTAAGAGAAAGACGAATGAAGCAGTTCATCGAACAGAAGGGGTGCGGCAGAATCTCAGACAGGCTCTGGAAAGGAAAAGGTGCAGGGGGTGCAGCTTGGCCAGCCACATCCACCCACCTGGGGACAACCCCAGGAGAGGCTGCTGCATCTCCAGTTCTTCCCAGGGGATGACTGAGGGTTGAGGAGCACGAACTCAGTCCCTGCCAGGGGAGCACCAGCCGCTCAGAGGCTTCTGGGAGGAGCAGTTGTGACCCAGAACCACCATCCCTTAAGGCCTGGTCACAGGACTGGCAAGGTGGTGTAGGGCTTTGAGAGTTAACACAGAACCAAGAACTGCACTCACCCAGAGCACCTAACACCATCAATCCCTTTAAAAATTTTTTTTGACAAAGACAGCTTTAGCACATAAACAGGATGTAAACACATGCCATGCCAGAATGCAACACAAATGGTCTCTAGTTCAATTTCCAAGTGAGTCCTCATTCTTATCTGAAACATCACGCACACCGCTTTCACTGTCTGTCTGGTCTTCTGAGTCCTGGACAAAATTGCCCATTAAGTTCCACTTACAGAAGTATAACTTTGTCTTATCCTGCTTTTCTAAATTTTTTCTAATTTCTTCTCACAAACCAGTTCCAAAGCTTGTGAATCACACAGCTAGGTAGAGTTGCAGCAATAACTCCGCTCCTCTGGGATAAGTCAGTGTTTAAATCATGAATTATTGGGCTGGGGAGATAGCTTGGCAGTCTAGTGCCTGCCTGGCAAGCACAAGGACCCAGGTCCAAATGCTGGTATCACGTGCGGTGCTGGCCC
>NW_004524759.1:3398392-3402077 GCF_000260255.1 Octodon degus | reverse complement strand
TACTTCCGATTGGATTTGAAACTGTCTCATTGCTATCTGTTTATCAATAAAACTTTGAAAAAAAAAAGTAACAGGTAAAATATATAACCTGGCTTTTTTTTTTTCCTGGCTCAGCCCGCCCTGAGGATGGGGCTGGTGTGGTATGTGGTGCCGGGGATCGAACTGCGGTCCCCTGCCTCTGCCTAAGTTTTGCCTAAGCAGGCACTTTAGACCGCTGAGCTATCTTGCAGCCTGGCCTTTCTAATACTGAAAAATGCAAAAGTTGTACTTACTGTACTATATTTTTCCTTGGTGCCGATTCACTGTTTTGCTTTGGAGAAGAAGATGAGCTGATGCACAGCTTCACCTTCGCTAAGAGTTATCTCCAGAGTCACACAATGCTCAGAGAGGAATTGTTCACCTGGGTAGGAGTTGGCTGGTGCCACCACTGAGGACTTAAGTCACACATAACTGCAGGGTCAAAGACTTTCACTGGGTCTGGTTTTTACATACAATTTGTTCTGTTTTTCTTTTTGGATCGTGGCAGTGTTTACAGCAATATCAGAGCTCAGACAACTCTGCCCCTTTGGCCTTGGTGGTTGCAACCCACATGGTCCCTTTCTTAGGGCCATAGCTCTGCTTGCTACCTATGGCTTTCCCCAACAAATGTTCCACATGGCTAGTATCTCCAACTCTCTTGGGTTTCCACTGCAGCTTCACTCCTACACCTTGACACATGACCTCAGGGGCTCCCTGGAAGGACATCGCCTGATCTCTTAGGCCTGTCTTGAAATCTCTGTAGATGGCTCCATGAGCCAATCAGTTTTGTATTCTGCATGCTTGTGAAATCTGCTGCACAAGGAAAATGCCACGGTCTACCACAAGCATGAGCAATATCCCTGCCCCCTTGGATCATGCCTGCAGCAGCCTCTGTACACCAGGATGGCTGAACGTGGAAACCACTTTCTTGTTTCACATTTGTGGCACAGAGGACTGAACCTGTAGTTCACACTGAACTACAGTCCCAATCATTATTTTATTTTATTTTATTTTTTTTTTAATTTTAAGACAGGGTCTCACTAAATCACTGAATTGTCAAGGCTGGGCTTGAGCTCATTAACTTCCTACCTCCGGCTCTCAGAGTGCTGGGATTACAGGTGTGTACTCCACACCTAGCTGGCAGCAAGACTTTTAAGAACTTTATTAGAACATTCTGAAGTGAAAATTCATACAACAATGCTTATTGGTTGGCTCTATTTTTACTGTTCAACTATTTTAAAAAACTTCAAGTTCAATATGCTTTAAAAATACACTCACTGAGTGTAAAGAAATTTGTAAAACTTAACCTTACCAGCTAATCTTTTTGGGTTTGTGCCAACAAGCACCTCTATGCTAGTAGACTTCTTCTTCCTTAGGACATAGATGAAAATATTTGAGGAATGTTGAATTTCTTAGAGGACTTTTATGTACGTTTCCCTTATAGTAAGTTATATAGCTGTTTCTTTTCAAAAAACATTTTTGTTTACAAAGCCATTTTCTTTTTTTCTGGAAAGAAGATGGGTAACTCTTGGTAGTTCATTGGCCTGCTGATGGTGAATCTTTGGAACTACAGAAACCTCCTCTGGGGTAGAAGGAACCTAAGATCTTGAAGTCCAGCTTGTCCCACATCCAGGTCTGTGGAGAATCCCAGTGACTGATGGAGACCTTGTCATGGTCACCATGTCCTGGGTTGGTCCTTTCTGCTCCTGAAGTTGTCATTGTGGAAGGTGATCCTCAGGTTGAGCTCAAAGCTATTATT
The DNA here is from genome assembly GCF_000260255.1 of Octodon degus. Lineage (NCBI taxonomy): Eukaryota > Metazoa > Chordata > Mammalia > Rodentia > Octodontidae > Octodon > Octodon degus. Next base: position 3,400,300 of record NW_004524759.1, on the reverse strand, counting down.
TTGTAATTTGTACTGTTTCTCCAATTTCTGCCCTATGGGGTAACGTGGGTAACTTTGCTTTCTCATTTACAAAAGTTCCTCAGACATTTAAAATGCACATTTCACTCTTCTAAATCTCCTGGTACTGTCACCGTCTGAGTGCTGAGAGTTTCACTTACATGATGGCTTTTAGGTCTTCATAGCAATTCAATTGCTTCTGTTTTCCAGCTGAGGAAAATAAAATCTAGAAGTTCACTTGAGACCATGGGTTCTTACATGACTGAGTGGGACTGCACCTCTGGTTGTCTGGCCACAGCACTGTGGTGACCAGAGCCTCGGTCTGGCAGCTCCGGCTGAGCTGAGCCCACTATCCAGCAGACACATGGTCCTGGGCTTAGCTTGAGCCTGATGGTGCCCCTGAAGCCTGCAACAATGCACAGAGGAAGGAGTGGCCTCCTGTGCGCAGGCGCTAATTGTCAGAGAGCCTGGAACAGAGCCCATGGCACTGGGCCCGGATGCAGGAGCCTGACTTTCTGGTTCTAACTCTCATTCCTATCAATGCCTGGCTAGCCTGAGTACAGTCTCTGATGAGCATTAACTCTATGCAATCTTGGCAGGGGGGTCTCTGACCAACAACCTGTGTTTACCAGGATGATCCGAGGACTATGCTGGAGGGGCCCTCAGGAAGCGAGATGTTCCCAAGAGCCCCTTTTTGAAGCTGGTGTAGGAGGAAGGTTCTTTGTACAGGACAGCAGCCAGACAGCGTATCTGTCTCTTTCCAGGTGGACAAGTGATTGTGGAGAGTAGCTGTGTTGGGTGGTCTGCGGGCAACTGGCCCCAGGTCTCCTCATCAGGGCCACCCTGAAGATGGGGTGAGACTGTGGGGGTGGAGCTCAGAGGTGGGGGACCCCAAGGCCACTTTCTGAAGGGAGTCTTTTCTGAACTCCAAAGTTACTTAAGACTACCTTCTTCTTATTTGCTAGTCCCTTAGCCCACTGACTTGAGTTGTACTGTGTTGTATAAGTATCTACTGAGCCACGATCTAATAAACCTTGAGTGAAAATATATGGCCATTTCAAAACACAATGTAATGGAGTACACAAAAAACTAAAGTGTATTTTAAAGATATGACTGTTTGAAGCTACTCTGAATCACTAAGAGCAGAAGCTCGATGGTGCCCTCTAGACACTGAGGCCCCTTAAGAAGGATTGTTTATCGGGGTGCAGGCAAAGTTAGGGGGTCCAACATGGATTTCAGAGCACCTTGGGGCTAAAGAATAGGAAAGGCACTGAGAGAATGGTTCTGGGACAAGCAGTAGAAGGGCTTTGCTAGGAGCCAGCCCTGCAGGGGTCAAACCACTGTAGAGAGGGACCACATGGCAGGGGGAGTGCAGGGCAGTCACCTGTGTCCCCTGGGTGCTGCTGCACTCTCCCGTGACACCCCTTTCTTAGTCTCTGTTCACAGGCCACTGAATGAAACAGCCAGTGGCCCTTCTGGCTGGGAACAGAGGCAAGGTTACATCTGACTCTATTACACTGTTTATGCCAGGCTTTTAAAATAGTGTGATCTGGTCTCCTCCTTCTCCTTCTCCTTCTCCTTCTCCTTCTTCTTTTCTTCTTCTCTCTTTTGCAATATCTAGTTTATTTTATTTATACATTTTAAAGTTTCTAATACTAGAAGATACCATACAATGTCTTTTAAATAAATTGTAAGTCAAAGATATAGTATACATCTTCAAAAATTAAGATTAAGCAATATTCAGAAAATTAAATACTAATTAATTAAAAATTAAATGTTTCAAAACAATTGAACCAAGAAAAAGTTTTCATGATAGCAAAGAAGTATTAAGAGTAAAACATAAGATAAATACTAGAATGGCAAGTAAATGACCAGCACTTCTAACAGTTTGAGGATAGGATATGCAACAAA
>NW_004524759.1:3388654-3396851 GCF_000260255.1 Octodon degus | reverse complement strand
GCGGGCCCCAGGCGGTCTCACACACCAGACCTGGGCTCTGGGTCTATTCAGGATCCCGCGGGCCCGGGTTGTCTCTCCAGGCCTGCACTCCTGGTCTATTCAGGATCCTGCGGGCCCTGGGTCATCTCACTCACTCGCAGGGCCTGCACTCCTGGTCTCGATCTGGTCTTATTTGAATACCAAATATTAATCCTTCAGAATATCTTTTACTTTGGTTATAAGCATCTGTGTTTTGTCATTACTTTGAAGAGATTGTTTCATTAATGCTTAATTCTAGGTCAAGAGTTACTCTCCTCTTTACAAGTCTAACATTTGTTCAACTATAATTTTCACTGTTGCTATTAAGGAATCAGTCTGAGGATTGGGGTGCAGCTCAGTGGTGATGTGTGTGCTTAGCACTTACTAGGTTCTGGGTTTGACTCCCCAGTGCTCCCCCCAAAAGAATAAGCCAGTATGTTCTACTTCATGTATCCTACTTGGATTTTGTTTGGTACTACATGGCTTCTCAGATCTCAGGATTTGGTGTATTTCAACAACTCTGAAAAGTTGCAAGCCCATTCTCTTTTGCAATTATTGCCTTCCCCTCATTTTTTGTCTTTCTGGAATTAAATTAGGCATATGCTAGACCTTCTCAGGCTGCCTTTTGCGTCTCTTATTATCTCTCATTATTTCTTTGTTTTGCATTCTAAATACTTTAGGTTTATCTTCTAGTTCATCAACTCAACTTTCAGCTATATCTCATATGCTATTAAAACATCACCAGAGTGATGGTAATAGATTGTTTACTTTTCTCAAAACTTTATCTTTGGAAATTCTTGGGGGTATCCTGTTAGCTTTTTGCTGCTGTGTTGAATACCCAGGAATAAGAACTTCCAGAAAGAAGGCTTCTGCTGGCTCTCAGCTTCAGAGCTTCCTGTCCCTGTCCAGCCACCTCTGTCATTTCTAGGTTGTGGTGAGGCAGGAACACCATGGCAGAAGGGCCTGGGGGAAGAAAGCAGCTCCGCTCATTGCAGCCAGAAGGCCGGGGGTGCAGTCCAGGGAGAAAGGAGCCAGAAAGCAGATAAAGTCCCTAAGGTCACACCAACGACCTACTCCCTTCAACTGGGCCCTGCCTCCTGGTTCCCAGTCCTTTCCAATCCATCATTTATGATCTCAGTGGATTAATCCACTGATAAGATAAAGCCGTGGTGAACCCTCACCTCCGAAGTCCCACCACTGAGTGTAACTTGTGGGGGGACATTTAATATTTTATCATTATTAAGTTTATTGGTTATCTTGGTTACTTTATTGGTTGTCTTGGTTACTTCTCATTGCTGAGACAAGATACTCAATGCCTGAAGTTCAGTAGGAAATTTAGCTCACAGTTTGTAGAGGTTTTAGTTCACAGTTGGCTGGCTCCAAGGCAAGGTAGCACCTGGGAGAATGGCAACAGGCCATGGAGGTAGGAGATAGCAAGAGAGGGGGAGAAACGAGGGGAGGGAGGGAGGGAGAAAGGTGTGGGGGGGAACTGGGAGAAAGAGGGAGGGAGGAGGGGGAGAGAGGCCTTTTTTTGTCCCTTATTTTGTATCCAGTCTGCCAGGATTAAGGTGATGCCAGTCCAATCAGTGGAGTGATCCAGCAGTCACTCAGCCTTCATCTCAGCTTCCTTAATCCCAGCACTGTGCTCTGAATCACTCATATACTCTGGACTCAGCTACCTATGAGACCCCTTCCCCCGTGACTGTCTGAGGCTTTGAGACCATAACATTGGTACAGCTCAGACACTCATATTGATCACATCGATTGCAGGGAACTTGTACCTATACATGATATATTTTGGAGCCCCTTTTCTTCCCCCCCTCCCCTCCCCTCCCCCTCCCTCAAATCCTTTCACTGTCTTAGTTATAATGTTTATTTTGGTGGTACCAGGGATTGAACTCAGGACCTTGAGTTTATTTCACTGAGTGATCTCCCTCCTTCTTAACTTTATTTATTTATTTTTTTTTAAAGGAAGTTTTTTGTTTGTTTGTTTTTCAGTACTGGGAATTGAACTCCAGCCCTTGTACTTGCCAGGCAGGCACTTATGCTGCTGAGCTGTACCTGCAGCCCCTGCCCCTCTTAGTTATAAAACTTTGTTTCCATTTTACCTTTCTTTTTTTTTTTTCTTTTCCCTTCCTTTCTTTCCCTCTACTCCTTCCCTAGCCATGGACATTTTAGACCTAACTCATAACACGTGTGTGGAATGCTTTTCTTTTTTCTTTTTTGTCTGTTGTCTGGATGTACTATTAACTTGGTAATGCTTTAAATTAAGTGGTTTACTTGAATGATTTTGATTTTTTCTATATAGTAGGAGGGGTCATGAAATCATAGGCGAGGAAGTTTTCTCTTTTTACCGTAACAGTGACAAGGACAAGATGAGCAATTTATCATGTAGCTCTTGCATTTTCATTATGGAATTAGTTGAATTCCTAGCATTCATGGCAGCTAAACAACATGTTAATATTTAAAAAACATTGCATAATATTTCAGTTATTTCCCTCAGCTATTTCATTTTAGTTAGTGAAGGGCATAGCTGTTAGAAACATATGTAATTATTGTCACTCGCATATAATTTTTAAAAAGCTTTAACATCCATTGCATATTTAACTGTTAATCTCTGAATCTTTAATATGCTCTTTTGGTGTGAATTTACTACTTTTGAAAATGTTTTTATCTGCCTCCCACTGGTTCTCTCTCAGTGGAACACCCACTAGAAGTACTCATCTGGTTTTCTGCTCTGGCTGGCTGTCCTTCTGGGGCAGCTTGATACTTTCCGCTTCCTGCTGTGTTCCCTGACCTGTCATTACAGGCCAAGGAGCTAGGGTCTTCGGTGCTGTGCAGCCCAGGGAGGGAAGCTTTTTGCCTTTTGCACTTGTGGGCTGGCACCAAACCACCTGGCAACCTGTCAACACCCAGCCACGCTCTGAAAGGAAGTCTCGTCTTCTGATGCCCCTGGTGGCAGGCGAGGCCTGTTGCTGACCTCAGGGCTGGGGCATCCTCACCTCCTGGGTGCAGACTCCCTCATGGCCTCTGACCAGCAGGAGTAGGTCAGTTCTGCCTCCAATCCATGAGCACACACGGGGCACTTTCCTAAGGCACCTGTGCTTCCCAGGGTGTGAGTGCAAGCCACCCAGGTCTGGGCCAGGGACCTCCTGGTAGAGGGTCCTCCAGACTGCCCCAGATGGAAGCTTGCAGGCTCCTTCCAGAGCATCTGAGCCAATGACCTCAAGTGCATCCTCTGCATGCCTGCTTCCCTGACCTGAGTTCATCCTGTTGGGCAGGTAGCTGGAGCGGCGGGGAGAGGTGTTGGGAGGAGAGGTTGGTGGACCCGAAATCAATCTCTCACCTTCCAACATGTTCTCTGAAGCACACATCCACTGTGTGACAGGGAGAGTCTGCCTGTGTGGCAGCCATAGTTGAGGGTGCTAGACCTATGCTTGTCTGGAAATCTGCAGCACCACTCTTCAAAGGAGGAGGGATGTGAGAAGACTAGGAAGCTCTGAGGCCCCTGTACTTTGCACCCATGTTTTATACATAGTAACCACATGCAGAGACAGGCACGCCCATTTTACTGACATACACATCAGCAGAAAGCTCTAACATCCACCTTAGATTTAACTGTCTTACCGCATTAAGTTTTCTTTAAAAAGTAGTTTAGTTAAATAGCATAGTTCCATTCTGGTGGCATAGTACAGATTATTCTTATGGTTCTTATATGAAAATATATTTATCCATGCTAGTATGATTTTCACTGAAAGGTGCAGAACCTTGACTCAAGATAACCCCAGCACACAGAGTACATCAGATCCTGTAGTGGACAGTCTTAAAGGGAACTTCAAGTTTGGGCACCAGGTGGAGGAGCTTGTCTCTCCCCTTTCCTGTATCTAGTTATGACTTGCCTATGCTGGCTCTGCTCCTGTGAGGGCAGCTTCTAGCTGCACTGTGAACCCCGCACTTCTTCCTACCAAGGGGGCTATAAAACATGGGTGAGGAGAGAGGCTCTCTAAAACCAGAGGACTTTCCCAGAAGCTCACCAATCTTTTGTTTTCATCAGCAGAACTGGGTCATGCACACATTCTTTTTTAAATGGCTCCACTGAGTTATGCGAATGCTCAAGCTGGTATGCGTTGACATATGTGCGTACGCACCAGGAGACGCCTGCCACCACACAGCGACAGTGAGGAGTTTCTCATGTCTTCTGTGGTCCCTGACTCCTACTCTCTCTCTCCTCAGAGGAAGTGCTGAGCAGCTCTTTACCACTTTAGTTTGCATTTCTAGGGTTTGACATCAGTGGAATCACACAGTCTGTATGCTTTTCTAGTCTGGCTTTTTTTCCCCCTTCAGCATGATTATCTTGAGATTCATCACACTGTTGCGTATGTCAATAATTCAGCCCTTTTTCAACCGGACTGGGATTCTGTGGCATGGTTAAGCCTCCCTTGCTTATCCATTCTCCGGTGGATGGGTGCCTGGTGGTATCCGCTTTTGGGGCTATTCAGTAGAGCCTCTATTTGTTACCTTTGTCTGTGACTAGAGACACGTACTTTGTGTCCCTGTGGGAAATACCTCTGTGAGAAGCATGAAGAATTTTTAAAAAAATATATTTAGTACACTGTCTACAGGGTCTCACTACTTAGATAGGACACACAGTAATCCTCCTGTATTCAACTTCCGAAGTGCTGGGATTACAGGCACACACCGCCACACCCAGCCTCAATGGCCATCTCAGTGCACCCCAGGGAGTGGGGCCGGCACAGCATGCCAGGGACCAAAGCCCAGTCTCTAAGCCTGCCTCAGCAGGTGCTTTAGTCTGCTGAGCTATCTGGCTGGCCCTCACGAAGAATATTTTAAAGAAACTGCAACTGATTTTCCAAAAAAAGCTATATTGGAACTACAGGAGCGCCACCATATGCTGATATACTAACAATACTTGGTATGGTCAATGTCTTTGATTTTAGCCTCTCTCTCTCTCTCTCTCTCTCTCTCTCTCTCTCTCTCTCTCTCTGTCTCTCTCCCTCCCTCCCTCCCTCCCTCTCTTTCATAGTGATTTCCTTTGCTTTACTAATGTCTAATGGTGATAGACATTTCATTTACTTATTTGTTGTTCAGTGAAAAGCATGTTTCAGCATTTTGTCCATTTTAGGGGGTGACTTTCTTCTTACTGAACTTTTGACTGTTAATTTTATGTTCTGAAGAATATTATTTTATTAGATATGATTTTCATATATTTCCTCTCATTCAATGCCTTGTCTCTTTTTCCTTTGGTGGAACCAGGGATTGAAGTCAGGCCCTCGTTCTTGCCAGGGAAGTGCTTATTCCACTGAGCCATCTCTCCAGCCCCTCTTTTCTTCATTTGAAGACAATGCCTTTGTTTTGATGAAGTGTAATCATTAGGTTATTGTTTAAAATTGCACTGTGGGAGTAATGTTACAGAGCAGAGAGAATGAGACTACATCTGGCTCTGGCTCCCACAGCCATTGCAGCACATTGAGCTCCATAGAGTAAGCGCCGGGGCAAGTGAGAGCCGGATGGGTCCTGGGCAACTCTGTACCTCAGTGGGGAGAACAAGTAAACATGGGCGAAGGAGATCCTAAGAGGCCGAGTGGCAAGATGTCATCATATGCATTCTTTGTGCAAACTTGCTGAGAGGAGCACAGGAAGAAGCACCCAGATGCTTCTGTTAACTTCTCAGAGATTTCTAAGAAGTGCTCAGAGAGGTGGAAGACCATGTCTGCTAAAGTAAAAGGAAAATTTGAAGATGTGGCAAAAGTGGACAAGGCTTGTCATGAAAGAGAAACGAAAATTTATATGCCTCCTAAAGCAGAAACAAAAAAGAAGTTCAAGGATCCCAATGCACCCAAGAGGCCTCCTTCGGCCTTCTTATTCTGTTCTGAGTATTGCCAAAAATCAAAGGAGAACATCCTGGCCTCTCCATTGGTGATGTTGTAAAGAAGCTTGGAGAAATGTGGAATAATACTGCAGCAGATGACAAGCAGCCATACAAGAAGAAGGCTGCTAAACTGGAGGAGAGGTATGAAAATGACATCGCTGCCTATCGGGCTAAAGGGAAACCTGATGCCACAAAAAAGGGAGTCGTGAAGGCTAAAAAAAGCAGGAAAAAGAAGAGGAAGAGGATGGGGAGGATGAGGAGGAAGAGGAGGAAGAAGATGAGGATGAAGAAGAGGATGATGATGAATAAGTTGGTTCTGGCAATTTTTTTTCTTGTCTATAAAGCATTTAACCCCCTGTACACACCTCACTCCTTTTGAAGAAAAAAATGAAAATGTAAGGCTGTGTAAGATTTGTTTTTAAACTGTACAGTGTCTTTTTTTGTATAGTTAACACACTACCGAATGTGTCTTTAGATAGCCCTGTCCTGGTGGTATTTTCAATAGCCACTAACTTTGCCTGGTATAGCAATACCCCCCAGGGGGTGGTAAATTGGCATGGAAATTTAAAGTAGGTTCTCACTGGTGCACAGTACAAATTAGTTATATGTGAGGACAGTAGTTTTTCATCTTCAGTTGTCTCTGATGCAGCTTATATGAAATAATTGTTCTGTTAACTGAATACCACTCTGTAATTGCAAAAATAAGAAGTTGCAACTGTTTTGTTAACATTCTGAATGCTTCTAACTAAATACATTTTTTTTAATTAAAAAAATAAAATTGCACTGTGTTTTAGTCTTGTTCCTGGGAACACCTTGACTCACTCAGATGCATAGATTTTCTTCTATGTTTTTTTTTTTCTTCTAGAAGTTTTGTATTTTGAAGACTAAAATTCGGGGTACAGTGTGACTTAAGTTTTGCACATAACAGTGGAAGATATTAATTGGAATTCTTTCTCTTTATTCTTCTTTTAAAATACGGAAGCTGAGGCAGAAGATTTTCATGTTCAAGGCTAGCCTGGGCATTTTAGTGAGCCTCTGTCTCAAAATAAAAAATAAAATGGATGCAACTCAGTGCAAAAGCACTTGCCTAACATGCACAAGGCCATGGGTTTGATCCCCAGTACCACAAACAAATACACACACACACACACACACACACACACACACACCCTGTTTCTCTCATGTGCAAAGTGGTAGTTGATATCAAAGAATGTTCTATGTCAGCCCAGGAGTTGCATTTATAGTCTTAATATTCCTTATTACCTGTTGGAGGAATTGTGCTTAGTATTTTCACATGCATGTTCACATGCAGTTGTAGAGCAAAGAACAAGAGGTCTTGTTCACCTTTTATCTAGTTTCCACAGTGTGCTGGCTTGCAAAACTCCGGTGTGAGGTCACAGCCAGATTGCAACACGGCCGCCGTCATGGCACAGAACATTCCTGGGGGTTCTGAGGCCGCAGCTGCTTGCCACCAGCCGTACCCATCTTTCTGCTCTTGTACCTCCTTAGCCCAGCCAGCCCCACTCTGCTCCCCACATCACAACTTTATTCCAGCAAGGGAGTCCAGGAAATGGAGCTTTTGCAGCTGGCCTGTCGTCCTTTCAGTGTGACTTGTGGAGTTCTCAGGTGGCCGTGTCCTGGAAGTTTACGTGTTGTACTGCTGAGACGTGTTCTGTTTTCTTGGGGGGCTCACCCTGAAAGTGCTGAAGGACAGTGGGCCGCTTCTTCTCTCTGGGGACTGGGTACAGCTGAGTGAATGTTCTCCAGGAGCTGTCTGCAGAAACGCCAGCCCTCGTTTCCCGTTCCTTTGGATGCTTGCCCAGGAGTGTCATGTTAGGGTGCACTGTGGGTAGGGAGACTGCTCCATTCGGAGGCCTGGGGTTGCTTCTTTAAAGTCTGCTGTCATTCTGCTCGCCTTGGTGGTCATACAGGTGTGGGGGGCCTGTTACTGTGGTCCAAACTGTACCGTTCAGGGCACACACATTCGTTTCAGGTTATAGCTTGTGTCCTTCTGAGCTGGATTGCTTATTTGTTTCTACTGAGGTTGAGAATTCTCTCTATGCTATCTGCATGAGTCTTGTTGGCTGTGTAGTTTGCAAGTATGTCCTTTGAGGTAGCTTGACTTCTTATACTTTTACCTGTCCTTTGCAGGTAGAAGTTTTAATTTTGATGAAATACAGCATATCATATTTTTTTTTTCCATTTTAATGGAACATGTGTTTGGTGTCAACACTAAGAGCTGCTGGCCTAGCCCTAGACACCAAAGATTTCTTTTCTTTTCTTTTCTTT
>NW_004524759.1:3386674-3388419 GCF_000260255.1 Octodon degus | reverse complement strand
CTCTCTCTCTCTCTCTCTCTCTCTCTCTCTCTCTCTCTCTTTCTTCCTTGTATGGGGGATTGAACTCAGAATCTTGCACTTGCCAGGCAGGCAGTTACACTGCTGAGCTACCTCCCTGGCTTTCTTATTGTTCAAGAGTCTTCCTTCTTGCATGTGAATATGTAGTTGTTCCACTCATTATAAAAGCTTTCATTCTCTGAGTTGCTTCTGTACCTTTGTTAGATATCATCTGGGGTTGAGTGTGGTGGCTCATGACTGAAATCCCAGCCCTCAGGAAGCAGAGGAATGAGGATCTCTGTGAGTTCCGAGATGGCTGGGACTATGTAGCAAGACCCTGAAACAAAAACAAAAACAAATTCATCAGCTCTGTGCATTTCTGTGCATTTATTTCTAAGTTCTCTATTTGATTCCATTGATCTATATATCTATTCCTCTGCTAATCACTCCTAACCTCCAAGATAATAGTAGTGTTTCAGTATCTTCCACTGAGTAGAGATTTTTCCCACTTGAGCTTTTTTTTTTTCCCCCAAAAACAATTTAAGCTACTTCAATCCTTTTGCACTTATGCTGCTGAGCTATCTCTCCAGCCCTGAACCTACATTACGCTTTGTTACTACACAAATCTCTTGATTCCCCTTGGGGTCCACCTTATGGATTTGAATAGTGTAGAATAACATGCACCAAGCACACTTTAATAGTAACACAGAGTACTATGAAACTTCCCCTAGGTCTTCTGTGCTTCACTAAAATGAATTTCTGGTCCCAGAGAGATAGATCAGTAGAATAAGAACTTGCCTGGCAAGTGCAGGGTGCTTAGTTCAATCCCAGGGAACACACACACACACACACACACACACACACACACACACAGTAATAGTAATTTCTGAACATATATCTTTTTGTAGATTCCCTGGGGTTTCCAATGGGGAAAAAAACATTGCATCTGCAAACAGAAAACTTTTCTTTCCATTTTTCATTTTTTGTCTAGATGCCTTTTAAGTTCATTTCCTTTTCCAGCCTGATTGCACTGATTAGAGCTTAGAGTTCTATGGTGAAGAAGTGTGGTGGGTGAAGGATCTTTGCCTCACTCCCAGTCTTAGGGGGAAACATTTAATCTTTCACCATTAATATATTGTTAATGTTAGAGACCTTTTACTAGATGTCCATTATCAAGTTGGGAAAATTTTCCTCTATTCTCAGAAAAATAGTCTCAACCTTAAAAAAAAAAAGTCGAGTGGGTGTTTAACTTTGCCAATTTTTTTTTGCTTTATCAATGAATCTGATCATGTGGTTTTCTTCTTCAGCTCTTACATGGTGGATTACATTAATTGGATTTTTATTAGAGTAGTCTAGGAATCAGCCCCACTTGGTAATGTATAATTCTTTTTATATATTGCAGACTTTATTTTTGGAAACTTTTTATGTCTGTATTCATGAAAGTTATTGGCCTATAAGGTTTTTTCCTTTGGTACTGTCTCTGCTTTTGGTAGTAGGATAATACTAGCTTTAGATATCCGACCAACTCCAGGTCCTGTGAGTGTGGGGGAGAGCTTCTGCACTGTCCTGCGCCTGCCCGCTGCTCCAGGCCCAGGCCCGCCGCGTGAGAGAGGCACTTCCCTGTGTTGTCCAGACCACTCCCACCTGGCCAGACCCAGCGCAGCCCGCCAGACCCAGCTCAGCCTGCCCTCTGAGTGAGAACTTCCACCGCGCCTTGGGCACTCCATATCCGACCGACCCCAGGCCCT
>NW_004524759.1:3375736-3385959 GCF_000260255.1 Octodon degus | reverse complement strand
ATAACCACTAAGAAGATAACAATGTACAGTGTATTCACTATCAAAACTGTCCTATTAATCAGCTGTGAACCTGTCTCATTCATATTTATTTCTCAATAAAAAATAAATATATAAAAATACTAGCTTTATAAAATGAATTGAAGAGCATTCATTTTGCCTCTGCTCTCTGGAAGAAACTGTGTAGAATTTGATGTTAATTCTGCTTTTAGTATTTACTAGAATTCTCCAGTAAATTCCCCTGGGCTTGGAAATGGCTCTATGGGAAGTTTCAAAGTTAGTAATTCTATTTTGTTAATAATGATAGGGCTTGTCAGTCTCTAATGAAGAACGTGAAATCCAAAGTGCTACAAAATCCAAAACTTTTGAACATAACCCTAAAGCCACAGGTAGGGAGTTCCACAGCTCACTTCATGTGTTGGAGTCAACTGCAGGCATCCTCAGAAACGCAGTAAAATGGTCTTCTGGTTTAGTGCAGAAAGTCAACTTTGTGTGCAGTAGGGCACTTTCTCCATCATATTTCACTTTCTACATGCAAATTTTCCAAATCCCAGACTTCAAAGCGCTTCCAGTCCCCTCCCCCAACACACACAATGGGGAGTGAGCCCAGATCCTTCACACTGAGCTACATCCTTAGCCCTTTACAATTTTTTTATTTTGAAAAAAAGCAAAATAAAAGATAGATTAGGGCTGGCTAGATAGCTCAGTGGACTAAAGCACCTGCTTAGACAGGCGCAGGGCCCGGGATTCGATTCCCTGTGTGCTGTGCATGCCCTGTCCCCAGAGAGTGCTGAGATGTGACTGAGACTGGCTGTAGTGGCGCATGCCTGTAATCCTAGCGCTTGGGAAGCTGAAAACAGGAGGATCCCTATGAGTCCAATCTGTGTAGTGAGACCCTGTAGATCCTGTACTAAATACATAAAAATAAAATAAGATAAAAGATTATATGTGGTAAGGAGACAGATTGCTCTTGAAGAGAAGGGGATCAAAGGATGGGTGGGGGGAGAGAGGGAGGGAAGGACAGGAACCAGAGAAGGAATGAAGACATGCTGTGTCCACATGCCAACTCCACACATGGAGTGTAAGCATTGTGTACTGTGCTTCTGTACTAAGAAGCTAAAAAGCAAACACCTTTCCTATTTTGAGACAGTTTCGCTCAGGCTGGACAGCAGTTTGCAGCATTGCCTCAGTGTCCCGCAGTGTTGGGTGAGCAAGCCTGAGCCACCACGCCCAGCTACGCAGTCAGGTAAGGAACGTTGGGGAGAAGATGTGCCTGTACTTACTTCCTACTGGAAAGTGGAGTGATGTTAACTTGCACTTTTCAAGGACAGGAGCTCCCAGGCTTCTGGCTGGTGTTTATGCAGGTTTCCCTTGTTCCCTTTGGGCCCTGCAGGGCTTGTGGTAAGCGCCTGCACTTTGTTCTTCTCTGTACTTGGCTCCTCTGGGCTACAGCTGTGGGAGAGGGGGAGAGGCTGGAATCCATCAGAATCATTTTTCCCTTGAAAGACCCCCAGCTCTGCCAGCAGCTGTGATTCGGGGCAACTCACTCCTGACCTTCACTGGAATATTTCTTTCCAGCCTCCCTTCTTAAAGCACCTTAATGGCATGTTTAAGGTTGGAATTCAAGTGCATCACTTAGAATTTAGATATTAGAAAAAAAAAAAAAACTAGTAACAGAGGAGAACTCGAGTGAAAGAGCTGGCCTTTTAAAGTCCATGGGGTTGGGGCTGGTGAGATGGCTCAGTGGTCTAAAGCACCTACTTAGAACAAGCTTAGCAAAGCACATGGACCGCGGTTCAATCCCCCAGCACCACATGCCAGCCAGCCCCGCCCCCTGGTGGGCTGAGCTGGCTACACACACACACACACACACACACACACACACACACACTAAAATAAATAAACTTAAAAAAAAATAAAGTCCATGGGGAAACAGGTGGAGAGAAGATACACCGGGTACAGCAACCTCAGTGTTGTGTGCCATGAATGTGAACTAAGATGGACAATATCAATAAGTATGAAGAGAGGGAAGGGGGCTGGGCGGAGGGGCGAGGAGAGAAGCAGGCTATCTCGCGTGCACGCAGCCACTCTCCGAGGTAATTATAAAGTATGTGTGTTGCAAACGTGCTAATAAAATAAAAATGTTTAAAAATAACTCATTTTATTTCTTTTAAAATATTTTTATTTTTATTTATTTATTTGGTACAAGGTCTCGCTACACAGCTTGGACTTGTAGTGATTCTCCTGACTTAGCCTCCCCAGTGCTGGGATTATAGGCATGTGCCACCATGCCTGGTTTTGGTGCTGGCTTGGCGCAGGGCCAGCAGGGCGTGCAGTACTGGGGATTGAACCCCGGTCCCTGCACTGCCAGGTAGGCACTTAGACAGTGGTGCTATCTCCTTAGCCCCCCTCATCACTTGTTTTATAGAAAAACTTGATTTATAGTCTTATAAGCATGGCCAGATTTCTTGTTCTTAATGGCTCTGGATCTGAGCTTTAGCTGAACAGATAGGGACTGGAAAATTTTACTCCCTCACACATTGAACATCTTCTTATCAGTGAGTTTAAGTCCTGCTGAAGGGAGGAAGTTGAATGCAGGAAATAACTCATTTAGTGACGTGCTGCCTTAAACACACATGCTTGTCACTGCCAGCAGCAGCTCCGCAGGCCAAGCCTGTCTCTGGGCAGCAGCTAATGCTGGGCCCACGCATCGCACCACTTTTCCTGACCTCAGTGCATTATCAGTTCTGTTTCTTTTCTCCCATGTGTCTTACTGGTGGTGAGTAGTGAAGAGTACCATGAACAGAGGCATGTGAGGCCAAAACCTATAGGCAGGAGTGCAGTGATGACGGAGCAGATGTGTTTGGGGACCCAAAGGACCCTCAGCTGTGCCCCAAGGCCATAGGAAGTTTCCTGGGGAAAACCCTAAGCACCTCAGTTTACAAGACCATACTGTTTCTGAATTGCAAACATGCGCGGGAAGAGGGGATCAGTGGTGGGGAGGAGGGAGGGATTGAGAGGTGGGTGGAGGTGGAGGAAGAGAAGGGAAAAGGAGGTGAAAACCAGGCATTAATGTGTGTTGTGTACGTGTACCAGCCCCACACAGGAGTGATCTTTATATACTGCTCTCATGTACTAATTTAAAGAAAAGAAAAAAGAGACCGCAATGAAGATAAAAATCAGTGCAGAGAAAACCATACCTTTGCAAAATGTTCAATTGAAGGGAAAATGAAATTCAAAATGATCTTTTAAATAAAGCACATGAATCATGATACAAAACTAGGCAGGCTTGAGGATGCTCCCTCACAACATAAACATTAGTTTGGAATGGAGTCTTTTCTACAGACTTTCAAAGTCATAAAATTGCGAGCCAAGAATCCTGTCTACTCAAGCTTTTATCTATCCAAAAAAGCAACATGAAGATGTTCTGAAAATACCTGATAGTTCAGAAAGCACATGGTGCTTGTGCTTTGTGCTAGGCAGATTTTTACTTGAAGCCATCCTTCAGGTGACTGTGAGGTCCATAAAAGTGTTCCCATAGGAGAGATGCACTACAAAAGGACTCGATGTGTCCACTGAAATGTCATTGACTATCATGGGTCCTTGCATGAGTGATAACGGAAATCAAAGCAGAGGCACTTGGTGTGAATTTATAGGAAAATGTTGTAACTTGGAAAGTCTGAGAAAGTGAAAGGGGTACTCTGGTCTTAACACAGGAAGGTAGGAGGGGACAGAAGGGACACAGGTCTGATAGGGCATGGCAGGAATTCGTTTGACAGGGCACTGTGCGTGTCAGGTCTGGTGGTTGTTCTATCACACTGGTCTCCTGACACCAGAGGAACTGTGCAGCACTGGGGCCCCTGGGTTCCTGCGACAGTGTCCTTGCCTGGCCACCTCAGTCTGGAGACTCTGCTGAAATCTGAGGTGACTTGCTTAGGATAGTGGAGATTCTGGGTGTGGCTGAGGTCCCTGGAAATCTCTCATCCTAGTCTTCACTTGTGAAGGGAGGTGGGACAAACTGGGTAAGTTGGGGCTAATAAACGTGGACTGCCAACTTTTGCACAGTCACTCCCCATAGGGTCAGCCGCAAGCAGCTGTGCAGAGCTGAGCAGGAGTTGGCCCAGGGTTTCACACGGTGAAGGTCAGGCTTTGCTCTCCTCTAAGATGTCCATTGGGCATCTGGGGCTCGGGACAGGAGTCAGAGCTTTCAGAAGAACTTGTGTGAGTCCCTGACTGCTTCAGGGGAAAACACAAACCAGACTTTAAATAACAGGTTAAAGGCCCAGGAGTTGATTTGTCCTTTGTCCTTATGGTGGTCTTGGTGTTGGAAAAGGTATAAACAGAAAACTAGGTATAAGGTCCACATTCTTTAGAGGAAAGACATCAATAGGTTATGTGCACAGATATATACAGATGTTATACATATTTTTATTTCAAAAATAAAATTTTTTTCTTATCTTTCAAATTGCAATTGTTGCCAGAATATGGTTCATTCTGTTTTAGTTTTATTTGTAATATGATCAATATTTAAAACCAGTGTATTTTGTCATGTAGTCTGGGGTTTTGCAAGGGGAACAATACAATACAGGACACATGTTTTATGAGATTATTTATAATAGTCGCCCCAAGTATCGTACAGAAAAAGAGTGCAGGAAATCTGTCTACATACTAAGGACCAAAGAACCAACTGAGGGCCTGGATCCCATTATAATGTCCTGCAGGAGTCCAGCTGAAGCATAAGAGCCCACAATAATGCCACCACGAGTCCTAGAGCCCATGACAATGCCTCATGCAGGCCTGTTTTACAGATGTACACTGGGAAGGCCCACAGGTCAGTGGTGGAAGCTAAAATGCCTGTCCTAGTGGGATGACGGATCTGTGCTAGCAGGCTGAAGCATCAACACTGGAGCAACACTCAAGGTAAGCATCAGAGCTCCTCTGAAAAGAGGAGCCACAGGGAGGTCTCAAGCTTCTCTGAGCATGAGGAAAGCCATGTTGCCATCAGGAAAGTCAAAACAGCATGCTTCTCCAGGACACTGAGCTGTGTGCCATTCTCCCCTCCGGAGCCAGAAAGCAATGTTCAAGGTGAGGACCAGAGCTCCCCAAAAGTGAACCACAGCCATGCTCAATGACAACAAGGTCCCAAGCTCCTCATCCAAGGAGAACCAGCCAAGTTCATCAGGAAAGCCTGCACGACAAAGTCCTCCAGCAGAATGGCCCAAGGGAACCAGCTATTCCTTAACAGCTTCCCAACAGCCCTGGCAGCCTCCCCCGCCCCCCCGCCAGCCTCCCTCCTTCTCCACTTCTGCCTCTTTTGCTGCTGGCAACAATCCTCAGGTGGGCCTCGTACACCCAACACCATGCTGGTTCAATTCAACTGGGTGTCACAAATTGACCACTAGCTGGCAACACTTGGGGTTTCTTTTTTCTATTCAGAAAAGTTGTTTGTTTGCTTACTGCTTTTATATTTTATTTTTGGTTCCAATTCTTACATTGAGCATCTCTAATTTTTGACATAGATTATTAAGAAAGATTTCTTTTTTAAACCAATTATTTATTTATTTTTATTTGACTACAGGGCCTTACTACACAGCTTGAACTCATAGTGATCCTCCTGTCTCAGCTTCCCCAGTGCTAGGATTACAGGTCTGCACCACCATGCCTGATTTCTGTGACTTATTCAGTGCACCCAGAGTTCTGGGGCCAGCATGGCATGTAGTACTGGGGATTGAACCTGGGTCCTTGTGCTTGCCAGGCAGGCACTTAGATTGCCAAGCTGTATCCCCAGCCCTTAACATAGATTATTGTTACAGCCTTTTATCAGCATTCAAAAACACACTCCACCCAGGACACTTTCATAGACTACCCAGGAGAGACCATGCTGGGCACCCCGGGGCCCAGTCAAGTTGATGCATAAAATTAGGCACCACTCTAGGTCTATGGAACTGTTGAAGGCTTGCTACAAAAATAAATGCAAATATTAAAAATTGCCCCTAGAAGAATGTGAAAATTATATTTAAACTAAATCATGATAATGTGGGTCTAAGTGTGCAGATAACATGAATAAAGACCACAAATCAGTGAGAAGTACATGAACAATGAGAAAGTAAGAAAGGATGGCTAGTGCTTGCTTCGGCAGCACATATACTAAAATTGGAAGATACAGAGAAGATTAGCATGGCCCCTGCACAAGGATGACACGCAAATTCGTGAAGCGTCCCATATTTGGGGCCGGGGAGATAGCTCAGTAGAATAAGCACTTGCCTGGCAAGAGAAAGGATGGCCATTTATTTATTTATTTATTTATTTTAGTACCAGGAATCAAATTCATAACCTTGCACTTGCCAGGCAGGCACTTGTGCTGCTAAGCTACATCCCTGGCACGATGGTTAATTTAAAACTCTTATGAAAGTCAAGACTAGAAAAGAATGATTTTTAGACACTTGGTCTCATCAGTACCTAAAACAAAGTTAGTATTTTCCAAGTCTTTAGAAGATAAAATCAAACCGAAGGGCAGACAACAGAAGACAGAAAAAGCCACCAGAAATCTGAAAAGAAAAAAGGAAAGAAAGAAGGAAGGAAAGAAGAAAGGAAGGAAGGAAAGAAGGAAGGAAGAAAGGAAGGAAGAAAGGAAGGAAGGAAGGCAAGCAAGCTCACGCATAAAAGTGAAGCTGGCATGAAATGATGAAACACTTTAGGTCTGGTAGTACCTTTATATGGCTTATGTGCTCAAATTAAAGTAAAGTTTTCCCAAATAAGTTTAAAAAGCAGAATCTGTATGCTGCTTTCAAGAAGCATATATGGAAGAAAATAAAATTTAGAAAATAAAGAGGATAGATTTACAAGGCAAATATTATTATTATTATTATTATTATTATTATTTTTATTTTTAAAAAGAACGTAGTGGTTTCAGACAGCCTAGGTGTCAGGAATCAAAACATTATATGGTTAGGAAAGAGGGTCGTTTTTATCATGCACCCCATACATACAACTCAGATTGTAACAATCAAAACATTTGTGCATGGACTGCTTTCGCACCCTCAGTCAAGGACTGTTAGGAGAGAAGTGTGCAGCTGTGCTGTCACTGCAGGACCCTTTCTGAACCTTGTCATGGGGCTGGAGGACCCTGCAGCCCACTTAGATGTTTTAGTCCACACCCTGTCCTCAGAGAACCTCCCCTGGATGGTGATGCAGGGGCCTCCACTTTCCCCCCTGGGGAAGTTTGTTTAGCAGACACAGGAGGACCTGGGCTCCTTGGGCTTCCTCTGGGCCAGCCCCCAGTTTTCCTGGGTCTGCAGAGCCCCTCAGGACTGTCCTTAGAGAGTACTCCCAGCCTGTCCACAGGTGAATAAGAGCTGCCCTGGGCCCTGTGCCACCCAGAAAAAAGGTAGCGAGGCTGGAACAGGGGGACAGCATCAGGGGCCGCATCTGAACCCCAGACCACCCCTGTGCAAGCTGGTGGTTTGGAAATCACTGTGATATTAACTAGTTTCCATTCACTAGTAGCTCTTGGATTAACTAGTTTTAGTTCATAAGCTCTTTGCTAAATTAATTAGGCTTATGCTATTTGCAATAAAAATATTTCCAATGACTTAGCAGTTCAAGTAGGAAAAGAAGAAGGTTTCAGAGAGTTCTAATAACGTGTAGTCATCCCTTCTGTATTCTGTTTCCATATCTGTGGATTCAGCCCATGAGAGTAAAAAAGTTTGCACAAATTGCACTTGTACTGAACCTGTGCTGGCTCTCTTCTCATCATTGTTTTGTAAGTCATGAAATAAAGCATCTACATCAACGACGGTGATGTGGTAGTGTGTTATAAGAAGACCGGAGGGGAGGTAGACAGGAGGTGTCACTGCCCTGGGGACTTCGGCACAGGTCCCGGGATGAATGCTCTGCAACAATCAAAGGAGAGCTGAATTCATAGTGTGCCGACAGCACTCAATCTTTGGGAATTAGACAGACTGTATTCATATAAAAATATAAGTATGTTAGCTACCAAGTAGCCCCACTTCATTCTGTAAAACATATTTAAAGAACACATTCTTTAAATTGTAGCAAATCTAGAAGATGATTTCCAAAGGTTAAAGAAATACACAGACCTATATGAAAATATAAAATCTTTGCACAGGGCTGGGGAGACAGCTCAGCGGCCTAAGCCCCTGCCTGGCAAGCTCAAGGTCTTGAGTTCAGTCCCTGGTACATAAATAAATAATCCTTACAGAACAACTACAGAGCGAAAAGCCAAGCCACAAGACTGTCGGAGCTTGGGGGAGTAAGGGAGCAGCTCCTCCGTATTCAGGCTACTCTGCGCTCACTGGGCCGGCAGAGAGTTGGGAAGTGGAAGAGAAATAGTTTCTTTCTTATACATTTTATACCCAGGTTGGAAGGAGTGAAGGCACAGCGAAGGAGAAGCCATCCCTGCCCCTGAGATAAGCTTGAGCTCTCCTAACTAGGCTCCGGGAAGCGGCCTCTGCCGAGAGAGGAAAGCGGCATGCGCACTGTCGGGCTGCGGTCGCTGAGTGGCGCAGGCATGGTGTGGCCCTCTGTGCCAGGAGGTCGACCTGGCAGTGTCCAAGCCCTGGACCAGTCTAGAGGCTGAGTGGCTGTGACGAGCCCAGCACCTCCCTGGGGGTACGAAAGGCGACCTCAGCGAAGGGAGTGGAGAGGCTCCCCCCAGACTTCTCGGCTTCGGGGGCGATGGGAACACGGAACAGATTCTGAGTTGGTTTGTAGAAAAATGACCTCGGCCCCATTTAAGTCTGTGGAGTGTGGGCCAAGCAGAGCTCCGCGTCCCCAGCTCGGATCCCTCAGCCCCAGCTCCAGTCTGTCTTCGTGGAACTGGGACTCCAGTCATATTTATTTAATTTTAGAAATTAAATAAATTTAATTATCCATGTGCAATATTAGGGCCAGGGAGATAGCTCAGTAGAATAAACGCTTGCCTGGAAAGTGCAAGGATCTGAGTTCAATCCCCAGTTCCACCACAAAAAAAAAAAAAAAAAAAAAAGTATCAGTTTACGCTTTTGCACTCAATTTATTTGCCACATTACAACAATATAATATATATCACCTCTTTTGCCTTTTTCCACCCTCTTTTCTCCAAGGGCTTGGAGAACTTTCCTTTTACTAATGTGAAAACCGCCCTACAGAGCTATTTATTGTCTTGCCACAAGGCCTATTTTTAGATGAGACAGTTGGTAATACCCTAGTTTTTCTCTCTTGAGATACATAACTTTCACCTAGTCATCCCTAAATAACTGCTCGCCTTGGTTACAAAGGAAATGCAAGAAGAGAGAAAAGCACATGGATAATTTGAAAATCTGAGTTGCTGTTTTACAGAAACTCTACACTGGAATGTAGAGAAACATTCCATCTTAAATCCATGTATGTTTGTATGTGACACCTGGGCCCTCTGTCCCAGTGGCCTGGCAGGTGGAGGAGACCGGAAGCTCTTTTCTGTGGATTTGAGGAACATTCTGGGGTGCTGCTCTTACTCTATGAGGGGGGTGAAGTCGGCCGAAGCCCCCCCGCTGGAATGCGAGCTGAAGCTGTCCCTTCAGAACCGTCCTCGTGTTCCTGGGGTACATCCACTTTTCCCTTATGGCACCATTTTTAGTGAAAATTCCACCCTTAACTCAGCATAAAACTTTCTGAGTTTACACAACTACTATGGGCTCAAAAATAATCTATGTTCATAGATGTTTTCATGGAAGCTTGGGGAGAAGTTTACGTATTATGTAAATCTAGCCTGCTTCCTAAAAATCTATGACAAAAAAAAAAACCTCTGTAATTTCCTTCTTTTTATAATCACAGACGTTCTCTTCTCCCTCTAATTTCTAATTACATAAGAGATTTTGCGTGTACTTCATGTGGCCACTCAAATATGCTATCTTATTTCATCTCTTTCTTCTTCTCCAAATATTTGTGTTACCAGCAGCATTTTCTTCTCTTTTCAAACTACATAGGCCCCTAAAGGCTGGTCTCATTTCTTCTTAAGTTTCTCTAGTTGTGTGCCAGGCTGAGCCAGGTAGAATCTCATGAATCAGCCATATCAAGTCATGAAATACCTTTGTTCATGAGTCCAAGCCATAGTTTATCCCTATTTCTAGCATTATAGCTCTTTTTCTTAAAAAGAAGATATCAAAACCAAATATTTCTCTCCCTTCCTCCCTCCCTTCCTTCCTTCCTTCCTTCCTTCCTTCCTTCCTTCCTTCCTTCCTTCCTTC
>NW_004524759.1:3369796-3375636 GCF_000260255.1 Octodon degus | reverse complement strand
CCTTCCTTCCTTCCTTCCTTCCTTCCTTCCTTCCTTCCTTCCTTCCTTCCTTCCTTCTTTCTCTTTAATGTATTTGGTACAGGGCCTCACTACTCAGCTTGAATTCGTAATGATCCTCCTGTTTTCAGCCTCTCCAGCCCTGAGATTACAAGCATGTACCACAATGCCTGGTCTTGGTGACTGTCTCAGTGCGCCTGGGGGGTGGAGTTGGTGTGGCACCGTGGGGATCGAACCCTGGTCTCCCCGCTTACCTAAGCAGGTGCTTAGTCTGCTGAGCTATCTTGTGGGCCCTAAACAAAATATTTCAATGTTCTCCTATGTATGACAATCATATGTATGGATCTAGCTATGGATATTTAAAAATAACATCTTTAAAATTTAAAAAAATTATTAGTTGAATTCTTAAATTATCTCATCTATCATGAAAGAATGTTGGATTATATCATATTTAATATAATTTTCTAGATCTGAATTACCCCTTTGAAATCTTAGCACATTAGAGTTTTGTGGACTTTTTGAAAGCAGAGTGGGAGACAAACCTGCATATGTTTTTCAGGGAAATAAAATATATAATAATTAGCAATGTGTTCTCTAGAATTTGAGTCACTCCAAACCAAGTGTGATTCACTGTCCATTTTTAGTTTGCCCTAGATGAGGAATTCACAGGGTATAAAGAAAGGAAGAGATGCACTCTAGAACAAATTCTAGTTTCTAAAGTCTTAGTGCATGTTTTTAATAATAAAACTATTGTAGGAAAAGAGGAGGAGGACTGTTGATCTACATGTCCTTAAGTCTGAAGCATGTTTCTCAATAGGACAAATGTAGATCACTTAAAAAAGAAATCGAGGCTCCCCCACCCCCCGCCCCCAGGATTTAAAACAGTGAATATCTTTCTGCACACTATAAAGACACCAATAAATGATAAGATGAAAGCCTTTAAAAGGGACCCAGAGCTGGGCTGGGATAGCTAGAATGATCTATAGCTTGATTGTTAATCTCAAATCCTGCGTGGCTTCCTTCCTAGTCATTTACCGCAGTTGCCTGTTCCTATTTTTTGGACATGAGTGTCTATATATTTTAATGGGTTTACTATGAGAAACCTATAGACCCCTTAGGGGTTAGCAACTTAGTAGTTGGCCTTCAACAATCCCCTGCACTCAGAGGGATGGGTAGGAAAAGGGAATAAGTGTGTATTGGCTGCCCACTCTCTCTTTGGCACCAGGCCAAGCATGCATGAAGTGAATTTTCAGTTTAACAGTAACCCACAACCGTCGGACCAACTGAAGTGCATTTTCAGAAAGACAATTCTCCATGCACAGTTTACTCACCAAGAGCTCAATTAAAGTATAAAATCCCTTTGTATTTCTCCCCATTCTCTGAAAACGGCAATAACTTTGGTATATTCTCACTAGCCGAGGTTTTAGAATTTAAAAGAACTCCAATGATATCAGATTCATTTCACTGTCAAGTATAAGATTCTACTTGTCCCAAGGCCTCTTGCACTCAGTCTTGGCCACCTTGTTAGCCCAGGCCCTGCCCAACACCTGTGTTTTGAGTCATAGTGTTACCTAGTGGTGACCTATGCTGCCCCCTCCTGGCATTTTTAGAAGCAGTAAAATCTGGTTAGCAAAGTTGTGAATTTGAGGGCTGATGAGATAGCCCAGCAGAGTAAGCACTTGCTTACACAAGTTTAGGGACTGGGATTCGATCCCCAGTACAGCAGCATACCATTCTGGCCCAGCCCCCTGGCTCCCTGACCTGGTGACTGAGTCTGGGCTTGATGGTGCACACCTGTAATCCCAGCCCTGGGGAGGCTGAAAACAGGAGGCTGAAAATGGGAAGATCACTATGAGTGTGAGCTGCATAGTTGGACCCTGTACCAAATATATTAAAAAAAGAAAAAGATGCAGCTTTGGTTCAGCTGCTCTTTGACTGGGAATGCGAGCCTGGGGCACATGGCTTGCATTCATTCTCCTTCTTTGATTGCAAGTTTTGGAGGAATAAAAAAAAAAAAACTTAGCCAGGTCATTGTCAATTGTGCCTAGGCTGTGGAATCAAAAACTTACCAGTGGCTCTGATTTACCACTTAATATGGAGCAGGAAAGTGTTTGGCGGTACTCACGTAGGGACAATATAAGGAGGTCTTCTTAGATAAGCACCAGCAGCTTGCTCTTGCATTGTGGCTACAAGTGTGTGTCAAAGCTGCGTGTTCACCTGGGGCACTTGGTCATACTACATTAGGTAAAGAATTTCTTGCTACATTACCATACATATTTTGTTTAATTTTAATCAAAATGACCCTCCAACATTCACAATAGTGTAATTGGCAATAAACCATACCATGCATATGAAAATGAACATTTAAAATCTTATCACTGGTTCACACAGCATAATACAGTATTAATTTGTTGGATTAAATTGTCAATTACTTTCAACACATAAAGAATCTGAGTTATGACACTCTTTCCTTTGCCATGGAAAACTCAACACAGGGCTGGCCAAACAGCTCAAGGATTAAAGTGCCTGTGCCCAGGGTTTGATCCCCAGGCTTGCTTTGCTGGCCCTGCCCCCAGGGCACTCTGAGACCGGGCGTGGTGGTGCGTGCCTATAATCCCAACTCTTGGGAAGCTGTAAACAGGCAGATCACTGCAAGTCAGATCTAGTAGTGAGACCCTGAACACCCTGTAGACCCTTCCCTAAAATACAAAAAAAAAAGAAAAAAACAAAAAAAAGAAAGAAAGAAAGAAAGAAAGAAAGAAAAGAAAAGAAAAACTCAATACAGAGAAGATGGTTGGTTTGCTTTGAATTGCAAATGAGGAAAAAATCTTTTAATTCATATGCTCATTGCTGTCTGGAGAGAAGGGTGAAAGGTAGCTTTATCCAGGGATTTTTCTTTAGCTATTGTGGAGTGGCTAAACTTACCAAAAAGGCCTAGTATTTGACATGTCCACTGAATGAAGGACTAATTCCTAGGGTTTCACTTACAAAGATGCCTGCTTCTTTGTATTAACTTAGGAGGTAGTATTTAAAGGCAAGCGTAGGCATGGCTGTGGCACAGGGAAGCACGGGCTCGTCCCATGTGGTCAGCTGATGCTGAGTCAGGGATCAACTTTGTTGGCATCACCAGGTAGCTGTGCAGAGATGCTGGAGCTCAGGGGACCCCCGAGCTGAAGCAGGGACTGCACCTCACCCACTTCCCTGTAGCACACCCACAGATTTGTTTTCCTAAATAAAATGTTTTTTTTTTTTGGTACCAGGAATCAAACTCAGGACCTCATACTTGCCAGGCAGATGCTTAAACCACTAAGCTGTCTCCCCAGCCTTTTAATAAAATTATTCTTTTTTTTTTTTTGTATTTTTAGAGAAGGGTCTACAGGGTGTTCAGGCTCTCACTACTAGATCGGACTCATAGTGATCCGCCTGTTTACAGCCTCCCAAGAGCTGGGATTACAGGCGCATGCCACCACGCTCAGTCTAATAAAATTATTCTATCACCAGATTTTTCTGCACTTTCTGATGAAGCCCATGCAAAATAAGTTTTCTTACATCTCTTTTCTAAGGGTTGCTCAAGCTTATAAACGATGTGAATTTTTCCTCCCAAGCTGTGAGTCAGAAGGCTTTTTATAAGGGAAACTCCCTTTCAGGCCCATCTGATTAAAGTATTTTAGAATAATTGAAGAGGTGACTATTCAGACAGTGCTCACACACGTATTTCTTCTCTAAAGGAGCCATCCTAGGGCACAGGCTCAGGGCTACGCTGGGGGCAGACTTCCTGCCGTGGGGTTCAGAGTGCTCCTGAAAGAGAAAGTAATTGTCACAAGTCTGCTAGGGCTAAGAAAGAACCGCTCTGGAAAACCGTTTTTCTTGTCTCACTCCTGTGCGAACTTGCAGAAAGCTTTGGATCAGTTACTTGTTAATTTTTATTTTATGCTTTGCACTTAACTGTTGCTAATTCAAGTATCGTCAGAGAGCACTGTCCCTGTTTTAAGTCCTTTAAAGTCACTCATTAGTGCAGTCAGGTATGGTGGACACCTCTAATCACAATCCTTGATGGCTTGGTGGCTGAGGCCAGCCCAGGCTTTAATCTAAGATCTGCCTCAAAAACAATAAACAAGCAAACAAATGAAGAAGATTTTTAGTATAGAAAATTGTTGATAGTTAGTCTCTTTTCTGTAGAGAGAAGCTAACCGTCTAACGTAGACATCTCCAGGTCAGCTAGAGCTTATAAGCATGCTTAGCTGAGTCCTTCTGCTGAGGTTGAGGCAAGGAGCCACCTTGGGCTGGTGTTGGAAGAAAGAAAACTCAAGGGGACAATCACACTGGTAGCCCACGTGCTGCACTTAGCAACCCTATAGGCACTGCAAGGAGGTTGCAGGGCGTGGAGGGAGGTGGATCCTGGAGTCAGGCAGACTCAACGCTCTGGATCCCTGGTCTGCTCAGAACTCCAGGTAAGTGTGGTCGCACACACAGGTCTGGCCCATGCTGTCCTTTGCTGAGTAGAGAGCTTATTAGGGGTGAGTCTTCTCCTCAGGAGAACATGGCTAGTGGTGACTTAGTATTCTCCCTGGTCCCAAGTGCTCAGTGTCAGTCAGTGGATCAGATCTGGAACCAACATTGACTCGAGGTGATTGAGTGCTCAGGGTCCAGGCATACCCCCATGGTGTTTCCTACTCGATTCTCACAATGCCCTTTAACGCAGTAATATACACAGGCTGAGTCTGTTCATTCACTAACTATCCGATGATTTTACCAACCACTTAGCATTTGAAAATAAACACCATTGGTGTGCTTTCCATTGGAAGACGAAGAAACTGAGGCATAAAAAGATGAAGTTGCTCCAGGTAACAGCATAGAAAGTCAAACTTGATTTTGAGCTCAATAATTTATGTCCAGTACCTGTGCTCTCCACCACTGCAATCGAGTTGCTCCTCAGCTTTCCTGTGTTGTGAGTGAAGAATTTACATAAGATTTACAATATGTGTACCTAAAATGTATCAATAAATGTAATTAATTTAAAAAACAACAAAAGACAAAAATTTAAAAAAAGGAAAAAAATGATTACATTTCTCCTTAGGAGCTGGTAAATGTGCATTAATGCATCTCAATTCTTCTTATGTCCCTTTTTGTCCCTTCCCTCCATCTCTTGGTCTCTTTTCCTTTTGCCAAAACAACCCCAAAGCAACACCGCAGCTTGCATAATTGATGTTTTAGAGATCAGTGTGAACAAAGTTTCAGTCACTGGGTGCATGGAAGTGGAAATCTCTAGACCAGTAGGAAGGAGTGATGGGTGTCACTGCCCTGAGTCGAGTCTGCTTCTGGGTTCAGGTGAGGAAGTGGGTACATCTCCTGGGTGAGTCCCTGTGGGAACTGAGGCTTTGCTGCTTGTGGGCATTCTTTTTTTTTTTTTTTTTTTTTTTTTGGTACTGGAGATCGAACTCAGGACCTTGCACTTAGAAGCAGGCACTTAGGCTGCTGTGCTATCTCCCCAGCCTCCTTGTGTCTTCTTGAGATTGATACCCAAGAGCCGGATGCCTGCAATCAGATGGACATGAGTTAAAATCTTAGTCTTGCACAACCCTGCTGTGTGTCTGTGGTCAAGTTGTTCACTTCCAAGATTCTTCACTTCTTCTCTCTACAGGTGAGTACAGAGTGATCCTCACATCACAGGTTGGGAGAAAATTAGATTAACCTTCTTGCATTAATTTAGAATGAGATTAAATTAGTAGCATTTAAGCACAGGAAGGATGCTTAATACAGAGGCCATTGTGGTTAACCACTGGGGACGCATGGAGTGGCCCTGGCAGTATGCTTGCTGCCCAGGGAAGGGGACAACTTGGAAG
>NW_004524759.1:3337692-3365450 GCF_000260255.1 Octodon degus | reverse complement strand
TGTTGAAGGTGCAGCATTAGGGTGTTTATTTGTTCCCGTTCTGTTTTCCTAATGTGTGAGTTCACAGCTATGAATTTCCCTCTGAGAACTGCTTTCATTGTATCCCATAAATTCCGAGTGTTCACATTTTCTGAGAGGAAAGTGAGACGCTGCCGCCTCGGGGACAGGAGCTCCATCACCCCGGTCTCCGCCTCGTGCTCTCCAGCTCAGTTGAATCTCAGGCACCCGGGAAGTTGCTGAGAGAGACAAGGAATGGCCCAGCATTCACAAAAACCCCACGCCCTGTGGCTGTGGCTGAGAGGCTACCCGCTCCAGTCGGAGTCAGAAAGAAAGATGCGTGAAATCCAGGAGGCCGACCTTGCTGTGGCCAAGGCTTTAATGGAACAAGAAATGAGACGGCAGATGTGAACCCACAGGCGAGCGTGCAGGACCGGTACATGGGAAGCTAGCGCCGGAGGACGCCAGGCGGCAGGACGCCTGGCCGGGGTAGAGACGCCACAGCTGCTCCACAGACGCCTCCGCGGAAGCATCCCCTGGCTTGGCGAGGAGAGCGGCCGTGCTGGCGAGGAGCAGAGCCGGTGACTGCGCAGATCTGCTCTTCTAGAATGTCAGAGAACTTTAGACGTTCACATATATTAAGAATTGGCCAAGAGCGGATTCTTAAAAACTGGAGAAATAATAGGCGAGATGGATGTGAGCAAAATAGACACATGACACTTCCCTCCCAATGGGAAAGGCATGTGGGGACCTGAGACAGGTGGGGGTGCCAATGATCAGCATATGTTATGTGTACGTACGTACGAATTTGCCAAGATGAAATTCATTAACCCGTGTAACTGACAAAAAGAGTGAAGAAAAAAAGAAACAACAGCAAAAACTTGACAAAAATCCCTGAACCGATGAATTCTCACACGTCTGTGCTGCAGGTTCACAGAAGAGCCCCTGCTACTGCTTCTGGCTCTCCGGTTTTGGACCAAGATCTGCTTCACCTACCTCAGCTGCACTCTCCGGAGCCGTCACCCAGTACCCCCAGATCCCCCAGCCTGGGCAGTGAGCCTCCCCTTGCACCCCTCCCCTGCCTGTGTCTGAGGAGGTCCTGTGCCTCGCACAGGTGTGAGTCCTGCTGGCTCAGGTTAGCAAGGCCCTCTACCCTTGGCTCCATTCCCAGGCTGTGAGGCTGCATGTGTCCTCCTGGATTCAGAACTCCCCCTTCCTCTTGTTGCAAGAATCTTGAATAAGTCTTCTTTACTGTTTTAACAAATGTCAGGATAAGTTCCCTTTAGAAAGCAGAGAATGACCTAGATATTTAACAGCAGGGAGTTGAATTAAACTCTGAAGTACAGAAGTCACACTGGCACTAATAGACACACAGTGCCCAGCATTCCTTGAGGATTGCACGTATGCTGGACCCAGACCCTTAGAGCTGGGGCTCAGAGGATACTGAGAGTCCCAGGATCTAAGTGCAGTGTCCCCACACCCATCTCAGAGTGTGCCCCGCAGTGCAGGCCCTGCCTCTTTTCTGTCCCATCTCCTTTCTTGGCCCTGTGTGCTGTCCCTCCTGGACAGGGCACCTCTGTCCTGTGGTGACCTCTAGTGATTGAAAGCTGCACACCACGCTCATCCTGGACACAGCCGTGGGTCTCTGGCTGCAGAATGCTGTCCCCATGCTCTTGTTTCCTGCTGGTTGGGGTCCTGCACTGCTTGTCCCTGGATCTGGCCAGCAGTGGCCGGTGGGATCACACGGGGGCTGCACTGAGGAGCAGTGTTCAGTTCAGGGGTCTAGGGAAGCTGTGCCGCCTAGCCCAAGGCACCAAACTCTGAGGTTCTTTGGTTCTGCTGCTTGCAGGAAGCCTTAGGCTCATGCCTGAGGTGTCAGAACGTACAGTGGAGGAGCTTGGGGTCTGTGCTGCCAGCTCTCCTCTGTGGCTATTTTCCAGAGCCCAGCAGTGGGACAGTAGCCCACTGAGGACATCCGCTGGTCTCTAAGTACAGTGCCCCAGGGCTTGAGATCGTCTTCCTCCCAGGTTGCTCCAGCCCAGGAGGGAGATTCCAAGTGGTGCCTTGGCCCATCAGCTGCTGCTCCAGCACTAGGGGCTGTGACCACTGTGCCTGGACTCCAGGGGTTTGTCTGTCTGGTGTGACGGTGCAGAGGAGAGTTTGGGGCTGCGGAAGCTAAACTGTGCCCTTCCAGAATCCCCTCCCCCTTGGTCTGTTGCCTCTAGCCCCCAGTCCAGAGCAGAGATTTGGATTCAAGGGCTCTAGGATCTTTTCTTCTTTTTCTTTCATTGACCTGAAGATAGAGCCTGGGAGCAGGGGCATTCCCGGGGCTGCTCTTTGGTCTCTCCCTGCTGAGGGGAAATTTGCATTTAAGCAGGCTGTGCCTTTTGGCTAAATACATTAGTAACAGGAAGAATGCTGGCCTGAGGGTGAGTAGTGCACTTACAGACCTTGGGTGTGGAGGACGCCCCCTTCTCCAGGACTTAAACCCTAACCTTTGACTGTTTCCGTGATCATTCAGTTTGGTTCAAGGTTAGTCAGGAAATTTGCAAGGGTCAGTCCTCTGGCCCTTTATTCCCATCCCCATCCCTGGAGGCTTTACACAGCGCTCAAGTGGGTGGGCACTGGAGAGAGCAGGCTTAGGGAATCAGGGACAAATGGGGCCTGCAGCAGTGGCCCTCCTGTTCAGGTACAGCCAAGCACCAAAAACGAAAAATCACAGTAAAGGAATAAGTGAAATTCCCATATCCTTTCGCCCTTGCCCTCACTGCCCTTCCCCTACCATGGTTGAAGGAAGAGAGGGAACAGCAGCAACAAATTTTAAAATCCTAATAATATTTCAGGGACCACAGAACATCTGGATCAAGCTATAAATTCTTATTTCCTCTCCAGGACTCAAGTCCTGATATTTTTGCTAAGCAAAAACATCAGCAATGAATAATTTTCAATCTCTAATTATACTTTCCCCACAATACTAATAACAGGAATTAAAATAAGTCTTGTTAGCCCAAAATTCCAAACTCTGAATCACACACACACACACACACACACACACACACACACACACAGACCCAATTCCCCCTGGGCTGTCCTTTGGTAGCATTCAGTGGCCAGGAGCAGTTCAGGTGTTGGGAAGAGCACTGTGTGATTGTGCTAGGGGACAGGGTCTGGCCTGTCCATATCAGTGCCAGCTCTCCACTATGACAGCTGGGCCCATGTGCAGTTGTCCCCAGGCTGGAGGACAATCATCGTCAGATTCCAGACACCTTGTCCCATCCTGATTAATTCTCCTTACGGTCACCTTGTTCATGAGGACAACTATTAAAGTTGAAAACAACGCACCACAAAGTAATGCCATGTATGAGGATTTGAGGCCAGGACATTTTACATGAATGAATCTGGTGCAAACATTTTGTCTCCTTTGTAATAACCCTTCACTGGAGGATTAGGGAGATATCTGGTCAGGATGGGAAGGTCCAAAACTTTCCGGTTTGTGGGTTTGTGGTGAGCTCTTCCCTTCCCCTCTGTCCTGCCTGCTCCCTTGGCCTCCCTCCATGCCCTCCTTCTTTCTGCTTCTTCTTCTTCTTCTTTTTTTTTTTTTCTTTTTTCTTTTAAAGATGATCTCAGCCTGGAACAAACATTCTTGCGAAACCAGCCAGGAATTTTGCCAAGTGTGGTGTGTTCACGTCAGCTGCTTTCTGGAAAATGATCTCGGGGTGAGACTGCCTGTCCTTTTAATTAGTCTGAGGAGTGGTTCCCGAGGGTTTCATCAGGTGGCATTTCCTACACGCCTGGTGGCGGTTTGTTTTCTGAAATGCTGATTAAGCAGAAGGACGACTTTGACCATTCTGTGCAAGTGAACACAGAAGTTGTTATTGTGGTTAAGCTAGAGCTCATAGATCAGTACACCAAAGGGCTTCAGGCCCTGCAGCCTGAGATGAGGGCAAGATTCAGATTTCCCCAAAGAAAATGCTCGCCAAACTCTGCCTGTGTGGGAAGACTGCTTTCTGGGAAGGTCATGCCCTGCCTGGGGACTCCCCTGTCATAGCCTTCCCAGGTCTGGCCTGCCCTTTGGGACCAGTTGGATTCCCAGGACCTGTGTGTACGTGTGTGTGTGTGTGTGTGTGTGTGTGCATGTGCGCATGCAAGAAGTATCAGTCCCGTGCTTGCTTCGGCAGCACATATACTAAAATTGGAACGATACAGAGAAGATTAGCATGGCCCCTGTGCAAGGATGACACGCAAATTCGTGAAGCGTTCCATATTTTTCAGGACAAATCCTGAGGGCATTTCACTGACCTTCTCAGACCAAAAAGCTACAACTCTTGGTGCATAGGTCCTGCTTTACCTTGGTCTTAACCATCCAGTAGAAAAGTATGAAGACAAAATATAGGAAATAAAGCCATGCTGTTAAGTTGAGCTGTGGGGGACTCAGGTCAATAATTTCTGACATTGCCAGTTAAACAGAAGACCCAATGCTATTATGGGCTACTGGACTCTTTTAGAATATTTTGCTGAGTTTACACACCTATAATATTCAAAACGGAACTTAGAAAAAATGGGGTATACCGATGAATGTCCATTTTGTATCTGTGTATTCAAAGTGGTTGGGATAGATATATATAGTTGCATTCTCTTAATGAATAGAATGATTTGTTCTAATGGTGTTTGTAAATAGGATCACAAGTCCACATCTTGTACAGCAATTAACCACTAAGAAGAATATATGCAGTGTATTATTTGTTGAAACTGTACTTCCGATTTGATTTGAAACTGTCTCATTGCTATCTGTTTATCAATAAAACTTTGAAAAAAAAAAAAAAAGAAGTATCAGTCCCAAGACCTGAAAAGAAGACTCACTTTGTGGAATTGCCTCAGAAATTACCAAAGCTGACAAGAAAAGGTCTATAGTAGTACAGAGGTGGCAACGGAAGCCTGATTCTCTTGTCCCACAGCTGCTCCCCAACCTCACTGCAGGCGCAGTGAAGATAAGAGCAGGAAGTGGCTATCTAGAAAGGAAGTAGCTCCAGGGCCGCCCTGCTGGTCCTGTAAAGTGCAGGAATGGGGGCTGTGGTGGCAGCTGCACCTGTGTGCAGTGTTTGTGTCCTCTGTGTGGCTGGAAGACCACACTGGAGGGCAGGGCTCTTGTGGTACAGCCAGTCCTCCTGGGAGAAGGGGCCTAGGATGGTGCCTGTCGCCTGGGCGCAGAGCTTCATCCTGCCAGACATCCAAAGGTCACAGCAGCACCATGAGCTGTGCCCTCTCTGTCAGGAAAGGCATCTCTGTGCTCACCTGCAGTGCTCACTGAGTGCCATCCGCTGCCTGTCTTGTGCTCTGTCCCTCATCCCTTTGCATGGACGCAAAGTCCAGCAGGAGCCAAGGTCAGGGAGCCTGGCTTCCTGGGGATCAGACCCTCAGCAGACAGGCAACTTGCATACCAGCTTTAGTGTGACTCTACTTCCTGGACATCTCTACATTATTTGTCTTGACTTAGCTGGGTCTTGTTTAGGTCTCTAGCATGGTCATAACATGTGTGGTGGTCCTGAAGGAAGGGTGTATGTCTAGGATCTAGTGATTGGGCATCTCCCCCTCTTGTGCCAGGCTGGTGGGCAGAGGCTTGAGCCAGCAGTGAGACTCTGAAGGAGAAGTTAGTCTGTCACTGAGAGATGGGCTTCACACCCTGCTGACTGGTGTGTGCTGCAGTCCTTTGCCAATTTTGGAAGATGTGGATTTGATGTAGTGTAGTGGTTAACTGACTGGAGGGCAACTTGTTATACCCAGCTGAAGTGAACTAGCGTGGTTCTGGGTGTGGGAAGCCCACCTGAGGATTATTGCCAGCAGCATAAGAGGCAGAACTGGAGAAGCTGCTGAGAGGCTGTTAGAGAAGCTGTTTGGAGAAGCTATTGGAGCTGTTGGAAGCTGCTGGTTCTGAGCTATTCTGCTGGAGAACCTTGTTGTGCTGGCTTTCCTGATGAACTTGGCTGTTCTTGTCAGAGGCGGAGCTTGGGATCTTGTTGTCACTAAGAATGGCTATGATTCACTTTGGGGGAGCTCTGGTCCTCGTCTTGAGCATTGCTTCCTGGCTC
The DNA here is from genome assembly GCF_000260255.1 of Octodon degus. Lineage (NCBI taxonomy): Eukaryota > Metazoa > Chordata > Mammalia > Rodentia > Octodontidae > Octodon > Octodon degus. The sequence goes on along the minus strand of NW_004524759.1, from coordinate 3,359,367 downwards.
TGGAGGGAAAGGTGACACATCGTACAGCCTCTGAGAGAGGCTTGTTATGTTGGCTTTCCTAATGGAAACTCAACTTTCTTCACCATCAGAGGAGCTTGGGACCTCATTGTTGCTGAGAGTGGCTGTGGTACTTGTCAGAGGAGCTCTGGTTCTGAGCATTGCTTCCTGGCTCCAGTTCAGATCTCTCAACCTTCTAGCAAAGATCCTTCATCCCACCAGCACAGACTTTCTAACTTCTACCACTGACCTTTGGGCCTTTCCAGTGCAGATCCACGAAGTGGGCCTGAATGAAATGCTGTCACAGGTTCTAGCCCTCCAACTGGACTTGTGAAAGGCACTGTTATGGACCCTAGATTTTCAGCTGGACTCACTCAGGATATCAGGATCCAGGCCCTCAGCTGGATTCTTTGGTCTTCAGTGTGTGGAAGATTTCCTGCACTCTTTATATATGATTCTTTGGGTGATTACTATAAAATAGTCTTATAAAATGTGTCCTATATTATATTGTCCACCTTTCAAAAACTCCAAATCATGATAAAGTAGTTCTGTCTCTGTTACTTTTCTCTCATTGTTGGGACAAAAGACCTGACGCCCAAAATTAAGGAAGGAAAGGTCTATTTATCTTAGTTTGTGAAAGTTTCAGTTCATACTCAGCTGGCTCCAAGGCAGAGTGGCACATAGCAGAGGGCAGCCATTGATGGTGGCAGAAAACAGCCAAACGGCGAGAGCAAAAAGGGAGGAGCAGTGGCAGTGGCGCTGAGGCAGCAAGCCCCTCTCCTTCCTGTATGTTGCATTCAGGCCACCTGCCCCAGATGAGTATAGCATTTGTACCCATAAGCCCAGCACTGGATTATGAATTATTCTCAAACTCTAGAAACTCTGTATTAACTCTATTAAACACAAACTGCATGAGGCTTTGGGGGACACCTAGGCATAAACCATAAAATGTAAGTTAGAAGGCGATGCATTGCATAAGGGAGAGGAAGGCAGGGCTGCTGGATGCTGTGCGTCTTGTGGCACTACTGCCCTGAGGAAGCCTCTCCGCTGTGCCTTGTACTCAACCTATTACAGCAGGGTGGGGCAGTGTCTTCCACATGACCAGGACAAGCAAGAAGAGCAAGGAGCTGGATGTGGGTCCTCAGCACACTCCATGTGTCTTCTCCTGTCATCAACACTGTGTAAGCAAAGGATCTCACTAGTTTCATTTCTCATTGGCTTTTCAGCCCCCAGCCCATTATTTAGTGATGTCTTGTTAACGAGAAACCTTTTATGCAGAGTCAGCACAGCTGGGTTTTATTGTAGTCATCCCAGGACTTTCAGGGAAGCTGAGGAAATCCGCGAGATCTGTTGTTTGCTCATAGAGGAAACATGGAGCTATTTAATATTCTGCTCCAGTGGAGAACCAAGTGGCAACCAGAAGTATAAATAATGGGTCTTTTTTATATGACTGACCTCTGCTGCAAACCACATTGTAAAAAAAGAGAGCAAATTTCCCCTACATTTGGACAAGGTTATAGTTATTCTATTTTTGCTTCTAGCTATTAAGACTCTGAAAGCCCTTTAAAAGGAAATCTATTGCCCTCTAGTGTCAAAGCTCCAGAATAACCGAATTGCTGTGTTTAGGAGCGCTTTTATTTATAAAAGTGCTCTGGCCACTAGGAGGCGTGATGGACCGGGTGTTCACCAAGACAACCAAGAACCCGGTAAATGTGGCAAATACATTGTTTTCCTTCTCAGGTTCATATGTCATTTTTTTTTTTTTCCCCTGAGAAAATCTGAGACTCTCTAAGAAACCCGATCATAAATTTTCAAACTGTTTTTTCAACTGTCACAGGTGACCAGAATGTTAAAATACCTTTAGATATTTATTTTGGTGTTCATAGTTTCAAACAAACTACTTTAGACACTTTTGTCTTTTCAGCCTTCTCTCTCTCTCACCCATGGAGCTGTAATCCACACCAGTCTCAACGTGAGAAAAATGTTTAACACATTCACACAATACCCAGGGCAAGGACACATCTTCCCATGTAATCCAAAATAAGAAACATAGGTGACCCTGACTAGACCATATCACTCAGGCCTCAATATGTCTAGAAAGTGCTGGGGGTCAGGAGGAGAACTCCCATTTTATGGACCAAGGATAAAGGGAAAAGTGAACCTATTCGCAAGAAGGTTTGTCTCCCAGGTTGATTTGTTACAAAGGGACACACAGGCTCGTCCACAACCTAAGCAGTGCATTTGTAATTAAGAATGCATTTGTAACTTACTATGTGAGCATGCCTCAGGGTTCATTTAGGGATATGGTGCCATCTGATTTGGCAGTTAAGCCAATAGGAAGGGAGACATGCTGGAGATTGGATTCAGGACCTGGCCCTGTATAACCCTCTCCTGCTGTTTTTTTTTTTTTTTTTGAACCGGGGATTGAACTCAGGCCCTTGCGCTTGCCAGGCAAGCACTTATTCTACTGAGCTAACTCCCCGGCCCCCGTCCTGCTCTGTTTTTATTTTGATGTTTTCTTTTGAGAAATGGTCAGGCTAGGTTGCTAAATTGCCTTGGCTGGCTTTGAACTTGTGATCCTCCTGCCTCAGCCTCTCAGAATGCTGAGATTACAGACTTGTGCTACCATGTGACTTAATAAGAACATCCTTGAAGAAACTTTTCTGATCAACTGATTTCTTCAACAACAAAAACCCAAACACAAAAAATCATAGCCAGACGAAACAACAGGTAAACCTCTCTGGGATGACTGGGGAATTGGTGCCTGCTTGCATGTGAGACCCTAGGTTTGGTCCCCACCAATAGAAAACAAAAATAAAACAAAAAACTCTAAACCCTAGACACTGTAAACAGAGCCCAGCCCCTTCTAGGCCCTCAGTTCCCCTCTGTCTGTCCTCTGTCTTCTCCCTCCCTCTTCTAGCCCAAGTGGCCTCTACTATTTTGTCCCTGCCCCACTCCTAAGCATGCTGCATCCCACTTCCTTCCCCCACCCTGGCCTGGCGAGATCCCTGAGAGTCCCCTGTGACTATAAACTCTCGTTTACTGGACCTGTTTGCCAAATTCGGGGGAACTGGGCTCCTTGAATCTGGTTAGCGTTCTCTTTGTAGCTTTCTGGGGATCTTTTCTTGGTCTTCTCTTGCACTACTCATTTCTTACATGTTGACTTTTCCCGTTTGCCACATTTCCCCTTTTGATTTTATACATTCAGAATTGCTTAGGGGCCAGGTGTGGTTGCACACAGGCCTGTAATCCCAGCCCTCAGGAGGCTGAGGCAGGAGGGTCATAGTGAGTTTGAGGCCAGTCTTGGCTGTATAGTGAGTTCAAGGCCAAATTGGACTGAAAAAAAAAAAGAGTTGTTTAGGGACTCAGAGACCTCCTTGAGACTAGGGGACTTGGGTGTTGGGTTATAAGTAACATTCAAGTGAGAAAGCTCATGCTCAAACTCCTCTCAAGCCTTTTACTTTTCTCTGAAAAATTAATAACTTCCAGCTTTGGCCGGATAACTCAGCGGACTAAATAAAGTCCCTGCTTAGGCAGAGTGCAGTGGCCAGAGTTTGATCCCCAGTGCACCGGCCCCACCCTGGGGGCGCACTGAGATGGCTATTGAAACTGTAATCTCAGCACTTGGGAGGCTGAAAACAAGAGAATCACTATGAGTCTGATTTATGCAGCGAGACCCTGTAGACCCTGCCCTACAAATACAGAAAAAAAACCAACCCTCAAACCAAAAAACAAAACAAACAAAAAAATAACGACCAGCACTGTAGTCTCCCAAGATGAATTTAGCAGTAAGTTACTCAGGGAGTAGCACGCAGAAACTGCATGCTAAGGGAAAGTGTAATTTTCCCACATCTTCAGGCAGGAATGATTATCTCTATACTACACATGAAGAAACTGAGGCAGGGTTGGCTGGTGCTGTGGCTGAAGAGGTGTACCCAGTAGGCTGTTGCTGGGTCAACTCCCTCCTCAATGCCATAGTTTCAAGTCTGTGTCGCTGGAGTTTCCAAGCCACGGGTCATTCAGGAAATCATCCTCACGATAACTCCCTAGCTCAGCAGCTCTTCACTGAGCCTGTGGGCTTCTTTCCCTGACCTGCGTCTGCCTTGTTCTCCTCGCAGGCCCAGCCTACCTGAAGCACCAGGATGGATCCCTTCCCTCTCCTCTTTATGATCAGTTTCCAATCTCACTGCATTTCAACCCAAGTAATTACTGTTTCGTGTCAGGTACAACGCACCCATCACCTGGTCTTTGGCACCAGTGCTTCACTAGCTAAATCCTTTGCAAACACAGTGCTTCCCAGTGGCAGGGTGGCCAGAAGGTTGGCATGATCCAACCATGTGCTTCTCCATGATACCAGTGCCACCACCCCCACGGGGAAGATACAGCCTTCCGTCTCCATGTGCATCCAGCTTAATCGATGGACAGAAACTGAAACTACTCAGCAGGCTGGCCAGACACTGTACTCTCTAATGAGCCCCCATCAATATTGTTTGGTGCACCCTGACTTTTGATAAAAGTCGGGAAGTAACTGTTAGGTATTTTTTTATCTGCCAAATGTCTCCAAGCAACTATTTGTGTTACAAGTATGTATATTTTTAACACTCTCATACTTCCAAAAGTATGTATTTAGAAAGTCAGCTGAGCAAGGAGGTGATAGAATTCCCTTATGAAAACACAGCCTTCTCATGTGTCACCTTTGACCTGTTGCTGTGCAGTAGCGCCCCAGCGCATAGATTTTTCTCAGAAGACAATTCTGGACTTGAGCCGGGCTCAAGGCTTGTCAATCATGAAGGTTCCAAAGGTCTGCACCTCAGATATTGGCTTTAACAGGCTTACCTTGGAAGCGTTTCAAAGCAGAAAAATTATAGGGCCCTCTGTGAAATGCCCGAGTTTGAGAGTTGTAGGTGTTGAAGGAGTCGAAGGGGACTGCTCCTCATGCTCACCTAAGCTGCTGACAACAGGGATGAGGGACCAGGGAACTTGAAGGTCACCTCCCAGCCGTGCGTGTGCACATGGAGATCGATGGCCTTACGCAAACTCTGCCAGGTCAGACAGCAGCACAACTGCATTGAACCCAGGACAATCAGAGTGTCCTTTTAGTCTTTTTATGGGGGCAATTATCTGTCCCTGAGTTACAAAGTTGAGATGGGTTTCTTGCAGTTTCTGATCCCAATGACATTGCTGCAATTAGGTCTTTGTTTACAAATTACTCATAGCTGAAAGTGTTAGGCTTTTCCACTCAGCTTTCCAAGAATGGTGGATCATTGGGGGGTGTGTAGAGGCCTCCTAAGCATGCAAATTTGCTGTAGATCAACTCCAGATGAGAGGTCCCAGAGGACAGAGCCTATGCGTGAGCGGCCACCACCCAGCACGGCCTCCACCCCACCCGTGCCCCCTGTGCTGATACCCCTCGCTGGAGTGGCAGTGCGTGATGGACCCCAGAGCTCCCAGGATGGTGCTCAGAAGGGAACAAGTATGTGGTCTGAACCTTTTTAAGAACAAAGATTACACAATTTTCTCTTTTCATTCTCCTTAAAATTTGTAAGAGTACAGTCAGCTCCACTCAATAAATGAAGTCATATAATGAAGAATAAAGGAAAGGAGGAGCTCTTCACTATTTTATCACCTCCCTTTCCCCTTCCGCTCCAGTTTCCTGGGTGTCCACACTTAGTGTGAGCAGCAGTGCCCTCACACAAGCTTGTGACCAAGGGAGGTCTCCCCTGCTCTGGGCGATGGCTCTCCTTTCTTATGCCTCACAGGCTGTCTGTGTTTTCTTCTCCTGCATCACTTGCCATCCCCCACCAGAATGCAGCCAGGCCACTCTGAACACCCAGTTTCCTCTGCAGATCTGAAGGCCAGGCCAGGTGCCTGGGCTGCTCCTCCAGCCTCTAGGTGTCCAGGCCACACACACTGCCATAGCTGGGTAGCTTCTGACAGCAGGAGTTTACCACTCAAGTCCCCAGGTCCAGGGTCTGGGGCTCACCTTGCTCCCTAGTCATGGACACCACCTCCTCCCTATGTCCTCACCTGGGGGGAAGGACAGAGGGAGCCCTGTTGGCTCCACTGTGGCTGTGAAAGTGGGGCAAATGAATAAACCAGCATAGAACGACCTGTGGCCCCGGCCTGAGGTACTTTTCGCACCATCTCACTGTAAGGCAGGATGTCAGCCAAGGAATCTGAGGGGGAAGCTCGCATTTAGTCCGCATCATGGTGTCAACAAAAAAAGATACAGTAGTATGTGGTGGTACATATCTACCATCCTAGCTCCTCACAAGGCTGAGGCAGGAGGATTTCATGCTTGGGACCAGTCTGGACAACTCAGAGAGAACCTGTCTCAAAGTAAAATTAAAAAGGCTGGGGCTACAGTTCCGTGGTAGAGCAGTTGCTTAGTTGTGTAACTTTGACTTCAATGTATAGCACACATACAGAAAGTTAGCATATATTCTAGAAACTGAGGAAAAGTCAAGCCTTTATGAGTGCTTTTGTCTTCAATTAGTAAATTAACTAGTTAATCCAATTGCTTGAAACACTAATGTTTCATTTAACATATTTTTTGTTCTTTGTCTTTTTTTTTTACAGGGTCTACAGGGTCTTACTGTGTAGATACGACTCATAGTGACCCTCCTGTTTTCAGCCTCCCAAGTGCTGGGATTACAGGCATGCACAACAACACCCAGGCTCAATCACCATCTCAGTGCACCCTGGGGGCAGGGCCAGCACGGCAGGCCCAGGGATCGAACTCCTGGCCCCTGCATCTGTCTAAGCAGGTGTTTTAATCTGCACAGCTTTTTGGTCGAACCTTGTTCTTTGTCTTTTGAAACAAGGTCTTGATAAGTAGCCCAGGCTGGCAGAGCCCTGGCCTTGCAGGCATCTCCTCCTCTCTCTTGCAGAAGCCATGTGGCCCTTGTGAGCAGTGTGGAGTGAGGGCCTGTGAAAGCTGTACAAAGGGCCCACAGGGAGGGCTCTGGAGCTCCCCTCTTGACCTTCATGGGCTAGCTGGGCTGCTCCAGAGAGCCTGCCAGTATCCATACGGTGTGGCAGGCCCAGGGCAGCCAGAGGCCTAGGGACAAGCAATGGACCTTTTATGACCTAAACTTCAAGGTCACATGACCACTCTTTGATTTCCCCAATTGGCCACCAAGATTCAAGGGAGCAGCAGGCAGGCATCAATCCCTTGTCATTATCTTTGGTTGTGTGTGTGATACATGATAACTGTTAGTCCTGGGGACCTGGTTTCTATGCACAGAGCATCTTGGTCATTTTCACTTCTTTGTCCCTACCCTTGTCTTCACCCTTGTGCCTGTCCTCCTCCACAGCCTCTACCTCCCTGCTTCTTATCTGGAGACCATGACGATCAGACACAGAAGGTCAAATATCACATGGTTTCTTTTATATGGTAAGCCCAAAGTGTAAATAACTTAAAGAGCAAAATAAAAGGGCTTCACTCTTGATAGGAGGAAGATTAAAGAACCCGCGTCCCCTCCACATGGGGAAATATTTATTTGAGTCTCTTGTATTTGCCTTGGACCAAAGAGGAACATTGACCGGTGGCCTTGCTGGCCAATAGGCTGTCATTCTACATAAGAGGTTCTCTCTTAGAAATGAGGCTGACTCTCTCCTGGGCCCCAGCAGGCTGCACCAGGCCACTGGAGATTATCTGTGTCAACAGAGTGTCACCATCAGAGAAAGCCTTGTTCAGATCATGGAAGGAATTTGTAATCGGTAATTTGTGCAGCTAGCGCCAGTAGGTAGAAACCTTTTACAGGTAGATAACTTCTTGTTATTGATCTCCAAGTTCAGTCTATGACTCCCCTCCTACCAAAAAGCCAAGGAAATCCTTCCCCAGCTGCTGGGTACCGAGTATGATTTGGACTCCATGGGTGCCCCAGAGGCCCCCCCCCCAACTCTGCCTTCTTAGCACACCAGCAGAGCCCAGGCCTGCATGTGTATTTACCACACCCAAGGTTCTCAGAGCAGAGTGTGTGCATAGAAGAAGATACTGGTCAAGTTCTGGGCACAGCGTCAGGTGCTCAGGATGGAAAGATGAAAAGATGAGGTGGTTTTCTCCAAAGAACTCAAGGACTGAGCAGAGCCACAGACATTTGAGCAGGGAAACTACAGCACAGCTAATATTTGCTGAAGAAAAAAAAAGATGCCTGTGATCTCAGAGATCTTGGGGTTCATCCAGATGATGAACCCTTTAATCCCTTCCCCTCTGTGCACCTTGGAGCCTTGCAACTGTATCTTCCTCCTGTCTTGCTTTTCAGGGTGTCTCTTTGATTAACTTCAAACTCAGTCTTTTGCTCTGCCTAGGGTTTTGTTGCTGTTTGATGGGTGGGGTTTCTTTTTCTTTCACTAGCACTCTCCCTCCCATTGGTATTCAGCCTTGGTCCTATTTCTTGTCATGGTGCCGAAAGGTCTGAGAGAAATAGATTTGCTCATTAAAAATCTATCCACTGAATAGGGTTTAGATGCTGGCAAAATGTCAATGTTGGAAGCAGAGAGGACAGTTAGCTCCAGTTGCTGTCACAACAGGGTCCCCAGGGACTTTGGAAATATGTCTCTGTCTACTCCAGTGTCTGGTGGTCTAAATCTCAAGGAAACCAGGGAAAGTGTTCTTTAGCTAGGTGACGTTTGGTCTTATTTTTAAAGCAAAAAGTAGAAGTTTTACAGGCCGAGGTGAAGGAAGAGAGGAAAGATTAGATATTTTGTACAGGGGTTTTGACACATATAAGAAGGGTGTGGACAGCTTGGGGCAGGAAGAGAAATCTAGCTAAGAACGTGATGTGGCCCCGCAGATGATAAAACTCATCGTGGGTTTGGGTCCTGGTGGGAAGGGCATCTAATGAAGTTTGGATGTAATCCTGTAAGCAAGGGGGAGTCAGGGACAAGCACTAGGGACAGGGTTGTGATGACATGTTGTCTGTTGATCTGCCTAAAGAAAACCCAGGAGGATGAGTGAGGGAACACAAGTGAAATGTGGGTGGGGACACTCAGGACCTTGGGGGAAGAGCCTCAGAAGAGTGGGTTGAGGATGAGGTTGGTTCTGAGACAATTGAGGTGAAATCTAGGGCTTGAGTCCTGGCCTGGCAGGCTCGGAGTCCGAGACACAGAAGACAGTGCTGCATGGAAGTGAGGTGGATCTGAGTTTATTTCAGATGTGGACCCCATGTGGGTCCATTCAGGTTTGAACCCGAAAAAGCAGAGGATGTGCTGAGAACCACTTCTGAGGCCGTAAAAGAGGAAAATGAAGAGATATTTAAGAAAGGAAGAGGAAAGATCAACCTTGAAGGGGAGGCAGTGCCAGTCAGAGTTACCCTCCTAGAGTGGATGAAGGACCACATACTGAAGGGTGGGATGTTTGGGGACAGGGCATCTGCTGTCCTTTAGTGCCACAGGGGACATGTGGTATGACCCCATCAGCCAGGAGCCAGAACATTCCTTAGTTTGTTCTCACTCTCAGGGACACTGCAGCCTTGTTACACAAGTTGGAAAACATGTGAGATACCATCTTCGTATCTCAGGACACATGATCACATGTTGATTCTAGCGTAAACCGGTTTTTCAATCTGTTCCTGCATTTCCAGCCCACTAGGTTGGTTCAGAAAAACATCTGTTTGACAAGAAGCCTCACTGTGTTGAAGGTATTTCTGGGTCGGTGCATTATGCAATTTCTTATGAGAACACGTTTCAAGTTTGTCCAAAGACTTCCTTCCCTAAGAAAGCTCTAGGAGTCTTTTCCTTTCTCACCAGATACAAGTGGGCAAGATGACCTAGAAAAAGAAGACCTCTGTTGAAGTGTTGTTTCCATAGCTTAGTCACTCATTAAGTGGGTGGCATATTAATGAGAAAGGCCCTGTGGTTTGAGATGAGTTGCTAAATTTGCTTAGCTTCTTGTGAAAACTATTGGTACAAAGGACGATGCTGAATGTCGGGGCTTCATGGCACTGTAGTGGCGTTGGGTGAGACTGATGCTCTCTGGGGCCCTGGAAGGATTAATGTCCAGCACTGGATTATCGAGCAGGGTGAGAGCACTTACCACAGATCAGAGAGTCTCATGGCCAGGGGACCTGGCACAAGTGATCAGACAGGCCGAAAGTCACCGTAACACCCAGCCCAGGGCAACTCATGTTCTGGCTAGAGAAGGTGATGTTGGCAAACAGCTTAAGGAATTCACTTTCAATAGTTCATTATTGCATTCTATTATTTTTTATGGCTATCAATCTTATTTTTATTTTTTATTAAGTTTATTGGTATACTTTAGATACACACAATGATCACTTCATCATAGGGAATTTGTACCTGTACATGATCTTGATTCATGATTTTTTTCCTCATTCCTTTCCACTCTTCTCAACCCCTTTCCCTCTTACTTAAAAAGCTTTGCTTCCATTTCATCCTTTTTTCACTTCTTCTAAGTGATAAGATCTTTATGATGATTCTTTCCTTCACTTTTAAAATTAAATGCTAATCAGCAGTGTAACTGGAACCCTTCGTTTTGTTTGGCTTATAAATGCAAGCATGCCATCATCTGCATTTAACTAGGCTTTTTTTCAGATTGTAATCTCTGTGTATGTGTGGATATACAGTAGGAATCAAGGGTGCCCACTGGCTGTGTCTACCCAACTAGCTGTAAACAACTGTCTTTTCCTACTTGCTCACAACTTCCTCCAGGGCAGGAAGTGCTAGCTTTTCATTGATTCATCCATCGTCCATTCATCATCTATCCACCCTCCACCTCTCTGCTCCCTGCGGAACAATGGAATGTCTGAGTGCATCAGGCATAGTGCTGGGCTTGGGTGTGGATGGGACATACGCTCTTTCTGTAAGGAGCGCACGGTCCAGGAAGGGCCATGGTTCCCAATCATGGCTGCACAGAGGAATCATGTAGAGACTTAGACTCCAGGAATTCTGCTCTTATCATGCTACAGTTTGACCTGGGCATTGGTGCGGGTTTCTTTTTCTTTCTTTCTTTTTTTATTTTACCTTCCATGTTTATTCTAGTGGCAAACAGATTGAGAGCCATGGTATTAGCCTGGTGGGCATACACTGTATGTAGTTTTTTTTTTTTTCAAAATTTTATTGATAAACAGATAGCAATGAGACAGTTTCAAATCAAATCGGAAATGCAGTTTCAACAAATAATACACTGCATATATTCTTCTTAGTGGTTAATTGCTGTACAAGATGCGGACTTGAGATCCTATTTACAAACACCATTAGAACAAATCATTCTATTCATTAAGAGAATGCAACTATATATCTATCCTAACCACTTTGAATACACAGATACAAAATGGACATTCATCGGTGTGCCCCATTTTTTCTAAGTTCCGTTATTGAATATTATAGGTGTGTAAACTCAGCAAAATATTCTAAAAGAGTCCAGTAGCCTGTAATAGCATTGGGTCTTCTGTTTAACTGGCAATGTCAGAAATTATTGACCTGAGTCCCCCACAGCTTAACTTAACAGCATGGCTTTATTTCTTATATTTCGTCTTCATACTTTTCTACTGGATGGTTAAGACCAAGGTAAAGCAGGACCTATGCACCAAGAGTTGTAGCTTTTTGGTCTGAGAAGGTCAGTGAAATGCCCTCAGGATTTATCCTGAGATGTATGTAGTTTTATAACAGAAAAAACCCACAATTTTATTGGTGCACTGAAGAAAATCTAGCTATACGCTCCCTACCTTTTACTGCTCATTGCATTGAACACAGAACATAGGGTCATAAATAGAATAAATTGAGTGTTTCTTTGCTAAGTCAATTTATTTCTATTAGGCTTTATTGCATCTTCAATAGCATTAGAAGACACTCTCAGTTGCACTAAAATTAAATAATTTTTCATTTATTAATTCAGTTTTTGTGGTGAATCCAGGGCCTTTTCACTGGGTTTCATCCCTAGCCTGTTTTATTTTACAGAATATCTCTAAGTCACTGAATTGTCTGGGTTGACTTTAACTCCCAGTGTTCTTTCTCCTAAGAGTGCTGGAATCTCAGGACCATGCCTAGCTTGGGGCTATTTTTTTTTTTAAAGAATTAATAAGAAAAAATCAATGAATCTAATTGTTGCCCTATCTAACTTTATAGATTTTGATTCTTTATTTGATAAAATGTTTCATCTTTTAATGAACAACATTTTTCCTGTGGTATTTAAATACATTTCATCCTTAGGCAATCTTTTTTTACTTTGAAAAATGTCTTTTTTTTCTTATTAACTTTTTGTATTTAAGTTGGATAATTTAATAAATTAGGACATATATAAATTATCCATTTCAATGCACTTCGTGTATCTAAAATTATAATTGTGACACCTGTCAAATGTGTATAAAACTGTTAAGTAGTGAACTTCTGAGCTGGATGGAGAAATGCTACCTTTGGCAATGTGGTGGCTGTTTCTAGTCACCAGGGATCCACTGTCACCCAGAGGCCCATTTGGAAATGACTTCCTGCAGCAAGCATGAGATTAGGGGGCATACAGTGGTGAGGGGCATGGATTGGAGATGAGTGTCTGGTGCTGAGTGAAGTTGCTTTCGGGGGAAACACAGAATTAGTAGCAGCCACTTTGTAGTTCATCAGAAGCAGCAGGTCTCTCTAGAAATCCTCCTGATAAAACTAAGTTCCTGTGGTGAACCAGGTTAGTGTGCAAACGTGTGCCTCAGAGCGTGGTATTGGGCAGCAGCATATGGGCATGGATGATGCTTTCTTGGGTCCCACAGTACCCTGTGCCTGTGACTGACTGAGTTACAAGGATGGGTGTGGGTGCCTGCTCTGGGATTTTGTCCTTCACAATGAGATCTTCTGTTCTTTCCTAACCCACTGACTGGGATGAGCTTCCTGGACTCCAGGAGAAAGGTAGAAGGAGTCAGGGACCAAGCAGGGCTGGGGGCACCACACTGCCCAGACCTCCACAGAGAGGAGTAGGCCAACAGACTAGAGCTACTCCTGCATGGAGTCCCTGTCAGGCACAGCTGGGACCCAGCCTCACACACCCTCCCTTGCATCTTTCCAGAAAGAGTTCCCTGAAATTGCAGTTTATTTTTCTTCACCCTTTGCTTTCTGTGCAAATAGATGTTCTTCGTGAGCTAGACAAACTCCTACTCATCTCCAGACTCAGATGAAATGTCTACACTTCTCTGGGGTCTTCCTTGATACCCTTACACACGATGATGCTCTCACCCCTCATAGATTCTTCACTTACACCTACAAGAGTGATTCCATCTCTGCTTTATTGAGCACCAGCCATATATCATGCAATCCCCTTTAAATCGTCCTTACCTATGATGGCACATTCAATCTTACAATGAACTCATAGGGTGTGTCCTAAACTTATGGTATAGATGAGGACCTTCAGGCTTGGTGTGGGAAGTGAGGTGATTTTCCCCCAGTTCGTAAGATATAGTAATCCAGGAATCCAGACACAGATTGCCCTGGCTCTAGCTGTGTGTTCCAATGCACTCTGCCTTTTAGGGTGTTGCACTTCGTCACTGCATGTGCCTCTTGTTCCGTCATGCGACAGACTCTTCACAGCTAGCTCGTTGAGGGAACTCCACAGATTCCACTTAAGCAACCGAGTTACCGCCCAGTTTTCCTTGCCAAAGTTGTGTTCAGGGCCAGGAGAAGCACTCTACTCTGGACTTTGAGTTTTTGTCAGCTCATGCACCTATAATTGATGTGATTTCACATCCTGGCTGGCTTTTATTGCTGTCCACGTGTTGGTCTTTCTCTAGGAAACAGAACCCCATGGCTGGGTGGCTTAAACAACAGAAATTCACTTTCTCAGAGTTCAAAGACTAGAAGTCCAGATCACAGTGCCCATAGGGGTGGTTTCTGGTGAGGCGGCTGTCCTTGGCTGGCTTTTCACTGTGTCATCATCCATGAGCCACTATCCCTTGTGTCATTCCTAGTAAGAATGCCACTCCCATGGATGGGGGCTTGGTCGTGGGCGGCACAGAGCTTCTGCAACAGCCTGCAACACACAGCATGGCAGTGCTCTGAGAGGACAGTTCATGGCTCCACGACAGACAAAGGGTAGCAGGCCCAAGCTGTGGGCCACAGCTTCAGAAGATTGCAGTGGAATTTCAGCTCTGTTTTCAATCTTAGGGCGACTTTGAGCATGTCACCCAACTTTTTTCTTCTACTTTTAAGTGTTTATTTTTCTTCAGTGAGTGCATCAGGTACCTGTTCAATTAAGAAAACCATCCTTACAATTCAGGGATGCTATGGTTTGTGTATAGTTGTCTCCCTAAAGCCTCATGTGGTCTTGGGGCAGCTTTTGGAGTTTGTGATTATTGTGGATGTGGATGCTGCACCTGTCCTGTGGCACATAATTTGCATTTCAGTGTAAGGAGCAAAGAGAAGTTAGCTGCTTAAACTGCTGCTACTCCTCTTTTTGTGCTCTTGCTCTTTGCCACCACCATGAAAGGTTGCTCTCTGCCATGTGCCAGGCTGCCTTGAACCCAGCTGAGTATGGACTGAAACCTCCAGTAACTGTGAGCTAAATAAACCTTTCCTTCCTTCGATTTGGGTGTTGGGTATTTGTCCCAGCAATGAAAGAAAAATAACTAAGACAAGGGAGTTTTTCCATTTTTCAGGACTGCTGGGTCTTGAACCCAGGGCCTAGACCCCACTGGCCTCTCAATAGGTGCTGAGCAGTATGGCTCCCAGGCCCAGCGAATGTCACTGGTGCACAGGCAAGGGCTCCTCTGGGCAGGCAGCTGCTCTCTGTCTGGCGTTCTTCTTTCCCCATCACTTTCCTTTTCCTTCCCTGTCAGGAGCCCCAAGGCTGCAAGCCCTTCGTGTGCTACCACACTCCCTGCATGCATGCATCCCCTTGCTGAGACTCCCACCCACCCCGGGTCCCCAGCAATGTCAGAAGCTGCCAGTGCCAGTCAGACTCTTCTGGCTTTACCAAGGGCTGTTTGTGTGGCTGCCACCTTGAGCAGTGCCCATTCCCTTGGCATCCACAATGCCACTCCTTTTGTAGATTCTCATGTGTGCCTGAGGACTGATCCTGTGCTTTCCAAAAGGCCTGGAGATCTCATACCAGGTCCTGTGCTTGTCCCATTCTGTCAGTCATTTTGGAGAATTGCTGGAAGGGGGTGGGGGATCCTTGCTTCTCTCTTCTCTCAGACAATGATGGTAAAACAGTAGTTTACAGAGACTGTTGTGCAAGCAGCAGCAAACACCGAGCACGTAAAGCATTACTGCTTGGTACCTAGTGTGTTTCGTCTTAGCAACCTTCATGATGTTTATCTTCTCTCCTTAATACTCTTTACTTCCATGCTGCTCTGTCCCAGGGGTTGGCCTCACACTTTCCGGCGCTGGCCTTCCTGGCCCTGACCTGGTTTCTTGGCTCTACCTCACCCAGGGCCACCAGCTTGCTAAGTTTCTCACACATTGTTTCTGAGTCCAGAAAAACTTTGTTACTCACTTTGGGTTCTTCCTAATTTACTTTTTCTGTCTTTGTCATATTCACTCGGACATTTATTTGTGATAAGTAAAATGTTTCTTTTATTTTTTCACTAATCACTGGTAAGTCACTTGTTCAATGTACTTAACTGTAAAGTGTCACATCAGCTTTCCATGGGCTTGATAAGGGACACAATAGTCCTGAGAGACTAGTATGGTCCTGGCTTTTCCTAGTGTTGAGGGTGCACTTCCGGGCTGGCTGAGGTGCACTTCTGGGGTACTCATGGGAGAGCATTGCCGAGAACCAATATTCCCTGTCCTTCAGAGTCCTCGGTGTGAGTAAACAGCCCCTAGCGATAGCTCCCGCCAGCTGGCCCTGCCGCCCTGCCTGAGCAGAGGTTTCCCTCTGCTGCTTCACATATCCTGCCACAGCCACACTTCCTAAAGGAAGGCCTTTGCAGCTACTACCCTCCCAGAAGGTGCCCGATCAGCCCTGCAGCTTGGGTCTCAGCCCCCGAGCCCTGGCCTCTTCCTGCCTTCCTCTTCCCAGCGCTGTCGCCTTCTAGCCTTGGTTTGTTCTCCTCTCAAGACGTTCCACAGACTCCTCGGTTTTTCCCATGCCCCATGGCCGCACAGCAAAACTCCAAGCATTCATTTCCAAAGTCGCCTTCATTCGGGTACAATTAATACATGATAACATTTGCCAGTTTCAAGTTCAGATGTCATTCATGACCTCATAGTCATGTAAGCCTCACTGCGACTGGTCTAACCAACTGTGTCTGGATGCCCCCCACCCCATGGTCCCTGTCCACCCCAACCTGCCCTTTTTCTCTTGTGTGGATTTCAGCTCTGTGGGACCCAGTCTGCCCCCCTCTGCACCCAGTGCCTTCTGAGCGCAGTGGGGTCCCTGGCAGGGGTGGCGCCGCAGGCTCTGCGCTCCTGAGCTGTGTGCTGGGCTGCTCCTGTGACTGATCCACAACTCGGGTCTTCACAGGTCCTCTCGTTCTTCTTCCCGAGGTCCAGTTCGGCCTCGCACAGCCAGATAATCTTGGTTTTTCTCTTCACACCCGCATAGTTGCTGGCGGAAACTTACCTCCACGTGTTTCCCCTCCCAGAATTTAATGGTCTTAAAGCAGAAACTGGTCTTATTTGCTTCAATTTCTTCCATACCTCACTGGAGCTGGCTGACTGGATGGACGCCCTTCTCAGCTGAACTGGGTGAGGGCTGAGAAGTGGCAGCATCTGGGTGGACTTGCGTTCCATCGCCCCAGAACACTGCCAGGGCCTTCTGACCCAGGTAAGAGGAAAGTGTTGGACTGGGGCTGGCAAGAAGGGAGTGGATTTTCCAAGAGGACGAAACATTTCTTTTTTGCACTTGGGGCTAAATGAAGTAAATTAATCACCTCTGATTCACTCCGGCCTCCCAGGTCTCAGGAATGTGGAAAGGGCGTGGCGGTTAAGCAACGCTGGCTCTGAGGGCCACGTAAGTCAAGGATTCTGAGGTCTGCATGGTAAACATAGGATGGATTTCTCAACACGGGATGACCAGCAGAAGAGGAAAATACCTGGGGGAGAAGCAGCCATTCAAGGAAGGACCGAAGTGCTCTGTTCATAAACGCTGTGTGCTCAGAGACGAGCTGGCATGCCTGGCCAGGAGTGGGTACAAGCTCATCCTTTCACCCACATGAATTCTTTTACTAGATGGTGTTTACCTTTGTCCACATCCAAGGATGGGTTTAAACTCAGAATGTGGGTGGCTTGTGCATGCTTGGGAAGGTCTGTGGGCTTAGCAGCCTGTCCTCATCCCACTGCGAGGACTCAGTGTCCTGGACCTGCCTTCCTGTGCTATAGGGAAGACCAGGGCTGCTGCTGGCAGCTGCACCGGTAGGCACTGAAGTGTGGGGATCTCCCTCTCTCCCTCCAGTGCAAGCACCCTCCCCATATCATAGTTGTTTCCAGCACCAAAACATGTGTGTGTACCTTTTGTGTCTGTGCACATGTGCACCCGTGTGTGCACATGTGTGCCTGTGTTCCTGTGCACCTGTATGTTCGGTACTTGTGGTGGGGTGTTCTTAATAAGACACTCGTGTTGGTGCAGTGCCACAACCACTCATCATAGAAAGGATATCCAGCTTGCGCCTCTTTAAGGTCCATCTATTTAGGGAAAATGGTTCCTTTTCACTCATTCCTTGGGCTTCTGAGAGGCAAGTGTAACAGGAGGTATTGAGGCCAGGTGGTCAAGCAGGCTTCATGGTGAACTGGAAGCAAGTATGGGCGGGGGCTCAAGAAGGCTGTGTTAGTGAAGCTGGGGACAGAAGTACTCTCTGGACACCGGAGGCTTCAGGTGGAGGCACTGGGCTGCAAGCTCCTCCCCAAGGATGGCACCATCCAGGGTTGGTGATGGAGGGACTCCCTGGCCAGCTGGGCTGTCATCAGGGTTGGCATCTCATCACCTCGGGCTTTGCCAGGCTGCTTCAGGATGGGACCTGTGTGGATGGTGTTATCTTTCAGAAGGACTTTGTACCCACCTTCTACCTGGGAGGAGGAAAGAGTGAAGAGGTAAAGATAAGAGGGCTGGTGAGGGCCAATGAAGGCTGTGAGTTGCGTGCTCTTTGAGTGTGGCCAGGTTCCAAGCCCGGGTCAGAAACGAGCCTTCCTGATGGGTTTTGGTGAATCTTTCACCTTGCTCCTGCTCCTAGGAGTGGCTGCATCTGTCCCCACATCATGCAGAGCATAAGGACGGGGACAACTTGCATGGTTGCAAGTCCTTCATGGGAACCTAATCGTGCTGATCAAGGAGCCAGTGGTGTCTACAGACAGCACCCTTCTCCCTTGCTGTGCCCCCACTGCAGAAACATAAGTGACACAGGGGGACGGAACCAGGTCCATGTCAGTACCGCAGTGACTGAGCTGGCAGCAGAGTGGGAGTGGCTGTGATCAGAGTGGCCGCTGTGTGGCTGTTCCCATTTCCAGGGCGGCCCAGACATGTTGTGCCATTAAGCAAGGACCAAATCCAGGGATTCCGCAGCAGAGCATTAATTACAGAACAAATTCCAGTGACCTGGGCAGGCCAAGCTGAAAGGGCCCAAGCAAGGGGACAGGTCAGGGCCTGGGTCCTCTGTGACCTTTGCCACAGGAATCTGCTCCAAAGGACTTGCCCCCACAGGAGCTTGCCTGACAGGAGCTGCAGCTGTCTGTAGGTGTCTAGAGTTCCTATGGCAACTGCATCTTGGAGTCAGTTTTATATCTGATTGCTGTAGCTTCTAGGTTTCTAGTTTAGCATTCTGGGGTATGTGTGTTTATGTGGAGAGAGGGTGTACGTGGGGGAGATAGAGATCTTTATTTTCTTCTTGATATACTTACCTTTATTTTCTTAATTTGTTATCATAACCATATACAAGGCAGCCAATTTGTGGAATAGTTTGATATATTCTGTTTTTTTAAAAAAATAAAACATTTTAAAGGATGTGTGCTAATTTGCTAAGATTTTTTGGGAGAAAACATAAAAAAATACATCTATTCACAGTTTATCTCTAGTATTTCAATAATAGCATATTCATTTTAAGGGGAGCTCTATTACATGTAGATAATATTTCTTGAATATTTGGGATGGATAGAACAATATTAATTAACTTATTTTGTGCTCACAATAATCCCTGGGGGCACAGAAACTTTCATTCCCATTTTATTATTTTTATTTTTTATTTTTGGTGGTACCAGGAATCAAACTCATGACCTCACGTTTGCCAAGCAGGTAGTATGCCACTGAATCACATTCCTGGCTTGGTTCTGACTTTAGAGGTTAAGAAATTATTAGAACCTTGTCAGCCACAGTGGATAGCAGAGCTGAAGGATTTCCTACAGAAGTTCAACTGAGTCTCTGAGGAAGCCACTCTGCTCTTCCACACAGAACTAAAGTCTGCTAAACACCAAACAGTAGCTCTGTGTGTGTGAGAGAGAGAGAGAGAGAGAGAGAGAGAGAGAGAGAGAGAGAGAATGCACTAATTACTCAAAATAAATCTCACATCGGGATGGTTCTGTCTCTCTGGAGATCCCTAATTCAATGGTATATAACTCAGTTAAAATTGAGCAGCTCTTATCTCTGCCTCTGTCTTGAGCCTCAGGAAAGAGTTTCCTAGCAGGTAGCGGCAGAGGAGAAAGTCAGAGGAGCTCAGGAAACTGTCTTTCCTAGTCAGCTGCTTACCGTGAGACTCTGGTAAACCGATGGATATCCGAGGGGACCAAGATGGGACGGCAGGATGGAAGTGCAGCCTGCAGAAGGTAAAGAGTTGGGGGCTCTGTTTTTGGTAAAAGTTGTATGAGTTGGGAGGTTTTCTTACAGGTCAGGAACTATGCTAATTAGTAGGAATTTTTGTTGGTTCCTCTGCTTAATTATGTTCCTCTAGTACACAGTTGTTTTCTGATTATGTGGCTGATGGCCTGGCCCAGGACCTCTGAGCTGGTCGGTGCTGGCTGTCTACTTTGAACACACAGTCCTTCTGACCCCTTCCCCTCCAGCCCTGCAGCTGCTTTTCTAGGCTCTATCTTTCTAAATTCTTCCTTCAGTGTCCCTACAGTAATTCTATTTGACATACTATAGTTCTTCTCACTGTCAGATCTAACAGTATCAGAAATATCACAATTATTCCACAATAAAAAATCCATGTATTAAAGGAGAGCAGCCCTTTTGTAGCTCTAGGAGTCTCACACTCAACATACCGCCAGCTGGACTTTCAGTTTCAATACAGTCACCAAAGGAACTGGGATAACCTCGCAGAGGATCTTCCTTAAGTATCCCAGGGCTCCTCAAGGGTGCCCCAAGGAGAGCTGCAGATCCACTCTGGGGAAGCCAATGCCCCGCGCCATGTGGGCACCCATCTGCGAGCTTGTGCTTGCAGAATTGATCTTCACTTGTATTTTCCTTCTTGCTAACATCCTTAGGAATTGTGCTGTCTGCCCTGCGTCTTCTCCACCAGCCTTTTACTGAAGTTTGGATTCCATGATAAAATGCAAATCAGTGGTGAAGTGAAATTCCCAGCACTGCCAAAGGCGGGGGATTGTAGTGATTGTTGAACACAATGCCAAAGAACTCAGTCCTATTGCAAAAAAGAATACCAGCCACAACGAACACAGAAGATGAGAACAGAAGGTGACAGAAGTCTACCAGGATGAGGAAGTCATCAGGATGTTGGAAAAGCTTGATTCGAATCTCACAGGATTCAGACACACTCAGGAAACTGATAACCCCCACAGCCTCTACAAGGAGGGCAAGGTACACATCACGCTGCTCAGGGCCTGTGAACCTGCACTGAGGAGCACAGAGCCCTCCCTGGCCCTCACTGAGGCCCAGGAAATTTATATTTGTACAAACTACAAACCGTGTGTAAACCATGGAAAAGTGAATGGAATCCCAGTAAATTAATTCCCATCTGCCACTACTGGTGCATGCATATCGAGAATTAGGATACTAAGGCATGTTTGTAGCTGTGGGGAGCCCAGGGGGTCGTAAATCCAGCTAGGGTGATGGCTGACTGGAACAAAGGCCTTTGTCCGGGTTGAACCCGGGAGCAGCTTGAGGATGAGTGAGTGTGCGAGGGTGGGAAGCAGGTGAGTGCCCTGCGCTGGGCTAGGTAGGAGGCCTGAAATCTGCTCTGCAGTACACAGAGTGAAGGATGTGCAGAAAGAGGAATCGGCATTATACACTTCAACAGCAGGATCTCAGCTTTTGGGGTCAGTGCTTCAGCTCTGATGTCTAATCTTTCGTGCCCTGGGAAGTCATAGCCTGTGATCTCGAGGCGCAATCTCTCCGACAGCATGGGCCGTGGCTCTCTCTCCAGCGCTGCCTGGCTTGCATGTTTTTTGTTGGGAGATTCAGGGTGGGGCAACACTGACCTGTCCACCTTGCTTCAAAAACTACACTCAGCACTTCTGCTAGACTGATTTGTATCACCTAGAGCCAACTGAAGGGATAAGGAAAAGTCCTAGCCCTGTACTTACCAATACATGCAGCAGAGCCAGCCTTAGCCAAGATGGGGAGAACTGCTCTTCTTTCAAGGAGAGTCGTCCAGGTGGCTTTCCACAATGGGACACAAAAGGCAAGTCCAACACCACAGATTCCTGCCAAATGGAGTATTGCTCCTGTGAGTGCTTTTAGATTATTTTTTAAAAATATATTTGGTACAGGGGCTGGGGAGATGGCTCAGTGGAATAAGCGCTTCCCTGGCAAGCACAAGGGCCTGAGTTCAATCTCTGGTTCAAAAAAAAAAA
>NW_004524759.1:3336047-3337475 GCF_000260255.1 Octodon degus | reverse complement strand
TGGGACCGGGGATCGAACCCCTAGTACCTCTGCATTTGCCGAAGCAGGTGCTTAGTCTGCTGAGCTGTCTTGCTGGTCCACTTTTTGATTTCTTTGCACCCACTTTTCACTTCTGTTTGTGTGCCAGCTGTGACTCAAAACTCACTGTGAGCTCACACGCTCCTGCAGCCACTGCTTGCCACAGCTATCACTGATGTACTCCTGGGGCAAGGGTGGTACATGCCTGAATCCTCAAAGTCTTTCCTGTAAGATTTCCTTCTTTCACCTTGGTTCTACTCTTTGGGTGATTTGTTATGTGAGCAGGTAGTTAACATGCCTCTGGGGACATCAATTAGGGTTCTCAAAGTGAGCATGGGGAAAGACTATAGAGCTTATGATGCTCACAGAGCAACAGGAACTTGAGGAAGGGGTAGGGTGTGCCAGCTTGGATACCTTGTCATGTGGGGATGGATAAGTCAGGGAGAGGGGCCTCAGGATGTGGGTGGGACCGAGCATCCCAGGGAGGATGACTAATAGCCACATTGAGGAACAACCTGAGCAAAGAACAGTCAGAAGCAGCCCATGGGTAGACCTTTTTGAGGACAAATCCCAGAGGAGGTGAAGGTTACCAGGAGACTGGGAGGAGAACAGAGAGCTAGGGAGGGCGCCCGTGGCCTGGGGTCTCACAGGCAGACACTGGGGACTTGTGTTTTACTCCAATCATTTTCCATGAATGAGCACACTCGCCCCACTCCAACACTATTACAATCATTTAAAGCATGCAACCAAGTTGCAAGTATTTCACAGCCACACGTGTACCAGCCCTTGGACTCTGGCATTGAGATTTTTCCAAGCGAGCTTTACCACCTGTGTGTTCGTTTATCCACCTCGCCCATCACCTATTACTCTTCTGGGTGTTTGGTGTTTCTCAAAAGAATACAGCAACCCCAGCACGCTTACCCCTAGGTTACTCAACATATATATTATTCGCAGGAGTTCTTTCCATTTTGAAGAAAAGCTTACATAAGGTGAAAGTGCTCAATTTTTAAACCTCTATGCAGAGAGAGTCCAAGTTTCTAGATTCGCTGTTGAACAGGCAGCTCCTCTTCCTCGCACTTCCGCCTGCTGCGGCTGATGGGCGTTGCCCTGGGGTAGAACCTCTATAGAATGTCCAGCCAGTGTGAGTCCCTCTGAGTGAGGTGTTTTCCCCTGTGTGCAATCTTCCCGAAATTCATTCACAGATCAGTAATTTGTTCCTTTTCATTTGGCAGAGGGTTCTGTTATCTAAGTGTGCTGTGGTTTATCTGCCTTTTTGACAGACTTTTGGGCCGTCTACAGTCTGAGGCAATTATGAAGGAAGCTGTGAAGACTAGTCCTGGCCAGATCGCTTTGTAAACACACACCTTTCGTTGTCCTGGGTACGGATTTGGGAGTAGATGCTCAGGCTTC
>NW_004524759.1:3327616-3333608 GCF_000260255.1 Octodon degus | reverse complement strand
TGCTGATTATTTTCCAAGTAATATCCCTCCTTGGTGAAGCTAGTGTATAAACAGGAGAGATGAATAAAGCATAATTTCCAGTTAATGCAGGAGCATAATTAATGCTGCGCTGGGAAGTCGCAGCCCTGTAGACCCTGATGACGATTGAGCTGACCTCACCATTTGCTATGTGTGAGCTGCCACTGGCGAGTACTTGGACTGACCCCTGTTCCTGGCTCCTGCTCTGTGTGACCCCAAAAGGTGACTAGACTATGTCTCCATCTCTGAGGGACAAACAATTGGAGATGTTCTTTTCCAAAGTGTGGGCTGTGGACCAGGGCTGGCCTGCAACTGTTTCTCACTCAGCTCATAATTACATAAGTGCAGCTATGAGAGGTACTTTTAGGGCAGATTATAGCAATTAAGCAGATTAATTTTATGTGTGTTTATTCATTCTGGTAATAATTGATTTTTGTTGAATTTTCTAAAAGTACTGGCCTGAGACAGACAGGCAATTGGAAGACAGCTGGTTTCACACATCTGGTCATCTGAAAGGTACAGGCTACAGGCAGAAGCCGGACAAGCCCAGGCCACCAGAAAGCCCAACTCTCTGCTGAGGGCTTGCTCCCAAAATTAATGGCTGATTTAAATATTTTACACTAAATAACATGGTCAGTGGTTTAATTGTTCTCTTTTTAACTGAGATGTAATTCACATGTCATAAAATCCACTCCTTTACTTGCAGACGGATAAAATAATGTTTGATGTTCTGAAGCTGACAAGCATTACGTGTATATTGTAGGTTAGTGAGGAGAGTAGGTACTAAGTGTCCCGAAGCAAACAAACCCGCAAACCAGAGGATGAATGTTTGAGGTCATGGGCTGCTGGTTACCCTGACCACTCCTCATTGTGCCCATTTGTTGAGATGTCACACTGAACCCTGTAAATACATAATTATGATGTGCGGATTAAAAACATAAAATGATAGCTATTAACTCACTTTTCAAATTTAGAAAATAAAATTAGATGGAAAATAAAACATAAATTGGATAGAATTTCTTCGAATTTAGGATGGCTTTTTCAACTGTACGATCATAGTGACCCCAGAGTCCCTGGTCACCTGAGAGAAAGACGTTCTTAACACATGACCAGTGTTGCTGTCCACACTGGAGGAGGTGGCAGAAAGTGGAGAGGTAAGGAGTTTATGATCCCTGTGAAAAAAGTAAAAGACACGTGGCAGTTGAAACTTGGGAACACGAAGGCAAAAAGACAGGGCCAGGCACGGGGAGTCAGCGCGGTGTGGGCTTCGCGGGGAGGCCCTTCCAGCTGGGCCTGGAAGGACAGTGGCAGCGGAGAGACACAGCTGGCTGTGGGCGGGGACAGTGGGAGCCGGAGAGCCGCACGTGGGTGTGAGCGGAGGAGGGCGCCCGGGCTGGGCAATGCGGAACACAAGCACAGAACACAGTGAGCTTTTCGTGAGGCCCGGCATGAAAAGATTTTCTTTATTTTAAGATTATTATGCTCTCACTTTTTGGTGCTAAAATGTCCTTTTCTATTTGCGAAATGTAGAGAGAGTGTGCGTGTGCGTGTGTGTTTCCTATGCTGACCCAGACGAGGAAACACAGAAAATGCTATCTTCCCCCTGGGACCTCCTCTTATTCTGTTTGTGGTTAGACATCTGGGGGCTGCTACTGTTTGACATAGTCACTGGAAGGTCAAAACAGCAGAGTTCTTTGTAGCCCATTTCTTAAAAAAAAAATCAATGCATTTATGGAAAGCATTTTAGGTGGACAGAACCGAGTGGCCAGCATGGGGGTTTCTGTCTCCTCCCTGTGGTTCCCTGGGGTTCCCAGAAGAATACCTGGTGGCATGTGGCCACTGAGGAACTCCTGGGGTACCGTCCTTCATGGATCTGAACAGTTCACATCAGGTTGGCTCTTTTTTTTTCTGGTACCAGGGATCAAACTCAGGACCTTGCACTTGCCAGGCAGGCACTTATGCTACTGAGCTATGATCTCCCTGGCCCCAGGTTGGCTCTTGCACATTGTGGTTGTGACGGACAGTACCAGACAGCTGCCGCTGTAGGGTCACATGCTGGGGCTTCGCTGCTCTAGACTCCTCTGCTGCTGCCCACTCAGCCACCGCCCCCCCCTTGGCCTCTGAGTTTCTCACTGTGGCTCGAGGTTACATTTCCCAGAGTGCTGTGCTGGGCAGCAGGGGCCCTGCTGGCTGAGCCTCAGACCTGTGTGTTTGGCTGGCAATGTGGAGGTGAGGTTCTGCCATGTCTTCCTTGTGGCTTGAGAGCTTGTTTGTTTTAATCACCATACGTGTATGATATCTTGGTTGGATCCAAATTTTAGAAATTATGAACCAAACTGTATCTCAGGGTGTTTTCTGCATTAAAAAATACATAATATAGAGCCAGGTATGGTGGTGCACACCTATAATCCAAGCACTTAAGAGGCTGAGGCAGGAGGATCACATTAAGTTCGAGGCCAGCCTGGGCTTACGGAGTGAGTTCAAGGCCAGACTGAACTGCATAGGGAAATCCTATCTCTAAAAGACAAAATAAAGACAAAAATAAAACATAATATAAAATCCATTTGCTACTAAAAGTATATTCATTCTGAAATTTTATTTATTTATTTATTTAATATATTTAGGACAGGATCTACAGGGTGTAAAGGGTCTCACTATGTAGATTGGACTTGTAGTGATTCTCCTGTTTTCAGCCTTCCAAGCGCTGGGATTACAGGCGCACACCACCACACCCAGCCTAATTCAGAGTTTCAGCATGCTCCGGGGGTGGGGGATGGCACGCCAGGATTGAACACAGCCTGCCACTGTTCTCTGCCTAAATCCGCTGAGCTATCTGGCAGGCCCTTCATTACGAAATTTTAGAAGGAACAGGAACTCTAAAAAAATAAAATAAAATATATTGTTAGTTCTCCCCAAAGGTAATGCTGGTAACTGTTAGTCTATCTTTGTATTCTCTTTCCCCCAGATCCCAGATATGTGCATCTGAAAGCCACACTGTGTCCCTCTGTGCCTCTGTTTGTTCTTACAAACTTAGGAGTCGTACTGGATATACAGCCTTGAAGCCCAGCTCCGTCCCACCGGCATGTCCACATGCATATTTCCAGATTCTCAGACTTTGTTTTGAGAATGGTATTTAGCAACCGCGTGGTGACTCACTGTGTAAGTGTTCTGAACATGACCTGTCCCTCTCAGCTCATTCTGATCCTACTAAAACACAAGCCCCAGGCTGGCCAGGGTTGCAGGCAGGTATGTGCACTGACAATTGCTTGATACATAGCAGAGACTCAAAGCCACTTCAAAAACGTTTGCTCAATAAATGAAATGATTGTATTTATAAATTTGTATGATTTTGTGGGTAGGACATACTTACGCTGAAAGTTACTTCCTTCTAACAGGAGGACTGAAATAACTTCACTTTTGGGCGTAGAGTTTAGGGAACCAATTTCTGTTCTGGCTTTCTCACATGGTAAGCAGTGATGTGTCTACAGCCATCGTAGTGGGCTGTGTGCTGTGGTTGGGTGTGGTTTGTGTTCCTTGAGGGCCCACGTGTTGGATGCTCGATCTCTAGAGTATGAAGTAAGAGATGGAAGGACAGTTTTGGGAAGCCCCATGGGAGGAGATTAGGGTGTGGGGTCCCTGCTCTAGGGAGGCTGATGTCCTTCCTGTGGGCTCTGGGCTGCTCTTACATGTGTGGCATGGTAGCAGAATATCCCGCTCTCTGGCTTTCTGTCTCGCTGGGTCATTTCCCCCTTGAGCATGTGGCCTCACTATGGGGCTATCTGTCATAGCGCACCCAGAGGCTCCTACCAGGGTCCAGGCAGTGTGCTCTGGACTCTCCCCTCTAGAATGGTGAGCTGGGTAAACCTTTCTTCACAAAGTATCCAGGTGCAAGTCTTTCCTTCTAGTAGTAGAAAGTGCACTGATGCAGCGTGACCTTGAGGCTAGTGCTGGTCATCTTTCCATCACTGTGACGAAGTACCAGGGAAAAACACCTTAAAGAAGGATAGATTAATTTTGACTCGCGGTTCCTGATGTCCAGTCTGGGTTTGGGCAGCTCCGTGGGTATCAGTCTGGGGGCAGCAGAACTACCTGGAAGAAGGGCATGGTGATGACTCTGCCCACCTCATGGTGGCCAGGAAGCTGAGAAGGAAGGAGTGGGACGGAGGAAGCGGGAGGTCAAGAACCAGACATCATCTCCACGGTCATGCCCATCGTCCACCCCTTCTACCAGACCCACCTTCTGTTTCCACCACCTCCCAAGGATGCTATCATATTGTGACTGTGACTGAGATAATGGATTAATCCACTAAGGCTAGGTATCTCCCTGGGGCCAAACTGCACAGTGCCATGGAGGGACCAAGCCCTCTACACACTAGGGACACCTCACACTTCACTTGCTGTGACTTGATGGCAGGGTTGCCTGCTGACAGGGTCCTGGCTACGAGGTACTTTCCCAGTGACCTGGGGGATCCTGGATGAGAAGCCCAGCTGAGAGCAGCTGAGGAGGTTCGCCAAGGGCATGTCTCGCCTTCAGTTCTCCTTCCATGAGTCCTAGCGCAGCCTCTCCTCCTTGGCTGACCTGCCCGCTGCCCCCACTCCATCCTGGCATCAGTGGGTGTCCAGCGATGTGGGAGGATGGGGCTGTGGTGATAACACGTAGTGCAGATGGTGATAGCGGGGAAAGGCAGTTCCCCAGGAAATCCTGGTGAGAACCTCAGGATTAGCAAAAGGCAGGCCAGCAGGAAGACCAAGAGTCTTGTGATTTTAGAGTGAGGATCTGGAGTGGAGGTGGGAAAGGAACGAACACGCTGTCAGTGCAGAGCTCCCTGAGTTAGGGTCAGGCAGGTGGTCTCCCTTCTGTGCCATCTTGAGGGCTGGTCCTGCTTAGCACCTAGGGTCCCATTGGCCAAGGTCATAAATGAAAACAATCTCACTAAAGAGTGATTCAAATATTTATTCATGAATGGGGTTGGCTTAATTTTTTCATTTAAAGTGTTTGCTTCGTAAAGGGTGCTTGCTAGGTAACAAATTTCAAAACATTTGAGTAGGGGGTGTGTCTCTACCCTCATAAAGATAATGATTCCTAAAGATGGTTTTTTGTCCCAGATGTTTCTAGCTTTTCTATTTATTCACATCTGCTTTGCTTTAATGCTTTCCATATGATGGGAAAACTGTTTGAAAAGTTGCCTTGTCTTTAAAAATGTCCAGTGACATTATTGAGTAATTTTTCTCATGTTTGTTATTCCCCCCAATATTTATTGGCTACGTCTATGATATATGAAGTACTTCAGACACAATGGGAGATGGGAACCTTAACAAATTATAACCCAGGGGACAACACAAACAAATGTAGACAGACAATGTAAGTACAGCACAGTGCCTCTGAGGAACACTAGGAGGGGTGGCTCGCTAAGCACATCAGAGAAAGTTTTGGAGCAAGTGCCATTGAGTCTAGAAATAGTAAAGAGGAGAAGAGGAGGTGACATTCAGGGGAGGGAGTGATGGGTGCAAGGGCCCAGGGTGAGAGCTGGGTGCTTTCAGGGTAAAGGGTGTATTGGGTAAGGGGCAGGAATAGAGAAAGGTAAGATGAGGGGAAGCGAGGTCTGTGCTGCAAAAGATCTTGAAAATGGTAGGAAAGAGTGGGTGTAGTGGTGCCTAAGGGGATTGCAGTTTGAGCCCACATGGGCAACTTAGTCAAAAATAGATAAATAGGGTAGGCGAATGAATGAATGAGTAGGACTGGGAACATAGCTCAGGGCAAAGGCCCAAGGCTCAATCCCTGGCATTGAAGAAGAAAGGAGAGAAGAAAGGAAGAGAAGAGAAAAAGGCCAAGTTGTGCCAGGCCCTGGGAAAGTCACTTGGTGGGCAGGCTCCCAGCCATGTGCATGTGGGAGGAGGGCTGCAGTAGATGCAGGAAAGCTGGGGCAGGTGGTGCCAGCACATGTGATTCCTGGCCCTGAAGAGAAAGAAAGAG
>NW_004524759.1:3296677-3326356 GCF_000260255.1 Octodon degus | reverse complement strand
AGTGAAATGCCCTCAGGATTTGTCCTGAGATCCTGTACCTCAGATTGTAGAACCTTCATCAGTGCAGCCATGTGGATGAGTCACGGCCATTGCTTGGCCCCATTGAGCCATCTTGTAGGCCCCTCCAAACAATAGTTTGAGTAAGGCACACTGCAGTCATCTTCCAGGCTTGACGGAAGGTGTGAGGACTCAGCTGCTGTCCTCAGTGGGCAGAGCGGAGCCTCTGAAACCCGCTGCCGCACCTTGCTCCTAAACTGCTGCTTGCTAGCC
Source organism: Octodon degus (assembly GCF_000260255.1). Lineage (NCBI taxonomy): Eukaryota > Metazoa > Chordata > Mammalia > Rodentia > Octodontidae > Octodon > Octodon degus. The sequence continues at coordinate 3,326,086 of NW_004524759.1, read as the reverse complement.
TGAGGCAGGTGACAGGAGAGGAAAGCTTCAAGAGCCCAAAGGGCTGGCAGTGGCGTGCTCTGTATCAGGGCCAGGGCGACCGCAGCCTTGTTCCTATTTTAGATCATACTTTTCCAAACACATTGCATGACACTCCTTAGGTTTTTTTTTTTAAACTCAGTTTATTGTGTTCGATTTCTGTTACCTTTCAGAGCTTGGACTGAGCAGGAATCTTTATCGGCGGTGTGTATTTATGCACTAGCTCCAATCTCAGCCTCCTCATTTGTAAAGTGCCTTCATATGTGGGAGGATGTTGTTATTCTCATTTCATGTCATTAGGATGATAATCTTAAGTGTTATAAGATTATGAGGCGAGGCTGGTGTTGTGGGAGTGCCTGGAGCTGCAGCTGATAGGCAGTCGAGAGTTTTGATGTCAGTCTGCACTTTCTTCTTCGTCTACTTTGATGTGACAGGGAGATGTTTGGGTCTCAGCGCTTCTCACTGCCAAATCTGTGAGACAAAAGTCAAACATCTTTTCTGGTACATAGGATGAATAGGAAGATTAATATCCATTCAGAAGCATAAAAAGTGTTACACAAACTTTGAAGCTATCATGGTTTATTTTGGATAAGCCTTCAAGTTCTTGAAAAAGTATAAAGAATCATTGCAGAATTTGAAGCACCCAGCGCTGAAGAGTGCTCAAATCCAGATGGAAACCTTCTATGCCGCATGTAACTAGTGATCTGAAAGTACACCCCTCCTTCAGCTCTCACTGAGGGCCCCTTGATGTGGACAGTGGTGAAGGACACATGGTGTCCTTATCTTCTGGTGCTCAGCTTTAGGTAGGGGAGAAAGGCAACAGCTGCATCATGAAGTCCACGTATAAGGTAACTCTAAGGAAATCATGCCATGGTGAGTCACTTCCCAGAGTCAGGGTTGGGGAGTGAAGACCTTGGCCAGAGGGACAGTGTAGAGGTGGGGTCCAGCATGGCAATGTGGGGCCCTGTAGGGCAGATGCTCTCTGAAAGAGCTGAGGCCTGAGGTGGCTGGAGAAGGTGTCAGGCCAGAGACTTCTGAGAGGCAAGGGGCTATGTGTGGCACACAGGGCAGACTGAGGATGTGCTGGTGTTCTAGGATTCTATGGCAAATTGCCATCAACTGGGTAGGTTAGAACATCAGAAATGTACTGTCCCACACTGGCTGCTAACAGGACTGTGCCCCTTAGGGGAACCCTTCCTTGCCCCCTGGGGGTTGTGGGTGAGTGTGGGTGTCCCTGGGCTTGCAGTTACATCTCTCCAGCTCCTTGTTTACTGGCACACAGGGCTGTGCTTGCATCTCATCTTCTTTTGGTGTCCTCTTGCAACACCCCACACTGGATTTGGACCTTGATCTCACTGATTCTATCTGCAATGACCCTGTTTTCAAACAAGGTCCCTTTTGTGTTATTTGGGGTTAGGACTTCAACATATTCTCCTGTTGGGGACACAATTTCATCAGTAACAATTACAGGGGCAGCTTGAAAGAGATCAAGGGTGAAAGACTTTTGTGGGAGGATGTGTTGGCTCTTGAGAAGCATCTAGTATGAATGGAAGTGAGACCGATGATAGGGGAAGAGATAGAAAGGCTGACCTGGGGACCTAGAAAGGACAGGGCCCTCCTACCAGTCGAGGACTGGCCTTGGAAAGTGGCTTGGAAAATTCACTCACAATAATAGGGAGGGAGGTAGAGTTTAAGAATTCAGGTAAGGGTGGGCTGTTGGCTTGACAATAGGGAGAGAAATGTCTGAGCATTCCCAATCATGTCGCATTAACTGTTTCACCCAGTGTCAAGTGGACTGGGTGGACGACAACCGTCTCTAAGCCATTGTGGCCATTCTAGGTGTCCTAGTACGCTCTGTGATGTTTGCAGACTGACAAACCATCTAATGATGCATGTCTGGAACAGTGCTTCCCACTGATAGATGATGCGTGACTGGATGTTCTCAGTGAGGCAGAAACAAATGTTTCTCCTTTGAAATGCAGACCACTCCCGTCATGGTCACCTCCGTTCCTTAGGGCATGTGGCGTGTTGGACAAAAAAAGAAGGAGTAGTGCTTGGGACAGACACACATGGTTGCCCATTTTACATTTACTGAGTGTCTGTTATGAGCCTTTAAGTGAGACATTGAATGTGTCTTATGAATAGCCCTTTGAGTTTGGTCCTCACGGTATGTGACAATGGTATCTCTTTTTCTCTGCACTTTTGTGATGCACACATAGCAAATGTGTCCACATAGTAGTCCAGGGCTAGCGAAGAGCACGCAGTGCTGTGAACAGGTGCTTTGAAGGATTTCATGCAGCCAGTTTTAAAGTTGAGAAGAATAAGACTTAGCAATTTTGGGGGACTGGGGATGGAGCCGAGTGGTAAACCAAGTTGTCTGCATGCGTAAGGCCGTGGGTTCAATCCCCAGCACTTCAAAAAAATTTTTGGTGTACTTGGTATACTAATTAAAAATCAATTAGAATAAAAGAAGTGTGATTGTTTTAACATCTTGAAATACTTTCAGGTAGAAGTGCTCTGTGAGCGAGGGCACCGCCACTCACCGTGACGAGCTTCAAGGGCTGATCAAACGCAGGGCTCACTGTCCTCCACCCCGGGCATCCTGGCTGGCAGCCAGGGGCTCTGAGGTTTGTTTTCTTCTCAAATACAGATCAGGTGTTAGTACGTAGTGGTCTTTACCATCCCAGTCAATATTTATAGCAAAAGAAGATTACAGATTAGAAATGTATATTGCTTATGATTTTGAATTTTGACATTTGCTTTAAATGAGTGAACATTTAAAAAGATTTTTTCTGTTCTGAATTTTACTTGTCTTCAACTTCCATTCACTCTCAGTATTTAAGGTTACAGATTTTTGGCAAATTGTCCCTGTCTGATTAAGGCCATACAGTTGTTTTCCAAATGTTTACAGGCTAGAACTGAACTATCAGATAACAATCATGAAAAAATTTAATTTTTTTTATTTTTAGGAAAGTGACATCTGTTAGGAAGCAGTGACATCTGAGTGATTTGGGAAAAACCTGCCTCCTATGGGCTTGGACAAGATCTGCCCACTGAGCCAGCTGCCCCAGTGGTTAAGGCATCATGCTAACCATGGGCTAGGTGATAATTAGAGGTGTTGTTCATCGTGATGGCATTTGGCTTTGAGTTGTAAATACTGAATTCTAAAGTGTCAGCAGAGACAAAGATGGGCACAAAATAGCAGCGATAAAGTGTCCTCTAATTATCTCAAAGCCCAGATCTGGTGTTGGTGCACCCACCCCACTTACAGCTCAACCCCTGCCCCAGGGGCTGGACGGAGCTGTGTATGCCGCACCCTCCCCTCCCCCAGTCCTCACTCTGTCCCTGTTCTCAGCTCCTCTGGCAAGCTGGAGGCCCTTGCACCCCTCCCAAGACAGAAATGGAAAAGGACGCCAAGGCTATCAGTGACTAGTCATTGTCCTGAGTTCTGCAGATGACACATTCGTCCTGGCTTTGAGTTTGTTCTAAGGGTTTTTCAGTCTTCTTGAAAAACTCAAATCCTCAAATCACAAAATCAAGAAGAACAAAATAGGCAAAATTATAGACTGTAAAGACAAAATTTTAACAAAACCTTGGCAGAAGTTAGCTTTGATTAGTGCTCCTGGATTAAATAGGATGAAAGATGTGGGGGAAAGTTGTACTTTTTTTTTTCTTTCTTCTTATTTTAGATATTTCAGGTCAAATATTTTGGGGGTTTTGTTTAAGGTTAAGGATTAATATTCTACTTAGCCATTTTAATAGTTAAATAGTGACATTTTTGATTAAAATTCTCTGAACTATTGCCTATTCCTGTGCAAGAGTTTGGATGGAAATTCTGCAAGGGGGTAGCTGCCCAGCACCATTGTATTACATCTCACTCATTTGGATTTTAAAATTTTAGCTGAAATTTTCCTTTTTACACATGGGAGGATGAAGTCACAGGTAGAAAATTTTATGGCACATACAATTTCTGGGATTGGGGATTTTTTCTTCTAGTAAAAGTAGAGTTTGCTAATTTAGTTCCTAACAGCAGCAGGACTGAAGTTCTAATGTCTAATAATCTTCATGGTAGTTTAGAAATTATGATGTTGACATATGATTGCATTTTTAATAATAAAACTAACTGGGACTTGTCAGAGGAAACAAAAATATAATTTAATAAATGAAACATTTTACCAAACTCCTGCCACCTTCCTTGCTTCTTTCTTCTTCCTTGTAAATTGACGAATGATGGATAATAAAAATGCAAAAAAAAAAAATGGAAAAAGAATCTATCTGAACTCCTTATTTTCTTGGAATTAACTCCATTAAGCAACTCATCCTTCTTTTTGATAAGAGAAGTCTAGGCAGTAGGTGAATGGGGTTTTGGAACAAAGCAGTTCTCCATTGTTGCTTGTTATTAACCTTAAAAAGAATTATGGTGCTATTATCTAAATAAATATCTGGACTTCTTTTAACATGAAAAGAATTTCCTCTTCTAATTTAGTTTCTAAACTGGAGAGGGAGAGAGAAACAGAACGCACATCTGGAGTCATCTGAAAGGAGGTCAGACTGTCGCTTCCTGGAGAACAGGGAGCTTGTCAGCCCAGCATGGACTCTAGGGACCAAGGTGCACAGAGCTGTCCCAAGATAAGGCTGGACTGCACCAGGGCACCATGGACCTTACTCTCCCAGCCTCAGATCGGGTGTCCCAGGAAAGGTTCTTGACTCACCAAGGCCCACTGAGCCTGTCTGTCTTTAGGGTTTCAGGATAGGTTAATTTTGGACTGCAAGCTTTCTGCATTTGGACCATTATTTTGCCCTGTAATATCTGTCCTGCTTTTATTTTATTTTTGTGTGAATCATATTACATCCCAAGTACATACAGGAAGATTTGTAAAAATAAATCACCTGGATATGCTGTCACACGCTGTAACTTCAGCATCCAGGAGGCTGAGGCAGGAAAAACACTGAGTTTGAGGCCAGCCTGGGCTACAAAGTGAGTTCAAGGCTAGCCTGAACTACACTGCAAGAAAAGAGAGAGGAAGGGAGGGAAGGAAAGAAGGAGGGAGGGGGATGGAGAGAGAGAGAGAGAGAGAGAGAGAGAGAGAGAGAGAGAGAGAGAGGTAGAGAATCATATTTAAATATAAAACCGCAGGTAACAAGTGTTGGATTTTGCTTTATGCATCCCCAAAATAATTTGCCCTCTCCTGAAGCATACTGAACAAGAAACAGAAAAAGAAAGGACCAAGTTTTCTGATAAAATTACAAATTATGTTCAGTTGAAAAAAATCAGTAGTGTTTTCTGCATTGAGCTTTCTAGACCCACAGGGAGAAATTCCTGAGCTCGGAGCCTCAGCCCCGGCCTGTCTGGAGGAAGCCTCAGCCCCAGCTTGTCTGCCCTTGTCCTGCGCGAGCAGGCGGGCAGCTGGTGTCACACAGAGCGCGGCACCCTCAGAAGGCCCTCCTGAGCTGGTCTGGCCAGTTTGAAGCCTTACTTTACTTAGTTTTGTAGCTAACAATGCTTTCACTTTTTTTCCTCAATCACCTCATGAGACTTTTCAGAGCTACACAGAGGGGCTGAGGCTGTTAGTCCACGAAGGCTGCCGCACTGCTCCCTTCACAGCGGAGAGTGGATCAGAGTCTCCTGGGGTTCCGCTGCCTCCTCCGATGTGGTGCAGATGGGCTCAAGAGCTTGGTCCACGATGTCCCCTAGATAGGGAGCTCTGTCACCTCACCATCAGGCCTAGGCAAATGCTCTGGTGCAGCAACAGCAGAGCTGCTCTGCATCAAGAATGCGGGATGAAGAAGTCTCGGAAGTCGGAGGTGGAATTGGTCAAGAGGAGCCTGATGCTGATTCAAGTTTACCACTTGACCCGCGTGCCTTTTGAATTTTGAAGAGTTCCTCTTTAAATTCTTAAGGTAAAATTAAACAACCCAATGCTACTACTGGCAAAAAAAGAAAAAGCTAAAAACAAAAGGGAAAAATTTGCAAATAGTGCTAGGGTCTAGGTCTGTCAGTTATCACTTACCACTTTGAATTCTTAATCTTTAATATTTTGATGTGAACAAGGGCACTGGGCTGAGATGATTTCGAAGGAGAGAAGGCAAGGAAAGGGAAGAGGGCTTGGGTTCCACTCAGTAAGGAGCTGAAAGCCCAGAGGAGAAAAGAGTTCCTTGTCATGGTTCACGTTGCCATGAATCTCCTTTAAAGAGGGTAAGTAGAGAGCTTATTCTGGCCCGATATCAATGCCCAATGAGGTTGATGGCCGAGAAACATGAGTTCAGGTTACACAGAATGATGTGCTCCGGGCTGTGGTCATGTGTCCTTAGCTCAGGGTAATCCATATTTCACCTTCTCTACAGCAGAAAAGAAGGTGACATCTTGCATTGGGAGTTTCGGCACTCACCATGGGGCCCAGGAACAATTCTTTTTCCCTGAAGGAGCTGCATGGATCTGTGCCAGGTTCCTGCATGGACCCTTGGTGCCCAGCCAAGGAAGCTCTGGGTGCAGGTTGGTGTCTTCCCAGGTGCGAGGCTGCCCCTGGCATTGGGCTGTGGTCCTTCGGTTTCTTCTGAGCTGCTTGGGTTTTTCCATCTGTTTGTTTGTGGATGCTAAGATGGAACCCAGGGCTTTTCACCTACTAGACAAGTCTGTCCCTTACAGCGGCAGCACCAGCAGCTGCATGAAGGTATTGGGGTATCTTTTCATTGATTTAGAACATTTGTCAGAACCTTTGTTTGCTTGTATTTTTTTTCCAGCCATACCTCTGTTATTTAAAAATTCATTTTTAGTTTTTCATCTCTTCTGGCTTTTTAATACAGAATTTCAATGAGCATTTGATTGTAAAGATCTCCAAGATAAGAAATATTAGTTTCCTACCCTGTGAAAGGATACAATTAACTAATCATTGCATGCCCTGATGGAGGATGCCCTGTAGTGCTGTGACTTCATAGGGAAAGTCCCCAACAATACATTGGGTCATGGAAACTTTAGTGTCCTTCTGGGGTCTCACATTTATGGGCTAAGGGGTGGCTACCCTGTGTCTGACCTCTAGCTTGCACCTGAAATGCCAGGATCTACCCCAGACATCATGAGGGTCTTGGGTAAGCTGCAGGAGCCGGGCAAAGGGCAGAGCCCACTGAGTACCAGAGGAGGTGGTGCGGGTTGGGAGAAGCAATGATGCTTCCGTGACAGTGGGCAGGGGAAGCTTGCTGGAAGGATGTGATGGGAAGAAATGGCTATTTGATATTTTAGTTGGTTTTATATTTGAGAATTGTGGGCTTCAACTTCCAAGTAGCTGGAAAAATTGGGGAGTTTAATTGAAGATCGCTTTAACTTTATGTTTTCTCTGTGGGGACCTTTGATGTCCCTATACTGATTCTCTTGCATAAGGAAACAGAAGCCTGGGACAATAGAACAATAAGGAAGAAAACAAACAAAAGAGTAAAGGAGGAAGGAGAAGAGTAGAGAAGAAGAGGAGGACAGGATGAGCAGATGGGAAGGTCTGGTCTGGTCTGGTCTGGTCTGGTCTGGTCTGGTCTGGTCTGATGTTCATTGTGAGGATCCTGGGCTCTGTCCTAGCTGCAGCATAGGGAAAGTAAGAATATCCTTCCATCCAGCTGTGTGTAAAAATTGAAACCATAAGAAACCTTGTGACTTTCATCCCTGCTTTCAGCCTGTTAGGTATACGCTGCAAATCCAGGTGGTGTTCAGCTAAGTCTCTCTAAGTGGAGAAGGTGATTTTTCTCTTGCAATACTACCTGGCCCAGGATTCTTTGGAAACAGGAGAGAAATGGCCTTGGATGCATCCTGGAGACAGCACTGGGCAGAATTTCATTGAACCCCATCAAGGGAAAGAGCTCAGGCTCCCAGAAAAGGCTTCAGCAGGCTCCTGTGGCAGTGTTGCTCTTGTCTGGTAGAAAGTGACTTGTATGCTTCAATGTGATTAAGCTCATCCTGACAGCTGGCCTTTCCTGGGGAATTCACTTTTGTTCTACATGTGAAGGTGTGTGTGTGTGTGTGTGTGTGTGTGTGTTGGTACTAGGGATCAAACTCAGGGGCACTGCAGCACTGACCTACAGCTCTTTTAGGTTGTTATTGTTATTTTATTTTATTTTAAAAATTTGAGACAAGGCCTGATTAATTCACCCAGGCTAGCACTGAACTTGTGATCCTCCCGCCTCAGCCCTTCCGGAGGAGCTGGGCTACAGGCACGCACGCCTGTGCAGGTGTAATACTTTCTTTGATCAGGGGGTCTCATTAAAATTTCTGTGAACATATTTTGGATAATTCTTCAGCTGTGATGACAAGGTTATCACGTGGGGATCTTTGGCTCTTTCTCCCTCTTCTCTCTTGAGCTCCTTTTTTTTTCTGTCTTTTGTTATTCCAGGTTCCTTAGAAGTTTATTTCCACCCAATCCTTGCAAATATCTAAGAATTAACTCCTAGACTCAGAAGAAATTTTACTACTATTACTACTACAGCTTTTTAATAATATGCAAGTTGCTAACTTATGCCATTTGTCACAAATGCAATCTGGATTCAAGGATCGTTTCATAAACTTGTCAGTGTATTTATTTATTTATTTTGGTGGTACCACGGATCAAACTCAGGACCTTGCACCTGCCACTTATTCCACTGATCTATCTCCCTGGCCCTAAGCTGGTCAGTTTATAGTTCTATATTTCTATCTTATCAATTTGTTGGCAAAATAGAGATGTCTTTAAAAACTGTTAGCTTGCTGCGTCACACACGGGTTGTGGGGTTCTGGGTAGTGGTTGGATGATGGGGAGCGGTGTCCCCAGGCTGATCCGTCGGTGGGCCAGTTCTTAGCTGGTGGGAGGAGGGGTCTGCTCAGGAGAAGTGGCTGCTGTGCTGGTGACCCAAGGGCTGCTCTTCCTCCCTCGGTGTCTTTGCTTCCATGACTGATGGTGTTTAGGATACGGGCAGAGATAATTTTGTTGGGATGGAGTTCGTAGTTGTGTTGTTTTGTTGCCTGACTTCTACAGTGAGGTTAACTGTTTAGTTTCCAGAACTGGAATGTAAAGTAGTGATGAAACAACAGAGTGATCAAAATTATTAGCAATATATGAACGTTAGGATGATGCACATATGAAAACCAACCTTTGTAGGAATCAGCATTAGCTTCTACTTGGGTTTATAGCCTTGGAGCCAAATTGGCTAGAAGAAAAGCGGGACTCAGAAGATGGAAATGAGTTACTTTATTATTATTTTTTTGTGGGGGAAAGGGTCTACAGGGTGTTCTGGGTTCCACTACTAGATTGGACTGGTAGTGATCCACCTGTTTACAGCCTCCCAACAGCTGGGATTACAGGTGTGTGCCACCATGCCCAGTCTCAATTGCTGTCTCAGTGTGCCTCAGGGGTGGAGCCTGGAAAGGCAGGCCTGGAGGTTGAACCCCCACTCCTGCACCTTGCAGGCTATTTAATCCACTGAGCTATTTGGCTGGCCCTGAGGATGAGTTACTTTAAAATCTCCAGGCATTAAGAAGTATTTCCTGAAATGCACATCAGCATAGGTGGTGAGATGTAGGAGGTCACCTGGCTACCTGAACCCAGTGCCTGCTCTTGCTCTTTGCCACCCTTCATACTTGGTCTTGGTGGCTGCAGGATTCACTCTCCTGCCCTGTATGACTGTCATATCACTCACAGAACAGAGAGGAAACAGAAGCTCATGACTGGGCCAGCATGGCCGGTGTGTGGACAGGGCCCAGTGGTTCCTCCTGACAAGGGAGGGACGTGTGCCTGTCACTTGGCCTCATCCCTGCAAGTCCTGGAGCAGCTTGCCTGGCTAGTGGGCCAGGTGCTCATCCTCACCTGCAGCGCCTGGCCCAAGGGTGGCCACGAGCTACCTTTCTCTGAAGACGCACATGTGACCGCACCCCGGCAGCAGCTAGCATGGGTGTGAATGTCGAGATGGCGGGAACCAACAATCTGGGGCTTCCTTGGTGCCTTGACAACCCTTTACCCTCCATCTGTTCACTGTCCTTGGGAGAAGTCCAGGGAATGGGCTGTGAAGGTCAGCTGATCTCATGCTTCCACCACCCAAGGACTAGGACTTCTGTAAGAAGCCACGATGGTGCTGAAGAACTGTCACCCCAGCACTCTGGGAGGCTGAGGCAGGAGGGTAGAAGGCTTGGCCATTTAGCTACTCAGCAAGACTCTGTCCCTCCTCCCCCCAAAGTAGAAAAAGAACTGGGAGTTCAGCTCAGGGCTCAATTTCCAGTACTGAGTGATGATGGTGATAGTAAAAGGGGTACATTTCAGAGGAAGGTATTATTCTCACTCTGAATCTTTTGTCATCATCTTTGATCTTAGGAGGAAAACATTTAAACAGCCTGGTGGGTATTTTACTAGATGATAGTAAATGTAAGCATGTAGGTGCACACAGTTTCTGTATTGTTTTACAACATTTTGCTCCCTACATTTTCACTAAATTTCTCAATACATGTCCATTTTGGTACACAAAATTATTCCCCAAAATCTAGGGACATGGTAGACCTTTTGTGAGACTCTGTAGGCACAGAAACTGTGGAGAGATAATGCTGGGTAAACTGCATTGAGTAGGAACAGAAGCATCAGGGATGATGGCCCTGCAGGAAAGAAAGCCAGTGCCAGGGTGCGTCCCAGGGATCCAGGAGGCTGAGGCGGGAGGATCACAGGTCTCAGTATCCCTCCACCTCTGAGAGAGACAGAGATAGTAACCAAGAGACAGAGGGAGGGAGAGAGACAGAGGAAGGGAGGGAGAAAGGAAGGAGAGGAAGAGATGGAAAGTTTCAATTAATCAAATTGAATCAAATCACAATTACATGCACAGCACTAAAAACTTAAAACCTGAATATGTTTTGACAACTGCCATCCATGGAAAATTCCACACCACATGTTTATTAAGAATAGTGTAAAATTACCTTCTGTGTATGTGGCTAAGGTGCATACGAGACACAATTAGCTTTGTGTCTAGAGCACAGTCCCCTCCCTAGGAAATGTCACTGTGTGTGAGTGTCTTAAAACAGGAAGCAATCCCAGACTGGAAGCATTTCTGGTCCGAGGCATTTTAGACTTGGGATATCCACCTGTGTGACCCCAAGGACAGTCACTGGCACTTGCTTTCTGGGTGAAATGAGAGACGAGGGATTGTCTCAGGGCAAAATAAGCCACTTGACTAGTCACTTAACCCTGGGTTATATTTCCTTATTTAGGGCACAAACCAGATTAGACTTGATGCTATCTATGGTCCTATCTATTTCTGATTAGTGCTTTAACTTCCTAGAAAAAACCCTCATGAATCTTGCTGGGTTAAAGCACTCTTTGTTCTGGGATTTTCCTGGTGGCTCTCCCCTCAATCCCCTGGCAGCCACTCACCATGCCTGTCTTCCAGCTCGTATTACTCCACTGTCCTAACTTCTGAGCACACCTGCAGCTGCCCAAAGCTTTTCCATCCTTTATGACACCCGGCTTTCACAGTTCCTTAGTGATGAAACCAAAACCAAACAGAAGTTACCTTGATCCTTACTTTACAGACTGCAGGAGACATCTAGAGTCCTGCAGAGATGTGCTCCTCTGCATGTGGTCTTGGCATTGGTGGCCAAGTAGATGAAGGTGACCTGGATAGAGCCACTGGCTTGCCTGTATTTGAGAATCTGAGCTGTGGTATATTTGCAATAATGATGACTAAATATTGTTTAATACTGATAATACAACAAAAAGGAAACTTCTGGGCTGGAGATACAGCTCAGTGGCACAGTGCCTGCCTGGCAAGTTCGAGGTCCTGAATTTAATCCCCTGTGCAAAAAGAAAGAAAAAGAAAAGCAAAGAAAAGAAAGAAGCTTGAACTTGGGGAAAGGAATTGCTCTGAGAGAAGACATTCATAGGTGTGTGTTCTGCTTCACCAGACATTTTGGGTCCAGCCAGACTCGGAGGTTGTCCCGGCTGCTCCTTATCACATGATGCTCCAGCACTCCAGGTCCAAGTACTCTCTGTTGCTGCCTTCTCTGCTTTTGGCCTCTAAGCTGTCCAGGCTTTATACTTAACATTTTCCTTCCTGAAATGTATGGCTCCTCATCTTTCCATCAAACTGTTACCTGCTTTTCAAATTCAGGGTTCCTGCCCTATGGATTATTCATTCACTGCCATCTGCAGGCACAGAGCTCGTTTCTCACCACCGCTGTGTGTGTGCTTGTGCACTTGTATGTGCTGGGGCACGTGTGTTGGATCCAGGGACTCCTGCGTGCTTGACCTTTAAAGTTTCCATCCCTGCAATAGCTCATATTTCTCTGTAGTCCCAGCATTTTAGAGGCAAAACAGGGGTCTCAGTTTAGTCTGGGATTCCCAGGCAGCAGGCACAGTGCTGCAAATGCTGAAAAGATATATTAATGAGGACATCCCACTAGAATTTATGAAAGCAGTAGTTTAGCACAATTTTAATTTTACTATCAATGGCATGTGTTGCTGAAGTGTTTTCTTTTATCAATGCTTAATGGTTTCTTTCTTAAAAATTTGAAGCAATTATACAAAAGTTGAAATACAAAGTTGAAAGCAGTTACAATGTTACCCAAAAGTTGCAAGCATAGTAGAAAGACTTTTACCCTGTGAGCCGCTATCTGAGCCGGTTCTCCTGGAACAACTTCATCTGCATTTCCTACGTCTTTGGCCAGGGCCATTTCCTCACTTTCAAGCATGAGGAGCTATTCCTGGTTCATCTTGTTCTTTGCATATCTGCTCCTGGACTCAGCTCTTTTCCTCTGGAGTTCTGGTTTTGTTCTTGGAGCCTTGCACTTGAGAGCCAAGTTCAGCGCCTTCGTTGTCACACTCCCTGCTGCTAGCGGGTGCTCCTGGCCTGCAGTGACAAAGCTGGGAATTATGTGCAGCCATCTAGACCTCTGTATTTCTCTATGGAAACCATGAATTGACACCGAGGGCACTAATTTCAGCTAAAGAGATCAAGGTTCAGTCTTGCTTTCTCTCTCTTTAATTTTCAATTTCATGAGAAAACTGGTTGCTATGACCCACAACATATGTATTTATTCAACCAATTTTCTTGTGTCTCATTTACTTTCTAATTGCTGGACAAACTACCTGGCAATCATAACTTTAAGGACTCTGGAGAGGTTTATTTTGCTTCAGTTTCAGCCCACAGTTGGCTGGCTCCCAGGCAGGTTCACACTTCAGAGGGGCTTGAAAGAGGAGAAACAGCTCTTGGTATGACAGCAAGAAGCAGAGAGATAGCAAGGAGGAGAAGGGGCACAGCTTTTACAGGCCGTGCCTCCAATGACCCCTCCTCCTACCCAGCTTGACCTCCCAACCTCACACCCAGCTGCAAAACCATCTGTGGATTAATGCAGTATCACAACCCACGATTCAATCACTCCCCAAAGCCTTATCCATGAGTGTATGAGGTTTTGGGGGACATCTAGATATAAATCATAGCACTTTGTGTACAGTTGTTGTGCTTCATATCTAAATGCCTCCCAAGTCTCCTGTCCAGAGGTGGGACTTCTGGTGTATGTGTGGGGGGGGGACAGTTGGACCATAAGCAGACCCCTGCACTCATAAGCAGATTCATCTCTGATGAGCTCATGGCTGATGTGCTATTCCCAAGTGGGGTCTGGGGGACAGGCAGGATGCTGGAGGCTGAGCTGGAAGCTTGTATCCTTGTCCCTAGCTCTTTCCTCTCCTTCTGCTTTTGGCATCTGTAAGCTGAGCAGCTTTGTTCCACCAGCCCTTCAGTGATGATGTTCCTGCCTTGGAGCCTACAGCTGTGGACTAAACTGTCCTTAAACTGTGGACAGGGACCTGGGGTATTTTGCCCCAAAGATAGGAAAGCTGACCCATACCATAATTAACCTACTTCTGTTCCTACAGTCCCTGTTCCTGTTTTATCCTTCTTGGGTCTTGGTATCTCCTTTTTACCAGCTGCTCATCACCCCCTATCTCAAGGACATCACTGTCACTCTGTGTCATCAGCATCACCTGCTTGGCCTCAACTTCCTGTGCTGGTCATTTCTATCTCCACGGACTCCCTCCACTGCACTTGGGCTCCAGCAGCCCCTGCTGGCCACCTCTGTTCCAGGTAGGCTCTGCTGAGGATGCCCTCCTCATCCCACCTGAATGCCAGCAGACACTGGTGACCACATGCACACACACACCTGCCTGTCAGGACGTCTTCCTGTGGTCTTGTCACTCCCCAGCCCCTGAACCTGTCAGACTCCAGCAGATTGCTCTGTCCTCTCCTGCTGGGGTCTCTTTGCCCTTGCTGGAGCTCCACTACGCACTTTGGGTCACTGGGCCCTCATCCGTGCTCCACCCAGGAGTACCAAGGACAGGAAGAGAAAGCACAGGTGAGAGGCTGTCTTCAGAGTCCTTGCTAGTCCTGCTCAGGAACATGTGTGCCTGAGCAAGTTTACAAGAAAGAAATTTGTTCCTCATTTGTCACAATCACAAAAGAGTTGGGTTCTGAAAAATTTGAAGAAATTAAGGGAAGATATGATTTGAAGTCAAATGTCCTTTCTACTGGAGCATTAGACTTTACTTTGTCCTCTGTGCCTTGTGTTTTTCCTAATAGGTGACTTCTCAGTTAGATATGCAGGAATACAAAGGCTGGGCCAGGTTCTCGGCATTCAACCCTGCTGTGCTGGCTTCTAGATGAGTCCGAGAGGAAAGAGGAGCTCGCCAAACCCTGCCCGTGCTGGATAGCCACTCCCTCATTATGCCTGGAAAGCACTTGGACTCCAGAGCAAATTCCCCAGAAAAAGAGCTGTGCTTTGCAGCCTGTTTTTTCAGTCAATCTCCTTGTCAGCCGTGCTGTTATTGACAGGAGGCGCAGTGAGGCCCCCAAATGACCCGAATCATACTTGGATGATTTTGGCCTTTTAGTGCATAAGATCTAGAAATCAGCCTTCCTTCCTTGGTAGCTAGTAACCTCACATTTTCCAAATACTAATTGCATGCATGTATTGCATTAATTGTACTGCAAAAGTTTCTAGACAGGGTGATTATTACCCATTTTACTGTCTGTCCTGTAGGGTGGATGGATTAGCAAAATATGAATGACACGAATGACTGCTAAATTATGTTTTCAAAAAAAATCCATGATATAAAACGTGTGTCATTGAAAACCCATTACCTCTGTTGAAAAACCCCCCAACACATCAACATACCACTTTGTAATCCACAATGTTGGCGGTGGAGAAGCTGGGACTGAACAGCCTGTGAGATACAGAAGATCTTTTTATTTGTTTTTATTTTCTTTTAGGCTTTTTTAAAGACAGGGTCTAGCTTTGTACTGCTGGCTGGCCTTGAACTTGCTATGTAGCCCATTCCAACCTTGAAGTTGTGGTGATCAAGCTGCCTCAGCCTTGTTAATGCTGAGATTACTGGTGTAAACCACCACACTGGCTAGAGAAGCCTTTTTAAACATTCATTAGCTCTTAAAGGACATCTTGAGCCATCAGGTGAAAAGGAAAATCAGACAATAAACAGCATTTAAAAACCCAGCGTACGGTTTAGACCCTGCCCCTGTGATCCGGGACTCTGTTGACCTCCAGTCTTGGGGGCTTTTGCGCATCGTGTGGTTCTGGAGCTCACTGTCAATGAGCGAGGACTGCACCCTGGAGAGGTGGTCAGCTCAGTTCCACCTGAAGGGGCTCAGCTCAGTTCCTCCTGAAGGAGGAATCTGTCCCGGATCCTTTCAGACCAAGCAGGTGGCTGCAGAGCGCCCCACTCCCGCACCTCCCCTGTCCTGGGCCTCCGTGTTTCGCGGACCCCAGGACCCAGGGAGGTGAGGTCCTTCGGCCTGCTGACCTGCTCTGGGCCCCTTGTCCCTTCCGGGGTGTGTGGCTGGGGGCTGCACCGCACCGGACTCCCTGGGCAGCGACGGCAAGACGCAGTTTCGTTTTGTGCCCGGCAGACACAACCTTTGTCCCCGAACTCCACCTTGGCATAGCACTAACTCGCAGAGCTCACACCCGAGCCAGCGTGTCGTGACTCTCATCCAAACAAACAAACTGCCTGTGATCTGCGGATGTTCCGCCGGCACAGGAAGCGCCCCGTCCATCCTGCACACTCCTGACTCGGCTTCCTCTTTCTCCCGCGGGTCAGAAGTGCGACCAAAGCAATTCCTGTCGGTCTCCGAGACCATGCGGGGCTGCAGGCTCCAGTCCAGGACGTCGATAGCACCGAGGTAATCAGGAATGTAACTCCGCATCGGCCGGGCCGGCCTAGGGGCGACCGCAGGGCTAGGGAGGCGCGGGGCGCCGGGCGGGGCGGGGTCGCGTGCGGGGCGGGGACAGGACCGTCCCTTATCTCAAGTCTGGGCGGACCCACTCCCCGCGGGCAGGGGCCCAGACAGCAGAAGACAGGGACGCAGGGGCAGTGTGGCCTTGGTACACAGAGGGACGCGGAGGCGGAGCGGGCCGGAGAGGTGCGGGGTCGGGAGCCCCAACCTCCCTCGCCAGAGCAGCTACCAGGAGTAGGAGGGAGGAAACGAGGGAGGGAGGGAGGGAGGCCCCAGTCCCCGGCATGGGGTAGAATCTCGAACCTCGCACGGAGTTCCGTGCCTTACCCTTCTGCATATTTTATTTTGAGACGAGATCTCACCCGGTCGCCTGGGCTGGGCTGGAACTTGCTGCCCTCCTGCCTCAGCCTCTCACAGTGCTGGGACGACAGGCGCGCGCCGCCGCGCGGGGCTGGAGGGTGGCGCAGCGGCTCGGACCTGGGCCCCACGTGTCCACCTCCGCTGGGCCGTAAGGGCGGATCCGGGTCCGCGCGGCTGGGGCAGCTGGCGTCGTGGCCCCGGCCTCAACCGCGACCCTCCCCTCCCGCAGACTCCGCGCCAGGCTGGGTCCGCGCAGCCGATCGCCCTGCGCCACCTCGAGGACCCGAGTGGCGCCTCTCTAGCGGAATCCGACCCGACCGGGACTCGACCCGCCCGACCCGACCCGGCCGCAGACCCGACGCTGTCCCGCCCCTCTCGGCCATGGCTGCGGCTGCAGCGCTTCTGCTGCTGGCTGCGCCCAGGCTCGGCGCTGGGGGCCCCACGCGCGACTTCAGCGAGGACGTGCTCAGCACCTTCGGCACCAACCTCAGCCTTTCTGTCGCGCAGCTCGGGCTGCTGTTTGGGGAGTTGGGCGCGGGCCAGGGCGGCCACACCGGAGCTACTGGACCCGGCGCCCTACACTTCAATCAGGTACGCGGGACGCGCGGGCGGCGGGGACCCGGCGCGTGCACGGCCACACGCGCGTACGCGTCTGAGACCTGCGCGTGCACAGCTCCACCGTGTGTTCGCCTGCAGAGACGGCTGCTCCGTAGGGTCCAGCATGCACGTGCGCGCCCTCAACCCTGGGCGCGCGGCCTGGGCTCCTGCTGGTGCACAGCGGCATCCGGGCGGGGAGGTGAGGCATAAAAGTCCCTGGACGCGGCTGGTGACCCAGGGTTGATCTGGCAGAAAGAGCTTTCCTCGTGACGAGCTCATGGTTGTAAGATGTTACAGCAAAGTGTCTGAAGAGTTGAGGGCTGCAAGTCACGCCAAGAGGTGCTTTCAGGAGATGGTTTTGGCGTGCTTACTCAGAGACAGCAGGAAGGTGCGTCTGCGCCTCCCGCGTTATCAGCTGCCCAGCGATGGCGGTGTGACCCCTGCCTGCCACAGTCATCACAGCTCCTGTGTACAATTCCTGAGGCAGTTAGGGTTGAGGGGCCTAAGAGACAGATGGAGGACACCTGTAGACCAAGTTCCCAGCTGGCTTGGTGGCCGGCTGGGCTCAGGGTTAATTTCTTATTTGTCAGGTTCAGCTTTGGAGACTAAAACTAATTCAAAGTAGAAACTACATCTGACAGTGCATACACAGTGCTGCCAGTCCTTTGCTGCCTTGAGTCTCAGGATGCCTGGGACACCCAGGAATAGTTCAGAGGCCACCTGTTGCTTGCAGGGCGCTTCCGGGCACGCAGGTGTAGAACTCGAGAGGGCCGGAGGCTCCACTAAATCAACACTTTGGTTTCTTCTCTAATCCTGCTCCTGATTTCCAAGAGCAGAGTGTGATGCTTCCACACCATTTGTCATTGGGGGCGATGGTCGTCCAGTAGCAAAGGTTTTTTTGTGGTTCAGAATTTTCTGGAAACTGCAAACTACAAGTGTTCTCCAGTGACGGACTACATCCATCATGAGGTGGTTGGTGTTCTTTTTGTCATCAACAGCAATTAAAAGAGAGCCGTCAAGGAATTGAACTTCACATGACCTGGGCTCTTTGACCTAGAATGTTTTTGTGGTCCCCCCATGCATGTGTTTTAGTAAACTGTCTCTGTCTCCTATCCGGCATATTATTTATTATATCTGGTTTAATGTCTGCAGAATGATCCGTTGGAAAGGCTGACATGCCCATACATTATACTGATCTTTTAGAAAGTGATGCAAAGAACTTCTTAGGTGTTTTCCTCACAAGTTGTGCTGTCCTCCTTGAAAGGTGCTGACCTTGGCAGAGGGCATGGTAAGCTTGAGAGAATGCAGGGAATGGACTTCAGTTACCTATCTGTCCCCACACACATTGTTTGACCTAAGAGCTACCCTTATCTTGCAGTGTCTGCAGGTGAATTGTAAAGGGGCCAAAGATCCTCCAAGCCACCCTTACAGAGACTGGGAAATGGCTGAGTTTGTTGTGAGTGGGATTCTTGGTTTAGTATTAAGGATTTGACTAGCAGATAAATCATGTGCATGTTGATACCTTGCCTTTCATCTTCATGTTTGAATGTTTAATTACTCTCATTGCGGCTTCTGTGGCCATCAAAGAGACAGGAAGAAGCCATCAAAAAGAGGAAAATTTACAACTTAATCAGGCCCATCAAGCCTCTACTTAAAGTTCTAAGAAGTCCCAGTAAAAAACAACAGTTGGTTAAATGATGACACATTAAGTCGATCCAGACCCATCCCTTAATGTGCTGCTGATTGCTGGAATTGAGCCAAGACATTCTCAGTGCTGTGGCCCAAAGCCTTGCAAGGGGAAGCAAATGGAGCTTTTAGGGTCTTCCTACTGGAGGGAACACAAAGCCAGGGCTCACCTGGCACAGAGGGGACTGAACAGTATGTGGTGTATGATGAAAAGGCAGGGAAAATAGCATTTGTTCCTCTGGGTCAGGAATTTCCTGAGTCTTCTACAAGATCTGTCTCCAAGCAATGCTATTCTTTTGAATGAAAGCTGTCATATGTAGGAGGCAAACTTCTTTCAGGTAATAGGCCACTGAACACAGAGTTCTGTTAGATTATTTTGAAAAAAGTTCTGTTTTTTTTTTTTTTATTCCTAAGTACTGATGGTCGAGAGATGATAAAACACTTGTCATAATTTCTGTGCTTTTTATGGCTACTGAGGGGCCATAGAGTGGATAGAAGAGGTAAGGGAGGAACAGAACAGGAGTCCTTCAGTGGTGAGGTCCTGGGGCCCATGACCTTCACAGGTCCATTCTGCTGGGGTGAGGGGTTGCCAGGATACACCCAGAGCCCCCAGTACAGATATCATGGATGGTTAATGGGGGACCTAAGATGTTTCCACAGGTGTTCCTTTCTCTCAATTCCATGTCCCTCATTTCCCCTTGTCCAAATGTGTGTGCACATGTATGCACCTGTGCCCATGGGTGGACACCTGTTCAATAGCCTGTGCACCTGCTGCTGGCCCATCTCCTTCTAAACCCTCAGGTCCAAGGAGGCTGCAGGCAAGCTAGAAGGTGCAAGGGCTGAGGACACCTTTGTCCCAAATCACAAGCCCTGCCAGCGCTTCAAGGGGTTACTGGACACCCTCTCCGGCAACAGTTTTTCTTTACCTTCTTGCTCTCACCCATTGCATGGACCCCACTTCTAATCTGTTTGTATTCATATCCTGTCATCCAAAGCAGTGCAGCAAACACTGTCTCCTTTCGCAAGCCCTCTCCTAACTGTTCTTGAGGCCTGACACAATGAGGACCCAGCCCCTCACTGCCTTGGCCTGAAGTTCTTTGTGCCCTTGATAAGGAATTCAGTCAAGATATGCAGAATTCATCTGAAAGTAGCTACAGAGAGAATTATGTCTTCAAGTGAGAAGGCAGGCAGCACCACGAAGGTGTCTGCCCAGGGCACACAGAACTTGGTGTGCATGGGTGGTTATGTGCTTAGTGCCCCTCTTCAGAGGGCTTTCCTGGGAATGTTGGTGTCTCAAACTGTCTTCCTTGTTCCCTTCTGGTGGTCTTAATCCTGCCCGTAAACTTCAGTCATGTTTCCACCCAAGGAAGGAGGGTCTTGAAACGGTGCTCCCTTTCCTGAGATCTCAGGACAGGGTATCAACTGTGCATTAGGTGTCCAGAGGGTATGTGCACAGAGGGTAACCTTCTGATGTCATCATGTCCTAAGGATCATTTTAGGTCTGAGACCTAACCAACTATTATAAGTGCGTTACACACTGAAATCCTTGTTTCTTTACTAAGTATAACTGCTGAAGTATGCTGCTTCACAGCCCTCCTTCATGCCTAATGTCTAACCGCCTAGCACACTCACTGGCTCTGTCTACTCTGCTTGCTTTTGCCGAGCTGGAGATGGAATCCAGGGCCTCCTACCTGCTCGGCCTATGCTGGCACCTGAGCTGCAGCCCAGTCTGAGGCCTCAGCCTCGAGCCTGGCTTCGGGGCCCTGCTTGGCTGCTGCCCACTAAATGAGACCATTCACACTCCATGGAACCTCTGACACTTGTTCAACCAGTTCTCAGCTTAGTTCCCTTCTTGAGCTTTTCCTGCCTGAGCACAATGTTCTTCTTTTCCTTGAATCCTTCAGTCAAAGTGTGCATTGAAAAAGAGCCCAGGGAAGTGCGGCCGTGCCACTTTACTGGGCATCACAGCCAGCTCTGATTCATGGAGTTCTGTGCTTCCTGAACTGCTGAAATTCTCTTATGCTAATGTGAACTTAACACTCATGCATTGAGCAGACTTTGGGACTGATGACTGCACTCTGGTTAGTGTTAGAGCGGTCACTTAAGGCACACATCCAACTGTGTCTCTTGTAGTGGAAGCGACTCAGTCCCTTTAACACACTTTGGAGCCCTCTCGCTTCTCTGTCTACACCTGTGGGTGCACAGACAGCTGTGCAAATGTTGCTTCTTTGGATATGTTTCTCTTGACCTGCATGAGATTTGCAGTCCCTTTTATGTGATCTCTGTTATCTGTGTAACCATAAGGAACATGCTGTGGTTATATTTCAATGTATATCATGTTTCATGTGTTATAATCTCTGTGTACTTAGCCTGACTCCCATTGCTTTCTCTCCTCCCCAGCAGCTTTCATCTTTTACTTGTGGCCTGTGCAGTGCTAGGGAGGAACCCAGGCCCCTGGACATGTTGGGCAGGTGCTGTGTTGGTGAGCTGCACTCCACACTCTGGTAGAGTTTAGATAAACCAAAGGGAGCCTCCTGACTCATCTTTCTAGGGGATGGTATAATGCCTGGCTCATAGCATGCATTGATTGGAAATTTTGGGAATAAAACATAAGTAGCTTGAGTCTTCACATGACTTCAGTTCATGGAGGAGATGGACGTATGCACACATATCTATGCTGCATGACAGAATGCCAAGTATGATGAGAGAATTATAAGCAGAAGTGGAATGGGGTCCAGTTTGTGTGTTCAGAGGCTTGAGCTGAGGGGAGCATGGCCTCATTGGTGGGGGTCAGCTGAGTTGCTGGGCCACTGGCAGGAGGAGGAGCAGCTACTCCCACCCAGGGTGGGGGAGGGGTGGAGCAGCTAGGCAGCCAGCGCCTTGTGGGAGAGCAGGTGTGGGTGTGGAGGAGAGGGTGGGGAGATAAACAGGGGCTGTTACATGATTGATTGTTGAGTGGCTTATTTGTTAATAATCATGCTGAGGCTGGGACGCAGAGCCTCACTGTGCAGGAGCCCACCCCTGAGCTGTACCCCTAGTCCTTGCCTCGGACTTTTGTCTGGGAGGATCATGGAGCCACGATGGTTCCCTTCAGTGCCTCTGCACCTTGTGGGGTCAGAGGCAGAGACCGTGAGATAAGTCCTGGCTCTTATCAGTGGATGACCAGGCCAGCAGGCGTGTGTGTGTGTGTGTGTGTGTGTGTGTGTGTGTGTGGTCACTGCATGCATGTTGTACTCACATTGCTTATTTAGTGCACTTTTTCCAAGGCTGAGGTCGAAGACACACATGTGATGAAGGAGGCTGTAGGAAGCCCTGGCTATGGACAGAAGATGAAGAGCATTTGTTTATTTTATTTTATGCTCTTGACACACGGTCTTGTTATGTAGCCCAGGCTGACTTCAGACTCTCAGAGATGCTCCTGCCTCGGCCCCCTGAGTGATGGGATTATATCACCCATGGATGGCTGCCTCTGCTCTTTGTTCCTTTGCTTTGGCCTGTGTGGTTAGTCACAGCGGGAGGAAGCCTGCAGTCAGAAATGCCTCTCTGGACCTGCTTGGGCAGGGAGAGGCAGGAAGGACCACCCTGAAGAGCAGGGTGAGGTCCCCTGCCCAGCGTCCTTGCAGGGCACAGCACTCTCACACGGTTGCTATGCACCGTGTGTCGGGCACATCTCAGCCTTCAGGAGACGAGAGCTGCCTAGGGCACTGTGGCTGTTGTGTCAGGAGCTCAGCTTGCTTCTCTTTCCTCATGTGACTCCCACACTTGTCCCTTCACCCTGCTGTGGAGGAGCAAAGGACAAGGGCCAGGAGCATGGTCATTCATGGTGCAGTATGATTCTTAACCAGTTCTTTTATGATCACATTTTATCCTCATGACAGTCCTGTGATACAGGTGCCTTTTGAGGTAATACGACGAGTTGAGCCCAGAGCCTTTGCCCTATGCTACAACCTTTTTTTATTTTGGGTTTTGCTAAGGCACTAAGTTGCCCAGGCTGGGTGTCTACTTTCAGTCCTCCTGCCTCAGCCTCCCAGAGTGCTGGCATTACAGGTGTGCATCAGGTTGGATGCCCAGCTTAAAGGTACCACCGTCATGTTTGTTTTATGCATAAGGACAATGTGGCCCAGAGAGGTTCAGTGATGGGACGGTGTCTTGCAGTCTGAGGCTCAGGCAACCATCTCACACACTGGGCTGTGATCCAAAAAAGCATGCTCTCTCCTGCTGGAGCCACCAGTGCAGGATCTGAAACATGGACAGCACTGGCAGATTGTCCCTCGTCTGGCCTCATCGCTTGGTCATATGAAGCCACAGTGCCGGGGATGTTGGGTTCAGTGATGGTGACAGTGCTGTGCAAGTGCTGCGAGGAGCAGGCCTGGGAGGCAAAGCTGTAGTGGTGGAGAGGGCACCACAGACAGCGTGAGAAACCCACAGGCTGTGGTGAGTGGTTCCTGGGCAGGGCAGGGCCCTGGAGGAAGAGCTGTGCTTGGGCACCTGCTGATCTGTTTGGCTTCTGCCTCGACACCTGGTTCTCCGCTGGGATCCTGAGTCACACACTTCCTGCAGTGGACTGCAAGTCCCGCTGTTCCTTTCTCTGATGATGAATTTTTTCTGAGACAGCATCGTGAGCACCGCAGTCCCTTCTTCAGACTGAAGGTGGGAGGAACATCTGTTGGGCTCTCTGGGTGGCTGTGGACAAGCTCTGCCTGCAACCTTGCAGCATAGAACAATGCCAGGGCCCCCGAGGTCTGCAAAGGGCTTGCATTTCTGACCCTACCCCTGGAAGGAGTGGGCGTGCACCATTCTGTGAGGGCAAGACAGGGTTCCCTGGCCTCAGGCTGCAGTGCTTCCACTGTCACAGGGAGAGGTGACTCCCCTCCTTCTGAGACAGACCTTTATTTCTCTCTGGGGGCATGAAAGTAGATGGGAGGGTGGGAGATGTGGTGCTTTCCATGGTTCACACCAGGTTCCTGTTTCCTCCTCATCTACTCTGGAAACTTTGAGAGGCCAGGACTCAGTTTCCTTATCATGAACACCACTACTTTTCAACTATGACTGCAGCTTTTTTTTAATTTTTTATTTATTTTTGTGTGTGTGTGTGTGTGTGTGTGTGTGTGTGTGTGTGTGTGGCCAGCTCAGCCCACCAGGGGGCAGGGCTGGCTGGCATGTGGTGCTGGGGGATTGAACTGCAGTCCCTGTGTTTTGCTTAGTTTAGCTTGTTCTAAGTAGGTGCTTTAGACCACTGAGCCATCTCACCAGCCCCTATGACTGCAGCTTTAATGTGTTTTCTTTACTGTAATGCATCCGAAATATCCTAGGCCATCAGTTTCTTTTGGTAGTAATGGAAGCAGGTGAGAAGCAAGGTGCAGTTGCGCAGCCCTGAGATCCCAGCACTCAGGATGGCTGGGGCAGGAAAGCTGCAAGTTCAAGCCCAGCCTGGGCAAGTAAGTGATGCAAGAAAAACGAGTCTCAAAAGCAACACCAAAACTCAAAACTAGCTGGGGATGTAGCTAGTGCAAAGGTTTGGCATGGCCTCGAGACTAAAAATAAGCCAATTCTGACACCGATGCATCCAAGGGGGCCTTACAAACATAGTGACCTCTATGGAGAAACCTAAGCTGGGGAGAAGGAACATGGAAAGTCACATATTAAAAGAAACAAAAGCTTCACTATATTTCCTTTTACCTGGGAAACATGTCAGTAAAATTTAGTATGCTATTTCTTATATACAAAAAACCTTTATATGTGTGCATCAAAGAAAGAAATTCCTGGTTTGCCTTGAATTATTTTCCATACTAGGTACTGGGCTCAATCCCTAGTATCATCAATAAAAAGTATCAGACCTGAAGTTGGAGGGATCTGATCCTCAGGGAAAAGTAAAGCTCCCCCAAGAGAAGATGGCCCAGTGGTGTTGGGGTGGGGGTCTGCAGGTGACTTGGGTGTGGGATGGCACATAGGGGACCCACACAGGAGGAGTGCAAACAGCTAATGTTGAGATCCCCTACTGTGCCATTTACTAAACCCCATAGAAAGGCCAAGGTCTAGGCAGCTTTACTTGTAAAATCTTGTAGCTTTCGAGTCTTTTCCTATCTTCCACGTTCCCATTTGTAATGGAAATTAGCTTATCCTCAAACTGGTCCCAGTTGTGTGTTTTCAGTAGCCAAGTGGGTTTGCTGAGGCTTGAGATTTATTTTATACAGAAATGAAACCATCATTGAGTTCCCTTTGTGAGGATGAGATTTGAGAACCAGAAAGTCTTCAGAATGGAGCCTTGTTTCCCTGGGTTTCTGCCTCTTTCCAAAGGTCCTCTGTTACTTTTCTTGGCTGAACCTTTGAGGAAAACAAAAACAACAATGTGTGAATCTAGATCACAGGTGTGAGTGGACAGGTAGCACTGTGATGTTAAAATGCAAATACTTTATACCTTAGTCATGGCAATAGTTGGAGAAAATAATAGCACAGAGAAAAAGTAGAAGAGAAAATTATAATAACTAGGATAGTCAGTGGGGAACCTACAAAGCTTTAGTTCTGTGAATCCAGTTCAGAGATAATCGAGATCTGTCTCCACTGGATTTGCAGTTTCTTAGCTTTTTATCCACATTAGAGAGCAGAGAACACTGGTGGCATGCTGACCTCTAGGTCAGATGGCCCTGCGATGTCTTTAATTGTTTCACTCATTAGCTTTGAAGTCACAGCATGGGCCAGAACCTCTTTAATCCTTACTTTTCACATCTGTGAGTTGAAATGGATGTCCCCAACTCACAGGCTTGTTGTTCGAATTAAAAAAATAAGAACAATATTAACATTTTGGGAGCACTTACTATATCCCGGGGATTTATATATTCAATGTGTTACATGCAGTGATAATAAGAGGACAAGGTTACTTGTGTCACTTTCTTGGAATAAATAATAAAAAAAGACAATGCTTATAAAATCCTCAACATGATACCTGGCTCACATTAGGTGCTTAATATTGGGTCATTATTTCCTGTGTCACTTGACAGAGGAATGCTATCCATAAAAAAAAAAAAAAGTCGTCTTTTGTTGTATGTGTTCGTGGGTTAGGGACAATCAGTCTATATCAGAAGGCATCTCTGTGAAAGTACACAAGGACTAAAGCAATAATAAGTCCCGTGAGAAGTAAGCCAGCCCAGAGGCTTTGGTTTCCCTGGCTTCTCCCGCCTCAGAAAGGCTTTTTTGGCCTCTGTTTTCCTTTGATCAAACCCTGGTCATTTTTCTGAATATGTAAACCTTACGTGTACAGACTGATACAAATAATCTGAGTATTTGGACACATATTGAAATGATTCCTATTCCTTTAGGTGATTTAGAAGGTATATATAGGAGTTGGCTCTATTTTGTTTGTTCTTTCCAAATGTTACATCACGATTAAAATGTGAGTGGTTCAGAGTCGATGTCATGTATAGAATTGTGGCTGTACATTTGGATCTATTCTAAATCTACACAAGCTGCTATGTGGATATTGTTAGCTGCCAGTTTTGGGACCCTCCCTGGTCAGCTGAACTTGGCCAGTTGGAAAGCATATGTGAGAATGGAGCCATTTGGGTCTAGTGGGGAGAGGAGGGATGTGTGCTTCGGCAAGGGTAGGGAAAGGGGGTTGCCCGGAGCTTAGGTGTGAGGGCTCAGGGAAAGCAGGCTCCGAGGGCAGCTGGTAACCACCTGCTTTCCATTGACTCTGACTGACAGCGCTGCTCGTGGCGAAGGGGCCTGTGCTGGGTGGAACTGCATCTGTGAATGCGGCGCACTGCCAGCTCTGCTGGCTCTAAAGGACTCTCGGGTGCTTTTGGTGGCTCCTTCCTCCCAGAGCCTCCGCTCAGGCTTCCCCTGCTGGGAGGGACGACCTTGAGCACATGGGGGCTGCAGAGCTGTGCCCCGGGCTGGCAGGAGAGGCCCTGCTCCTCTGGTGGAAACAATGGCTGTGGCCGGGGGCTTCTGTGTGCCAAGCATTGTGTGCAGTGCTTCCTTACGCACTGTCCTGCCAATTCCTTTAATCCCCTGGGGGAAAGGCTCTCCTCCAGGAGGAAGTCCAGCTTCAGACAGCTTGGGGTGGCAGCAGTCATGCCGACTCCAGGCTTGGGATTTGGGTCCTGTGTTGCTTCCCTTCATCTGTGTGTGTGTGTGTGTGTGTGTGTGTGGTCCCTCCCCATAGCTCCTGTGTCATCTCTACTTGATGTGGAGTCGCTGGTGCCAGTTTCTCATATCAGATGGAACTGTTAGGGAGCGCAGGCCTCTGCTGAGGTTCTGCTGATGTTTTGGGTTAAAAAAAAAAAAAAAAGAAAACAAACATACTTTTCGTCCTGTGCTGAAACCGCCCTTAAAGTAATCCTGGTGGCCTGCTCTAACCCCCAGTGTTAATTCCTCAACGAATGTTTTGAAGCCATCCATTGTTTTCCAGCCATGGACATTTGATGCTCAGAAGGGTCGTGTGGGAGGTTTAAGACTCAGTTTCCCTGAAACCAAGGCACAGTGAGGCCTTGGTAGGCATCAGCTGGGTGTCTGAGAGATGGAGTGAGGGCGCCTGGCTCCTCTCCTGTCGCCCCTTAGAAGTGGATGCTTGGTGGCTGCATCCTGCTCTGTGGCCGTGGCTCACTGGCTGTGGCCCCCGCACTTTGCCTCTGTGTGTCCAGGCCCTGGAAGCGCATCGGGCCATTCATTTTCTCATCTATGCCTCTGTCCAGCTTTTGTGGTCAGCTTCTCACTCCACCTCCCCGAGACAATTCTGCTCCAGGGTGCCAGGAGCCTTCTGATTGCTAAGCGCAGAGGGCTCACCTCATGCCTACCTCTGTGTTGGAGTTGATGGGTGGTCTTGCTCATGTCCCACTCCTAGAAGCACATCCTTTCTTCCTTTGGGCTTTGTCTGCTGTGTCCTGTTTGCCTCACAGAATACTTCTTTCCTCCTGCAGTTTCTTTTGCTTATTCCCAATGGTCAATGCCCCTCTGAGCTCTGTCTCAGGCTGCTTTCCCCAGCCCTCACACCTGCTGTGCTGCCTGCGTCACTCCTCCGGCTGGTCCTCTGCTTCCTGACTGGGCTGGCCTGGTTCCCACTTCTCCCCGGGGTCTGCCTGCCCCATTGGTGCCCACTGGCTCATCACTTTCTCCATGTCTCCTGCCCTTCCAGGGCTCGGAAGCTCAGAGCTGGCTGTTAGTCCCCCTCTATGGCATGTCACACATGCCCACTCCCTGTCACATTACTCCTAAGTATGTTGATTGCAGTCTCTTCAGTGTCCTGTTTTGTGTACCAGACACAGTGGCAGCTACTTTCTGGGACTGTCATACAGGTGACCTCAGATTGTGCATCCAGCTCTTGGCTTGTACCCTAAATAAAGTGTGTGTGTGTGTGTGTGTGTGTGTGTGTGTGTGTGTGTGCATGCGCTCAGTAAAGATGACCTGTGGCACGGCCTCTGCTGTGCTCACGGCCTCTGCAGTGTCCTTCCCTTGTGCCCATCTGTGTCTCTCATATGCAAGTCTGAGTTGTCACCGCTCTCCAATGGCTCCTAGCACAGCTAATATTATCCCGTGTCCCCACTTGGCTTTCTGCCACCTGTCTTCCTCCTTCTTCCTTCATCCCTTGCACTGAGTGTTGATTTCTACAGGAAGCTTCTGATGATCCTCGCTACTTCAGCACAGGCCAGCTTGTTTTTCTTTAGGCACTTAGCAGGGCCTGCTGCAGTTCTTTGTGTGTTCATCGGAAGCCTACCAATGCCCCTGGAAGGTCCATCGGCTAAGGACCATTGTATACTGATGAAATTATCTGTCCCCCTCTGTGGTGCCTGTCATGCAGTTGGTATTCAGCAGGTATTTGTTGAATGACTAAATATTGTTCGATAAATAACTTTGAACATCAAGTTTTGTAGCAGCACAGCTTTCTAAATTGGTTCAGACCATCTAAATAGTCCAAGGGAAACCAGCAATTTCTTTCTTGGATGTAGATGTATTAATTTCTAAAATAGTATAGAGGGAGTTGTATGCTAAAAGTTTGTTCATGTGTTGTCTGAGTAAAAGGAAACAAAATTGAACTTTTATCTGAATTTCCTAGGCTTCTTTCCTTTCATTTAATTTTCTCTGTAGCTGTCACTATGTTCTTTTTTTTTTTTTAAATGTATTTAGTACAGGGTCTACAGGGTCTCACTACATATATCAGACTTATAGTGATTCTCCTGTTTTCAGCCTCCCAGGAGCAGGGAATACAGGTGTGCGCCACCACCCCAGTTTCAGTCACCATCTCAGCACGCCCTGGGGGGGGGGTAGGGCCAGCATGGCATGCTGGGCATCGAACCCCAGTCCCTGTATCTGCTTAAGTGGGAGCTTTAATCTGCTGAGCCATCTGGCCGGCCCTGTCACTATGTTCTTAAGGGTGAGTTGGAGGAGTTGGTATCAGGATTGGCTTATTTCTAGTCCCCAGGCCACAACAAGCTGATTCAGGGGAAACTTCATCCAAGGAACAGGAAACCTCATGATTAAGAAATCTGTCCCCAGAAAGAATGGCTATCATAAAGAAAT
>NW_004524759.1:3291585-3294842 GCF_000260255.1 Octodon degus | reverse complement strand
CAACTCTTGTTGCATAGGTCCTGCTTTACCTTGGTCTTAACCATCCAGCAGAAAAGTATAAAAACGAAATATAAGAGGTAAAGCCATGGTGTTATGTTGAGCTGTAGTGGACTCAGGTCAACAATTTCTGACATTGCCAGTGAAGCAGAAGATCCAATACTATTATGGGCTACTGGACTCTTTTGGAATATTTTGCTGAGTTTATACACCTATAATAATCAAATAACGGAACTTAACAACAAAAAGGGGATGCTGATGAAAGTCTATTTTGTATCTGTGTATTCAAATGGCTGGAATCGATATACAGTTACATTCTCTTAATGAATACAGGGATTTGTTCTAATGGTGTATGTAAGTAGGATATCATGTCTGCATCTTGTACAACAATTAACCACTAGGAAGAATGTATACAATTTGTTAATTATTGAAACTGTCCTACCAGTTTGGTTTGAAACTGTCTCATTGCTAGTTGTTTCTCAATAAATTTATGGAAAAAAAGGAATGATAAAAAAAAAATCTGTCTCCTCAGACATCCTAGCAAATGATCGGTGGGTCACCCTTTTTCTCAGAATAACACTCAGACACTGTGTGCTAGTTTTTATCTCTGTTCACATACCTTTTTCTCTTAGTCTTTCAACACAAGGTGAGTGTCTTCCATGTCCAAAGTCCTGTTAGAGGCTCAGGTTATAATGTGGAAGGAGTCTGTCCTCTCAACGTATTTGTGACCTTACTAAACGTATCCTGGCTTTCATATGCAGATCACTGTGTAAGGAAACTTACTAAGCACTGAGCAAGTGAGTTTGTGGGTGTGGGAGGTAGAGGGGAGAAGGTAGCCCAAGCTGACGAGGCCACTCTGGATGGGGCCCTGTGGGGCAGACAAGAGAGGAGGGGAATCTGAGTACAAGTCATGCAGTGTGAAGTCACTATGCAGGCGATGCACAGGCTTATCAGAATTGTTTGGTCAGCATAGAACCCATGCCTGTGTGTAGAGGAGGCTGAGAGGGAGGAGAAGATTAGAGGGGGTAATTGGGGTTCTTAAGGGTTAGGACTTTACTCTCTTGCTGACCTGTGTACCATGAAAAGCTCTGGGTTGTCACATATGTGTGTGAGCTGGCGGTGTGGTAGAAGAGGGCATGTGAGGATGAGGTCCAGCAGATGTAGTCTTGAGGGACTTGAGGGGCTTGAGGGTCAAAGAAAGAGGGGTGTTGTGCTCAGGGTCTTACTAGGGAGACAATTTAATGCAGGACACAGAATTTATAGGATTATTTTATAGTAGTTACCCAGAGTCAAGTACAAAAGACTTTAGGAAATCTGTGCACACACTAAAGGCCCAAAGAATCCAGCTGTGGAACTGGATCCCATGGCAATGTCCTGTGTGAGTCTAGCTGAAGACCTAAGCCCATAATGATGCCCCCAGCAGTCTAGCTGGAGGTCTAGAGCCTATGGACCTATGCCGGGAAGACCCCAAGATGTGAGCTAGAAAGTCTGCTGACAGGATGGGATGGAGGATCTGAGCCCGCAGGCTGAGGGTTCTGTGCTGCAGCCAGGAAGTGATGCTTGAAGTAAGGACCAGGGCTTCCCCAAAGTGCACCTCAGCTGTTCTCAGTGACAACAAGGATCTGAGTTCCTGCAACGATAACAACCCAGTGCACATCTGGAAAGCCCTTGCAGCAAGCTCCTCCAGGAGAACCAACAGCCTCGCTTCTTCCTCTCCAGTCCTCCTTTTTATTTTGTTTACAGCAATCCTCAGGTGGTCCCTACACATCCAGCACCATGCTGGTTCAGTTCAGCTGGGTGTTGCATGTTTTCTCCCCCCACCCCAGCTGGGGCAGTACACCGCATGAGGTCAGGTCAGACAGTATTGAAAGCCCCTGCCCCTGTGCCATTGGTATGCAGGGCTGTGGCCTGTGTCCCTCCATCCCCCATGCTCTTCCCTTCTTTTCCCTGTGCTGTGAACCCTGAGTCAACGTTGTTCATGTCCTAAGTTCCCTAATGTTTCAGTGCCAGGACTTCCTCATAGCTTACATTATGGAGAACACCAACAAGCCTTAGTACATGCGGTCTCTACCTATCAGGAGTTACTATTGTGGAAATGAAGATGGAGAAGACTTTCAAATATGTAATTGATTAAAAGGAACAGTAATAAGCCATTCTATGCTGACATTTTACAATGAAGAGTAATTGTATTTTCCAGTATCAAAAGCCAGTAGGAGTAGGGCTTGGCTCTGGGTCTGGTGAATGTCCTGGCATCTAGCTCCTGGAGAGTGGCCAGGTTCCCACACACCCATGGCATGTGGCCCCTGCAAAGCCCCAGTTCACACCTAAGGGCATGAGTGAGGACATACATGGAGTCCTGATGTCACCACAAAGATATTTGTGACCCTGCTATTCTCTGGCAGGGCCCCAGCAGCCCTTGGGCCCTGGCTGTCCTTGGGGATCAGCATGCTGCTGCTTGCTGTGCCCCGGGCATCCCTGTGTGGTGAGGTGGCTTGGTGATGAGTCATTCTTGGTGACTGGAAACATGACATCCCCAGGAGACTGAGGACAAAAGGCCTTTTGAGCAGAGTAGCCAGAGGGAAGAGGCCAGGTCTGCTCAAGTGGGACCCGTGGGTGCATGGAGCCCGGCAGGTCAGGGTACAAGGTAGAGGCCTAATTCAGGTTTGGAGAGATGCTTTGGGGACCTAGTGCAGGACGCAGCAGGGCTGGGAACCTGTCAGGAGGCATGGAAGCATCAGCACGCCTTGCAGAACTCTGAAACATTATGTAATTGCCTTTTCAAATGTCTTTCTCCCTTCTCTAGTAAAGTCTTAAATCCAGCTTGTCTTCTATGTGTGTTGGGAGGAGATCTAGAAAGAGAGTTAAAGAGAAAACTGTGATTTAATTTCTAATTCAACTAAATTCCTAATTACTAAATGAATCAGAAATACAAGTATATTTTTAATAACCTTTGGTGAATTCTGAGAAGCAGAAAGGAAACAGTAAGGCTCACATAAGTCTAGTGCTTAGAGACACACACGCCATCAACCCTGTGCAGCACGGCCTCCAGGTATGCAGCGACCAGCCTTACAGCGATGCAGCACGGTGTTGCAGTGAGTGTCACCACTTGGTAATCTCCTTCCTCAGTAATGTCTCCTGACACAGGGCAGCTTGCTCTTTTATAGAATATATTCAGGAACAGTGGTGTTCATCTGCCTTGCAGAAGAGAAGAGAGAGAGAGAGAGAGAGAGAGAGAGAGAGAGAGAGAGAGAGAGAGAGAG
>NW_004524759.1:3267190-3291485 GCF_000260255.1 Octodon degus | reverse complement strand
AGAGAGAGACAGAGAGAGAGACAGAGACAGAGAGACAGAGAGAGAGAGACAGAGAGAGAGAGACAGAGAGACAGACAGAGAGAGACAGAGACAGAGACAGAGAGAGAGAATGCAGGTGTGTGCATGTGTGTTGTATGTGTGGTGTGAATGGTATGAAGAGTGTGAGTGTGCATGTGTGTGTGTTTGCTGCTGGTGAGAACACATCATACCATGGTGAGTTGAATATGAAGCATAAGGAACCGAAGGAAAGATGGCAGAGTTGACCATGGGGAGCAGGTGTCTTGAAGGGTCACAGGATAGCTACTCTCATAGTTGGATGTTGTCTTTCTAGAATGTTCTTTGACTGAACTTTAGGCAATCCAGTCACTTACTTTGGTAACAGCTCTTTCCCTTATTTACTCTCGCCCTGGCGGGCAATCTGGCTGCTGTGAGGCTGAGGGTTGTTTTTGCCGTCTTTTTCTGAGTAGGACCCTACTTGGTAGAAGAGTGAGGCAGCATCTGCGCTCCACACCAGGGCTACATGGCCAGCCTTGCGCCATCTTGGTCTCTGTGTTCCAGCATGATGGCAGCCAGGGTGTTGCCCAAGGTGGAAGACGTGAGAAAACGAGTTCTAGTTTGAACAGGACCTGTTCAGTCTTGGACAGGTTACCTAAGATATGACTGCTTCATCTTGATCTTCTCCTGCAGTCTCTTAGAAGTTAATGTGGTGCCCAAAGGGCTGTGTGTCCAGCATCTGTCATAGTTGCTCTTACTGTGGGCTTAGAGCCCCTTGACCTGTGGCAGCTATTGTTTGGAGCATTCACTGGCCAACTGATTTGTGAGGATTGATTTCTCCATGTGTTGAGTCACAACCTACCTCCCCACCCCCAGAAGACAGAGTAACCTTTCAGCCTCTGCATGTCCCTCCTCCTCCAGGAAGCCCTTGAAGCCTCCTCTCCTCTATCTCCCCACACTTGGTGCTGCTTTACTCAATGGTCTTGTATCTTTGTTCCTTGGGCACTGGTGGGTTCCTTGGAGCTGGGACCTGATCCATCTCTGGGGTGTCTTCAGGTGGGATGATAGTGATGTGAAGGGCTTGGCCCAATGGGCACAGGGTGAGACCATCCTGGCTTTGTGCTCTACCAAGGTGGCCACTGGAGAAGAAAGCCAAGTGGAGAGAAGGTCCACCTGCCAGAGAAAGGAAGAAGAAAGACACAAGTGGTGGAAACGCCATCATTTTATTCCCCCACAGGTTATGGATGTAGCAGTCATTCACCAGTTTCAAAAGTGATTTTCAGGGCCAGCAAGATAGCTCAGTGGTCTAAAGCACCTGCTTAGGCAAGCTTAGGCAGGCCCAGGGAACCGCAGTTTGATCTCGGGCACCACATGCCATGCCAGCCCCACCCTCAGGGCAGGCTAAGCCAGCAAAAAAAAAAAAAAAAAAAAAAAAAAAAGTGACTTTTCTGTAGTTCTTTATTGCATCACTCAGAATGCTTTCATTTGAAGAGTGAGGGCAAAGGCAATCTTAACCTCCTTGCAGACTCAGCCTGAGAGGCCTCCCATAGCCCAGGCTGGGAGAAGCCTGTGATGAAGCAGGCATGGCAGGATCTTAGGACCAGGATTGCTGGACTCTGTCTGAACCTGTTCCTTAGCTTTCTTCACAGGCTCCTCTTGCAGGAATTTCTGGTGGAAGGACTTCTTCTGCGGCTTTGCCAGAATCCAGGTCAGGACCATTGGTTTCTGGTTAGCTCCACTTCCGCATCTCCCCCTGATAGGAAGGCAGAGGTCTGTCACTCAGGATGGAGTAGAACCCTGAGCAGGCAAAGGCTGCGGGTGTCCCCTCCATGTGCAGCCTGGGGGACTTATGTTTGGGGCTTCTCTACCTCTGTCTCATTCCCTCCTTTCTGGTTGGCACAAATCATGAATCCCGGCTCCTGCTTTTCCTACTGTCCTCTTTCTTTTCTGGTCCCTCCTCTGTTCCCATTGGCTACTATCTCCTCCCAGGAGAGCCCAGCTTTGCTGCTGACCTCGGCCTCCTTTAGATAAAGCTCCTTGCTGGTGGCTGGCTGGGATTCCACAGGCACTGCAATTCCAAAAGGTCCACCATAGCCCAGTATGGGGGGGGGGTTCATGTCCCCAGCACACCAGGCAGCATCCTCCGGCTCTCCCACAGCTCATGCCTGTGTCCACTGCACCTCCTGTGACTGCACGGTTTCTCATTGTGGTCACTTGGGGAACTGTGCCCTTCACACCACTTTTGTAGGTCCTCCTGCCACAGTTGTTCAGGTCGTGGGTGGAAGGGACAGTGAGTTCTTCACTTCCTTTCCAACCCCAGACTTTTAGGGTCCAACACACATCTGTGGAATGAAGGAATGCATGGATACTGGGCTTGATACTGTTAAGGACACCCTGAGCCTGAAAATGCTTAGAATACTAAAGGCAGACTTGACTCAGAAGCTATTGTAGTAGTGGTATGTTGGGGCTCTCTGGATAAACAGAGCTCATAGGATGCATAGGAAGATGGATCTTTATTGACCCATATCCAAATCCAGTTGATTCACTGAAGGGCACACCCATGGTGGGCAATTAGCACCCACAGCTGTGAGACGGAATCCCCTTTGCCCGCTGCCAGCCACAGACTGGGGAAGCCAGTGACAGTGGAATTGGGTCAGGACCCGAGAACGGCGAGCTGGTGGTGTGGATCCCAGGCCAGGTTCAGAGGAAACGAGACAGGTGGGGAGCCTGAGGCGAGGCTGGAGACTCCAGGGCAGTCGCTGCATGCTCTGCATCCTTTTCTCCCTAGCAGCAGCAGTCTGTGCCATCACACGCCCAGAACTACTATCTCCCCTGGTCCTGGAGCTGGTCAGGCCCACATGGACCTGGACATCCCAGCAAGGAGGGCTCTGCTCTGGGTCCAGCAGGGGCCAGGCAAAGAGTGGGACAGCAGGGGATCCTAAGAGGAGACTCAAGTGGAGAGATTTTTGGGGGCATGGACCTGATAGAGCTCCCACTCTGGACCTGAAAGGCTCCTGCTGGATGTAACTGGGGATACTGCTGAAAGCAGCTGGGTGACGGGACTCAAGGACACAGATAAGGCCTGGAGCAGCCATGTGGGAAGCACAGTGTGCACGAGGCTCTCTCTGGAGAAGACACGGAGCATGGGCCCAAGGGTGGGATGGTGGGCATCAGGAAAAGGCTGGGTGGGAAGCCATGGGGACACTCAGTCTCCATCAGCCCCTGAGCTCTATGCCCCCAGGGTTCACCATAATCATCCATGGACTTCAGATGTGGGTATGCATGTGAGCTCTGCTCCCCAGGACAGCACTTCTGCAGAGCAAGCTTGGGCAGAAGCAGAGAGGCTTCTGGGAGGTCAGCAGGAGCAGGAGGGAGTGGGGACTGTGATGTAGGGGCTGCTTGGCAAGCACCTCCGTGAGTGACTGGGGCTTGGCTTCTAAGGGTGAAAGACCCAATGTCCCTGGCTACCTTTCCCTGGTGTCCTGCACCTCAGACCCATGGGATATCCCTGGTGAGTGTGCCCTGCTCATTGTGGAGGTCCTTGCTACTCAGCATGGTGCCTGAGGTCTCTCTTCAGTGTCCTGTTGGTGCTGTGCTTCCCATCATGTGGCCCTGGGTGTATAGCTGGCTGTGTCTGCAGGGTACCATCCCCCCCACCCCCCCGTTGGTGTTAGAGCTCCCCTGATGTGCGTGGCCCCACCTGTCTGTCCCGGTGGTAGCTGCGCTGCGCTTCCCTAGATAGGTGCTCTCTGGTTGTGGCTTGAGTTTTATAGTCAAAGCGTAGAACAAGTCAAGATGAAAGCCCAGCAGGAGGGGTCCAACTGCGGTGCTCTGTGCAGGGAGCTCCTGTTGTCCCCTGGGCTTCTGTTCTTATTCTCTTCCCAGGCGAGGCCTGGGGCTTTGTCGTGCCCACGCCTTTGAAGCTTCCTGGTTGGTGGGCAGCTGTCCTGTCTCAGCACCATCGTCCTGGCCACCTGCTTGCTGACTTGGGCTGCTGCACACAGATCCCAGGGATGCTGCTGGTCTGTGCCAGCTCCCATGGAATGAGATGGGCGTCCGCAGTTGGGTCCCCTCTTGTTGCTGTCCCAGTCAGAATCAAATCATGCTCTGACCATGTGTGGACATGGTGAAAGGAGTGACTTCCCTCCCAGTGTCCTGGGTGCACCTGTAGTTTTGGTCAGCTTGAGTTTTGAGTTTCATCTCCTAAAGAAAGAAGTGCTCAGTGTGTCCCTGCAGGGTGACTTCCTGAGCCCCCAGAGGGGCAGTGCAAGGCTCAGGTCTTGTCTGTCCATGGAGTGTCCTTGTGCACAGCACCCCTATGGCCCCCTTCCTTCTATTTTATGGTGCAAGAAGGACCTGAGTCTGGCAATTATGCCTCAGACTCTTCCCAGGGATGGACAGACTACTCCCACCTTCTCTTCCCCAGCTGACTGTGGCTGTCTTCTCGGTCTATTAGCTCAGGATCCTCCGCTTTGAGCTGCAGGGAGGACTTCAGAGGACAGCACGCTGAGCCTCCTTGTGCAGGGCTGGACCTGCTGTCACTGTCACCGTCACACCCCAGAGGACAGAGTGGGCTGAATGAGGAGCTGCTTGCACCCAGGCCTGGCCATGGAAGGAAAATGTCTCTCTGTATGTTCCGCACAGGCACTGCAGTCCCGGCTTCTGACTGTCACGTGCTTCTGATGTTTTCACTTTTCCTGGCTAAGCCTCTGGGACCTGTTGTACCAAAACCTGACATCTGAAGTTTCCTTGTTTCTGTCCTGAAGGGAACTGCAGCTAAATAGCTGCCTGCTGTGAGCTCTTGGGCTCTCAAAACCATTCACAGTGTGACAATTGGCTCCAGGCTGCTGTTGGGGAGTCCCTGGCATGGGGGGCTCAGGACAGAAGTAATAAAGATGGGGAGAGTGGAGACAGAGAGAACAGTCACTTCAAAAATTGTACTTCTAAGGAAACTGCAGCTCCAGGACACAAGTGACTGGGTTATTGATGGCTGCCTTGACATCTGTGACCTTGGGCTCACTTGTCTGCTTTTTCCTCCAGGTCTGCCCTACTCAGAGCCCACATACTAGCTGAGTGGACATGGGAAACATTGCCACTGGTGGGGTGGAAAGAGGCTCAGAGGTGCAAGGGATGGTTTTGAGCAAAGCCTCTTATGTCACCATCTGCAGGGACACCCTGAGCCCGTAGACATCCCCAGCCTGGACAGGGGTGCTCACGAGGCCTGCACCCCTCCTCTGAGGGGCCCTTCATCCACCTGCCAATATCCGTTCACAGCTCTCAGTATGTCCTGAGGTTCTTTTCCTGCAATGAGAGATGAGAACCAGCTTAGCCAGCCGACCAAGTTGAGGTCTCACCTCTGTGTTGGGGATTTCCTGGCCCGTCTCTGGTGACACAATTCACAGGAATTACTTTCTGTTGGTTCCAGAGGCTGGAAGTCCAGGCTGGTGGCAGAGGACTTGCTGTCCAAGAGGACTTGCTTCTGAGTGGCAGATGCCCCCTTCTGACTGTCCTCACTGCAAGGAGCAAGCACTTGGGTTTCCTTCTTTTTTCTTTCTTTGCACTACTGAGGATCAAACACCTTTACACTGAGTCACATCTCAGGCTCTTTTATTTTTAATTTGTAGACAATCCCTGAATTGCCTGGGTTGAGTTTCAATTTCTGATTTTTTTGCCTAAGCCTCTACAGTGCTGAGATTACAGGTGAGGGCCATTACCCCTGGCCCTGCTGTCCCTTATTCTTTTTTTTATAATTTTATTGATAAACAGATAGCAATGAGACAGTTTCAAATCAAATTGGTAAGACAGTTTCAATAACTAACACACTGCATATATTCTTCTTAGTGGTTAATTGCTGTACAAGATGCAGACTTGAGATACTATTTACAAACACCATTAGAACAAATCATTCTATTCATTAAGAGAATGTAACTATATATCTATCCTAACCACTTTGAATACAGATACAAGATGGACGTTCATCTGTATACCCCTTTTTTTCTAAGTTCCGTTATTTGAATATTATAGGTGTGTAAACTCAGCAAAATATTCTAAAAGAGTCCAGTAGCTCATAATAGCATTGGGACTTCTGTTTAACTGGCAATGTCAGAAATTATTGACCTGAGTCCCCCACAGCTCAACATAACAGCATGGCTTTACTTCCTATATTTCATCTTCATACTTTTCTACTGGGTGGTTAAGGCCAATGTAAAGCAGGACCTATGCACCAAGAGTTGTAGCTTTTGGGTCTGAGAAGGTCAGTGAAATCCCCTCAGGATTTATCCTGAGATCCTGTACCTCAGATTGTAAAACCTTTGTCAGTGTCAGCCATGTGGATGAGTCACGGCCATTTCTTGGCCAGTGTGCTCTCTGTGAAAGCCTGAGAGAGTGTTTTCTCTCCATGTGACTCTCCTTAGGCACACTCTACATCATCGATCACTTTCCTCTTTGGCCCCATAATCTTCTTGATCAGAAAATTTGTGCTGTCCCTTATTTTGAGGAACCTCTCTTAGGGGATGAATCTCCCCCGCCCTCTTGGACTAGGGCTGCCACTCATGAGCCAAGAGGGACACAGTGTAGTCTGGAGCATGTGGCTGCTGAGGTTTATAGGAGTTAACTGTGGACTGCAGCTCCAGAGAGCCATTGCCAACTGTATTGGTTTATTAAAGACAGATGCTGCTGCTTGACTAGCCAGATGTTTTTCATATTCTGCAATTCTAAGATATATTAATATTGTATTTATATTCTTCTGAACAGTACATGCCTATAACATGATCCTAGCCACTCAGAAGGCTGAGGCAGGCGGATGGCAATTTTAGGGCCAGCTGGGCAACCAAGTGATTCACTGTCTCAAAAATAAACCCTGGGCCAGAGAGATGGCTCAGTAGAATAAGCGCTTCCCTGGCAAGCACAAGGGCCTGAGTTCAATCCTTGGTTCCGCCAAAACAAAACACCCCAGGCCCCCCCCCCCAATGAAACAAAACAGAATAAAAAAGCTGGAAATATAGGCCAGTGGTATAGAGGTTGCCTAGCATGTGTGAAGTTCAATCATTATCACTTGGAATAAAAGTTATTTTTATAGAGTTTTCTTCTAATTCAGATTCCACTCGTCATTAAGTTACTGAATTTTTGAATAGTCCAGGACTATTTTCAAAGCTTTACATAATACAGAGAAACTACCCACAGACATTGAGTACAATGTGTATTTTAGGAAATACTACTTTGTCCCTCCCATTTTTTTTTTTTTTTTTGTATTTTAGGGAAAAGTCCACAGGGCACTCAGGGCCTCACTACTAGATCTGACTCCTAGTGATCCACCTGTTTATAGCCTCCCAAGAGCTGGGATTACAGGCATGCACCACCACACCCAGTCTTAATTGCCAACTCAGTGCGCGCCGGGGGTGGGGCCGGTACGGCAGGCCAGGGGATTGAACCTCTGGCCCCTGCACCTGCTGGCCAGTGCTTTAATCCGCTGAGCTATTTGGCCAGATCTTGTCTCCCAAATTTTTTAAAACAAGTTTTATATGTCAGAATTATTATTGC
The DNA here is from genome assembly GCF_000260255.1 of Octodon degus. Lineage (NCBI taxonomy): Eukaryota > Metazoa > Chordata > Mammalia > Rodentia > Octodontidae > Octodon > Octodon degus. The sequence goes on along the minus strand of NW_004524759.1, from coordinate 3,283,952 downwards.
TTTGCACAGGAAAATGAATTTCCTAACTGGGAAACTGAGGAATCAGGTGTTTTCTATCAGAAATATTATGCGAAGCCTCCCCACTGGCCCCCACAAAATGTCAATGAAAACAAAACTGAAGGGGACGATTGAGAATGTAGTCACCTTAAAGCCTTTTGTTAATGTGGTTGGTGTGTTTTATTTATTTGTGTGAGTGTGTAAGGAGGAGTGTATGTAGAGCAGTGTGTGAGTGTGTAGGAATGTAAGTGTGCATGGGTATATGAGAATGTGTATAGCAGTGCATATGTATAAGAGTGTATAGGGGTGTGTTGTAGCAGTGTATTATAGCAGCGTGGTGTGTGTGTGTGTGTGTGTGTGTGTGTGTAAAGCAGTGTGTGGCTGTGTGCATTACCTGCAGTGCTGGAGACTGACCCAGGGCCATGTGGGCCGGGCAGGCGCTCTCCCTGGCTACACCCAGCCATCTGTTTTTTCTGCGGTCCATAAGAGCCTTGGCACCCCAGCAGCTTTCTGTGCTGCCTGCCGTAGTCGCTTGGGCTGAGCACTTGCTTGTGTCCACTTGGATCCCCCGCCCCCCGGGCTCCACCATCTGGGATGCAGTCTGCAGCAGAGGCGTGAGCACTGTGTGCCTTATGTAGCCCCTCTGTGGCCACTCTGCCGTGTTAACAGGTGTCCGTCCCCGGGTCCCTGTGTTTCAGTGCTTGTCGGCTGAGGAGATCTTCACCCTGCATGGCTTCTCCAACACTACTCGGATCACCAGCGCTGAATTCCCCAGCGTTTGCCCGGCTGTGCTGCAGCAGCTGACCTTCCACCCCTGTGAGACTGAGTCCAGGCCCTCGTCCAAGCCCACCCTGTCACAAGGTGTGTGCTGCCCACTCCTGGGGTTGGGGTCAGCCTGGGGAGGAAGCTTGGGCTTGCCTGTTCATGCCATGCAGTTCTGCAGTCTGGTCTGCATAGACTGTGTGGAGATGGCATGGAAGATGCTACGAGCAACTGTCCAGCGTGCGAGAGATAGAGACACAGGGGAACGAAACAGAGACAAGGGAATACTCAGGTTTGAAAGTGCTTTGGAGGTTTGAGACTTGGTTCAGGTTCCTAAGGCTGCTCTTCAGGATTATAGCCAGTGCACTTATAGCAGCATGGAATGAGTCCTGGGATTAGCAAGTGTGCGTTTATGCTGTGCATACCAGAGTGCAGACAGACCACTGGGCTCCTTACTAATCATTCATGCCTACTGCCTTTCATAGATGCTGTCTAAAGCTGGTCAGTTTATCGAGGTGATGGTGCACTGACTCCTCAGTCTCCTTTACACCTCAGGGGATGACACGTAGGGTCTAAAATGTGCCACTGTAGACACCGCATTGTAAAGAGATAATCTGCTCTGAAGAAAACTTGAAATATGAGAAAACAAATGCTTACTTACTGCACAACTCATGAATACAAACATGTAAATGAACACAGTGGTCCACATAAAAGTCAGTGCTTGGGGATTCTGTTGGCCAGGTACACACAATTCCTTGATATCACAGCACTGGTAAGTTGTGCCCCCCCCCCACCAATGGGTGTTTTAATTTTTACCCATTTATTTGTTAAGTACATGTTTATTGGGCACCACCCTGAGCAGTGTTCTCTGCACACGCTGAGGGTTCAGTATTGAACAGGAAGGATATTCTGCCCTCCTAGGGTTTATAATGTAGAGAATGACGCATATTTAAAGAAGCAAGTAAACCAACAGTGCCCTCTCAGAGTGCTTCATGCTAAGACAGAGACAAAGTGGGTAGCAGAGGCAGAGTGGGCATGAGCCCAAGGTGGCAGAGACAGCCTCCCTGCTGAGGCCTGGCTGAGGGAGCACCGATCCCCTGTGGGTGTGGAGCGGGGTGGCCAGGGCCACAGTAGGCAGTGGGTCCAGGGACCATGTCCTGCAGGTGGACTAGGCTGGGATAGTGACGGGCAGGCAAGGGTGTAGGGGGGCTAATTTTCTTTGGAATGCAGTGTGAAGGCACACTGGGTGCAAACATTAGCATCATGATCTTATTCCCATCTGGATGGGAATAGAAGCAGCTGAGAGACTGGGAGGAGGCTGTGTCAGGGCAGCTGTCCAAGGCCTCCGGGACCCAGGCCAAGATGGGGATACTGTGAGTGGGTGGGTGCAGGGTGGGCTGGGTGACTGCACTGAGCTTGTTTGTCCAAGGATTGGATGTGGGAGAGGAAGAGGAGCCATGGCTTGAGCCAGAGAGATGCGTTTTCGGGGATGAAGATGGGGAGAATGGGCCCTTGTGGAGTGAACAGAGCAGCACAAGAACTGCAGTTTGACCCCCGGCACCACATGCTGTGCCAGCCCTGCCCCAAGAGGGAGGCCAGGCCAGAGCTGAGCTGGCCAGAATCTGGGCACGTAGTGTCGGGCACCTGTAATCCTAGCCCTGGAGAGGCTGAAAACAAGAGGATCACTGAGTCTGAGCTGCGTAGTGAGACCTTGTACCAAATACATTAAAAAAATAAATTCAGCAAATACCTTGTTGGTTGTGTGCTAACCTTTGCTGGTTGTAAGCATAGATTCTCTCTGGTCAGCCCACGGCAGCTCAAGTCTCAGGTCTGTGTTGAGCACATGACTTTAACCTCTTTCTGCCTGGTTTCATTTAAAATAGTTCCTTTGCCATAGTGTTGCTATTAAAACACTTAAAAGATCATACACACACACACACACACACACACACACACACACACACACACACACAAAGATGACAAGGAGATGATCCATTGTTGAAAGGACAAAGGCCGAGAGTTGGAGTTTGATGTTACAGAATCAAGAAACACAGCCCACAAGAAACATAAACCTAAAATAAGCAAGTATCTGGCACAAGGTGAGGTGCTATATTAGGTCTCTTAAATAAATAAAGTATATCCAACCTGTACACAATTCCAGGAAATGAGGGTTTAGCAAAAGAAAAACGTTTTGTGCAGGTTAATTATTATTTTCAAAAGTGTTTTTAACTCCTTTGGCTCAGGTGTTTTTGACTCCATTTCATGAACCAGGAGGTGAGAACAGGGAAGCAGGAAACAGGAAGTAGGAGAAAGAAGTCTAAGGTCAACACTACAAAGCCATAAAGCTGAAAAAGTCAACAATTCCGTTCCAAGATCAGAAAGATACTGAATGTTGGGCAGAGGATCCAATAAACAAAAGGGAACATTCTACTTTCTAAGATGTTAACTTGGCAAGAATGTGGTGCTTCTTTTCTTGGTACTGGGGACCCAACCCAGGGTCTGTGCACTGAGCTACCTCCCCAGCACTGTTCCTATTTTTCCTTTGATGCAGGGTCTCATGGAGTTGCCCACACCGGGCTTTGATGTGCATCCCTCCTGCCGCAGCCCTTCAGGGCCTGGGGCTATCGGTGTACACACCATACCCAGCTAGTCCTTTTGATGTTTTTTACTAGTTTTGATTTAGTGCAACTGTGTAATCTTCAGCCATTTCAGTTCCCTCCTCTGTAAAAATGCATCTAATGATAATACCTTTCTTTTAGAATTCTGGTGCTTTTTAATGAGTTGGTATGTGTGAAGTGGCCCGAGCAGTGCCGGCCGCAGAGTCAGCAGCTGATGCTTTGATCTGCTTGCTCCTGTGTTCACAGGTTCACTCCTTCCTTTGCCCCTAGATAATGCTGCTTCCCCATCAAGAAATGTTTAAGAAATACTTAGATGTGGTGGACTGTGATATGATACTACTTCCTAGTTCAGTGTCTGAGTTCATTCAAAAAAATGAAAAGTCAAAATTAAAGGAATCCAAAGAGTCAGATTACAAGAGTTTTCTGACCAACACTCTAGTGAATGGGTGAAATAGTTTTGTTTCTCCAAGAGCTCACATTTTATGATTTTTTAAAAGTACTTTATAAGGGGCTGGCGAGATGGCTCAGTGGTCTAAAGCACCTACTTGGAACAAGCTTGGCAGAGCACAAGGACCCCGGTTCAATCCCCCAGCACCACATGCCAGCCAGCCCCGCCCCCTGGTGGGCTGAGCTGGCCACACACACACACACACACACACACACACACACACACACACACTAAATAAATAAATGTTTTTTTTTTTTAAAAAAAGTACTTTATAAAATTATACTGATGACTACAATAACCTGATGGTCCCTTAACTTCTCTAAAAGAGATAATTCTTCCATTTTAGCAATAATTTAATGGTCCAAAATTGCCATATTTTTGATGAATTGATAGAATACTGCTTAATTCAGAAAATAGATACTAACAATAGGATGTTACTTGAGGCATCCTGAAGATCATCCTGTTGAGTGGTTTTCTTTTTAATGTATTTAGTGCAGGGTCTACATGGTCTCATTGCACAGATTGGACTTGTAGCGATCCTTCCTGCTTTTCAGCCTCCCAAGTGCTGGGATTACAGGTACCACCACCATGCCCAGTTTTAGTGTGCCCCAGGGGTGTGGCCCGCATGGCAGGCTGGGGATCAAACTCCGGCCCCTGTGTCTGCTTAAGCAGGTGCTTTAATCCAATGAGCTATCTGACTGGCCTTCCTGTCCAGTGTTGCAGCACAGCCGAAGCCACAGTCCCCACTCCAGAGTAGTGGAGCATCTTCCTCACGCAGAACCCAGGCAGAGAGGAGAGCACAGGGCTCCTAAAGCCAGCTTGTTCTATTCCCCGTGTAACAATGAGCTGAATGGGCTGACTCTTAGGTGGCTACGATAGTTTTTTGAAACGACAATAAACAATAGTTATTGAACACTTATAGGAAGGAACAGTGTTAATTGGTTGTATTCCTTTTTTTTTTTTTTTTTTTTTTTCAGAACTGGGGATTGAACTCAGGCCCTTGTGCCTGCCAGGCAAGCATTTATTCTACTGAGCCATCTCCCCGGCCCTGGTTTTATTCTTATAAAATCTCCATGAGATAGGAACCACTTTTAGTTTGTGTTTTAAATGTTAAGAAGACAAGCTTAGAGCAGCAGAGGCCCATCCAGGTATGACCCAGGTTTCAGCACCAAGCCCCTGTCCAGTTTGCCCTGCCATTGCTATTCTGTGCAGCTTTTCATGGGCGTCCAAATTGAAGTCTGGGATGTGTGTGGATATAAAATGAGATGATAGCAGAGTCTTGTTTCCTCATCTGCAAAATGGGGGTGAGAATAATGCCCACTACATAGAGCCGTGTGCTCGCTCTGTGAGCAAGAGCACTTCTTGGGTAAATGTGAGCACGCGTGGGCATTTGGTGAGCGTGAGCACCATGACTGACGTGGCTTCAATGTCTATTGAAATCTTTCAGGCAGGGCTTAGACAGGAGGAGGAGGGACCGTCTCTGAAAGAGGCAGTCGTATGTGTACAGGGTGAGGGTCAAGGGACACTTCATCCAAGCTTCCTCTTTGGTCCAGGTAGAGTAGAGGGGGAAAAGAGATATATCTATGCAGAGAAGCAGGATGGCTTGGATAACTGCACTGTGGATTTCTGCTGGTCTATGGAAAGGAGCAGCTAATGCTTAATTTTTGTCTTCTTTTTTCTCCCTTCTTAATTTCTCACATTTGTTTTCTTTTTCCAATTTTGCATGCATATGTCTGGTAAGCAGAGCAACTAATTTGAAAACAACACTGCAATAGAACAAATACTGTGGAATTTGTTATTTTGTTTAGTGAAATTCTGTATCATTTCTAAATTTTTCTTTTTTATTACTACTTTGTATTCTCTTTAAAAAATTAAAAAAAATTGTGTCTTGACAATGCAAGAAAGGGGCCTGTGCAGCCCCAACGTGGACACCTCTGCTCCTGTAGTTCCCACAGTTCCCACAGGTTGTGGCTGTGTGCACCAGGACCCTGAGAGGCTGACCAAGCAGAGGGGTTGACTCTTTTGGACTGGGTTCCATGTGCCTTGGAAGGGGCACTTGTGAACTTATTCAGCAAACAGAGGTGCTGTTTGCTGGCTAGTTTCCTAGGCATTGAGAATGAATTAGACATAGCCCCTTCTTGAAAATGCCACTGTTCATATGGTGTAGACAGAGCCACCAGGGATAGAATTTGTGGCACTCATAGGGTGTGGTGATTGAAAATCAGCTTCGAATGCAGGGCTCTGAGGAGCTTGCAGAGCTTGGCAGAGGCTGTGCGAGGCCATGCAGTAGCTTAGAGAGCTGGACTGGTGCTGGCAGATGGAGGACTGCAGTGTGTGGGGCACTGGGGCTGGGGGGAGCCTGTGAGGAAGGAGTGGGTGACACTGGCAGGCACATAGGAGGCACCTGTGAGGGGCAGCTGGGAAGAGCGGTGCGAGCTGGTCCTGGGTGTGTTGGGGTAGAACTCAGGCAACGGACAAGATGGAGCATTGTCCTGCTCCACCAAGGGTCTCAGGCCTGTATCCCTGCAGGGCAGCAGGGCCACAGAGGCTGATGGGCAGGGTCTGGCCCCAGTCTTCTGTGGACCTGGCTGGCGGATAGTGTGCGAATGGCGTTGGTCCTGGTGTCTGCTGTGTGCAGCATCTGTGGACGAGTGTGGGAGCTGACACACTCCAGGAGAGTGTGGCTATGGACTTGCCTTCGTTTGCCACTCAAGCATGTCTTTACCTTCTGATTTTTGTTTTCAACATGTGTGTGTCCTGTCTGTGCACTGAGAGTGGGTGTTGGTTGGGGGAATGCGTGCGGGCCCGATGAGGGATCGTGGCTGCGGGCTGCAGGTGGAGGGCATTGTGGGTGATGCATGGGGCTCAGAGCTTTCTCCAAGAGAAATCTGAGGGCAGGGGCAGGGCTGGTAGGTGACAAGGCAGGACATGGAACGAGGGGGAGGCTGCTAACTCGGTGAGTCCTGGCAGCCTGAGGCTGATAAGAGGGCATGTGAAAGGAGAGAGTCCCCCTAGTGAGCACTGTGACAACTTGTGTGGCTCCCCAGCACTGTTTATCATCTGTGCTTCTTATTGGTGCTTGGCACTTGTGCATGAGCTTGACATACCTGCATGCACGTGCGCGCGTGCACACACACACACACACACACACACACACACACACAGAGCATTGTGTGCTGCCTGTTGACAGGAGCCATGGTGCGGTCCAGGTCCTGGGTCTGAGAGCATTTGCTGGGTGGTTTTGTGGACAGAATGGCAGGGGCTTGTTTGGCATCCCTGAAGACAACACTCTTTGTTGCTTCTGAGTCCCTGAGGAGCAGGAGCAAGGCGACCCCTGCAGGTGCAGTCCACACTTTACTGAATTGTGTGGCCCATCACCTGGCTGCCTGGCTTGGGGTCTGGCTCTGTCTGTGACTTGGTGGCTTACATGGCTGGGGTCCTTTGGCTTCCCTTCCCTAGCTGTGTGGAGAAGGTGGTAGCAGTGTCCCCTTTCCCAGCCACAAGGAAACCTAGGGGCTGTCTCATGCGACCCTGGGCACAGGCCCGTGGTGGTGTCACTATGTGTTCTCTGAGGCTGCTGTTGTCCAAAGCAGAACCGGGTACTAGGGTCCTCAGGGGTGGTACCCAAGGCCACACAGGATCACCTCCTCTTTCCTCTTGTACTCTGTGCAGAGAGTCCCTCAGTCTTAGGTGACAGCTGCAGGCCACCATCCTGTCTGCTTCCCTTCCCCCCTCCAGGTCCTTACACCAGTGCCCTGGGTCCTGGAGCAGAAACTGAGGCCCTTGGCCAGCAGATCAGCCAGCCTCCGAAAAAGGGACTTGAGATGTGCCTGTACCATCTTACTGTCCCCTGATGGTTCCTGTCCCCACTGGATCTCAGGGGCTCTGCAGAGTCTCTCGGCAGTCAGTGTGAGCTGTGGTGGTCACTGTGGCATCCAGGCTCAGCTTACCTGTCTGTCCCCTGCTGTCACCCATATGGCCCATGGATGTCAGCCTGTCCTCTGCAGAAGTGGGCCTTCCTGCATTGCGCCCTCCGAGTTCTCTGCAGACCCTGATGCCTGTGACCCAGGAAGGCATCAGGATGCAGCAGAGCACAGGCGCCATGTCCTTTATTGTCTTTGGGGCTGTATTCATGTTCTGGGTTTTCTGCCAAGCTATGTGTTGAAAGGATGCTTCCTGCTCACTGCGGTGAGACCCCTGGACCCCAGCTGATGCTCTCTCCCTCCCTTCTGACCCAGTCTGGGGCTACGGGCTGCTCTCAGTGACCATCATCAACCTGGCCTCACTCCTCGGCTTGGTCCTGACACCGCTCCTGAAGAAGTCCTACTTCCCCAAGATCCTGACCTACTTTGTGGGGCTGGCTATTGGGACCCTTTTCTCCAATGCAATTTTCCAGCTTATTCCAGAGGTAAGGATGCTGACTGTTTCTGTAATTGTTTCTTTTTTGTGTTTTAGCACTTGGCATATTTGTGGCCTCCATAACCTTCATAGTATGTGATGAGTCAGTTTGTAGTGAGGACCAGGCTGCAGCTGCTGTGCCTGCTGGTGACGGAGACAGGCTTTACATGCTGGAGGCTGCAGGACACACAGACAGGCCCCAGCCTCAGGTGCTTCTGCTGAGCTTGGGAGATTTAATTTTTGTGCACATCTGTTTCTCTCTCTCTCCTTCTTTTCTTCCTTTCTTTCCTTCTCTCCTTCCTTCCATTTTTGTACTAGGGATTGAACCCTTCAATATTAAACTTCATATTTAACTGCATTCACAGTACTTTTAAATTATTTAAAAAAATGGCACAGGTTTGCATTCATAGTATTTTTAAATTATAACGAAAGCTGGTGCAGGTTCCTGCTGATTTGCCAAGTTCCTCAGGTTGGATCCTTCTGCCTCAGCCTCCCAGAGTTCAGGTATTACAGGCATCCACCACCATGCCCAGCTATTATTTATTTCTAAAGCATGTACCATGCCTAATTTATTGATTTATCTATTGTGCGGAACCAGGGATTGAACTCAGGCCCTTGCGCTTGCCAGGGAAGCGCTTATTCTACTGAGCCATCTCCCCACCCCGCATTTAATAAAGACATTCCACAAAATCCCCCCATATGTTTACTACCACTGGAGAAAAACAGGATAAGTGAGAGCTGGGTTGACAAACCTTCTTTTTTATTAACTAAAGAAAGAGAACGATAGCAGATCAATGCACACCCAGTGGCTTCCTCTAATACTATTGACCTCATATTGACTACAGTGCACTATTCAGTTAATCAATACACAATAGCTGTGTGCCCATAAAGGAGGAGAAGGGCAGGATGAGAGGTGTGATGGAGCTGAGGGGAAGCTGAGGAGGGGGAAGAGGGACCTCGCAGGAGGGGCTGGGTGGAGCTGTGAGGAGGCCACACACAGGGACCGGGCCTGGACAGAGCGCCAGGGCTGGGAATAACCCCAGTTTCCTTCATTCTCATGATGCACACAAACGAGGGCATGATTCCTTAGTCACAGCACATATGGTTACTTGATCTAGAGAGAATCCAAGAGAGCATTTACTTTAAACTCCCCAAAGGAAAGAAGACAATATTTAAAATCCAGGGGATGAATCAACTTGCCCCTACCCATATGGTGGGCTGGTACCAGCTTACAGGGTTTTCTGAGTCTATATGCCCCATGTCATATAATGTAGTAATGTAGTTAATAGAATGCAATATTATATATATGTGTGTTTATTATTTTTCTGGCTGAAATTAAGCCAGCTGGGCAGGCAGCGTGGCTTGGTGGTGGAGCGCTGGTCTCCCACATAGAGCAATGACCTTCAACCTCTGACTCTAAAACAAAGCAAAATGAAGCCAAACCCAAATTAATATTCTACATGTACTGGAGAGTCTAGAGCGTGTGTGCAGAGCCACTTCCCTTTTGTTACTGTGTCCGACTCCATGCCCTCCACGTTGGGAGTGAGGGCTGGTGTTTCTCTGTGACCCCTGCCCTGTGTCCTTGTGAAGGGACACACGGGAGCCACAGAGCAGGCTGTATGGCTCACCAGAGGTGGGTGCGTAAGGCGAAGTCCCTGACATCCTCTCACCTGCTCCAGAGGGGAGAGCTACAGGGCAAGGAAAGGAGTGAACTGGGCACGCAGGGCATGCCTGTGACTCCAGCGCTCCGGGAGGCTGAGGCACCAAGATTGCAACTTGAAGCTCAACCCATGAAATTTAGTAACTCAGTGAGATCCTGTCTCAAAATAAAAATAAAAAATAGCTGGGGGTATAGCTCAGTGCAGAGGCCCGGGAATCAATCCCCTGCACTGCAGAAAAAGTATAAAGCTGTGGCTTTTCGCGTATTATGGTCCCCTCCTGTCCTAAGATTATGAACTGTTTCTGCACTGGGGTCCCCTGGATGCTTCCAACTCCACCTCTTGCCTTTTGCCCCTCCAGCAATGTGCTGTCTTATTTCTGATCTTGGCAGGTGACTTCCCAGTGTTACCTGGTGGTGAGGCTAGACCAAGAACATTGGTAAAAACTGTCCTGAAGAATCATGGTATTGTTTTCCAAAGATTAAATGAAATTATGCATTAAATGTAATTAAATGAAATTAAATGACCTGAACTGTTTTTCCTCTCCTTCCTTCAGGCATTTGGATTTAATCCCAAAGTTGACAGCTATGTCGAGAAGGCGGTGGCTGTGTTTGGCGGATTTTACATGCTTTTCTTTTTTGAGAGGACACTTAAGATGTTGCTGAAGACCTACGGGCAGGTAGGGGGGCTCCTTGGGCCTGTGTGAGTGGGGCCTCAGAAGCGCTGTGGGCGGCAGCACTTTCACTCCAGGATCATGTCAGACCCAAGTGTGTGGAGGGAGAGTGTGGTGGTGGCTGCATAGGTCTGGCCGGAAAGCTTTCTGGCTTCACATTGTAGAACAGTGTGGAACTTGTATTCCATTTGTATAATCGAAACAGGAAAGGACCTGTTTTATAAACCTGGAAAGGTTACATGGAGAACAGACACAGGCCTTTTTTTGAGGAGTAAAAAGGCAGCCGGTGTGAGGCAGCTTGCCTCTTCTCATACCCCTGCTGTCCTTGTCACCTTTATCCATGTAGAATGATCACACGCACTTCGGGAAGGATGACTTTGGCCCTCCGGACAAGACGCATCAGCCCAAAGCGCTGCCTGCTGTCAACGGGGTGATGTGCTACGCCAACCCCGCCGTCACAGAGTCCAACGGGCAGGTGCACCTGGACAGCATCAGTGTGGTGTCCCTGCAGGTACACAGCACCCCTTCCATCCCTGCCTGCCCAGAAGACTCTCACCTTGTCCTCTGCCAGGGCTGCTGGGAGCTGCTTGTGTAGTGACTGCGTCAGATTTCCTCTCACATGCTTGGGCAAGTAGAATGGGCAGCTGCCATCTGCTTGCTTTCACCCTGGGCACTTACGTTGAGCAAGTGTGTCAAGAAGGAAACTGAGTTACGAGGTAGAGGTCTTCATCACCCACTATGGTTGTTTTTTTTTTTTTTTTTTTGTTTCCTTGAATGCCTTCAGGGCACTTTTGGCCAGCGGGAGAGGTGTGAGGTTCGAACTCCAGCAACCTGAGGCTGACAGCCTTGTGGAAGCAGCCACTTAAAGGCCTGAGCTAGGGCCAGGCCCCCACCCACTACGGTTGTTTATGGAATCTCGTTTCTATTAGATTTTGAGATCCGGGTAGCACTGTTAACTCGGAGCATTCTCTTCAGTTCTTTCAGGATCCCAAACCAAAGCATCCTTGCAGTGAGTCTGAACCTTCAAGAAGAAAGATTTGTACACTATTGCCATTGTGTTCATTGATTGTGTTATATCTTTTGAAAAATAATAGCTAATAGTGTTTGACTAAGGGTTATATGCCAGTTAATATGCTAGGCAGTTAATTATTTTATCTCATTTATTTTTTATAACAACTATTCCAAGTGGGTATCATTTTCTGTGGATTACAACTTTGCTGATTCCCAGGCATGGAAGTCAAATTCAAAGTGTGTGAAGTTTACTGAAAAGACACGGGGGTCTCATGGGGGAGCCGCAGAAAGAGGGACAGCTAGGAGCTCTTAGGCTACGAGGACTCTGACTCGTCCCAACACTGTACCCTGGCATCCTTCTTGCTTTTTCCATGGGTCGCTGCCTTGCACAGTGAACCACGAGGCCACCAACAGCCTCTCCCCCAGACCCCCTGTCTGTGGGTTATGACTTCAGCTCCTGGAAGGCGCTCTTATCCCTGAGCCCCATATTCCATGCAAGTGTCCCCCTGCCACTTTGAGGTGATCGCAGTGCGGAGACAGTGAGGCCCGCCTTGGTATGAGGCGGATGTGGACACAGCAGAAAAGAAGCTTAGTGAAAATGGTTCCATGGGAGACTGCTTGGGTGGCATGGTTGAGGGGTGGGGTTCAATCTCCAGCACTATCAAAACAAATGATTGGACAGGGAAAGGAAGAGCAAGGCATGCTTGTGTGCAGCTGTGGGATGGTGGCTTTGGTGGTGGACACCCAGCTCCCTCTGGCCAGATGAGCACAGTGGGGTGAAGATTTCGAGACACCTTCAGGTAGATGCAGCTGGCAGAAATGTGACTCAGTGAGAATGTGAGTGAGCAGGGGATGGAGTGGGATCTGGCCAGGGGGAGCAGAGGGCATGAGGCTGGGAGGCTTCCGGGGCAAGCAGCCTGTCTTCCAGAAGGACTAGTGGGGCAGGTACTGTGATAACCAGGAGACCAGAGCCACATGGGGTCAAGAACCCAAGGACATACAGCTTCTAAGCTGCACAGCCTGGAAGAAGACAGAGGATGAAGTCTTTCTTTTCTTTTCCTGTACTGGTGACTGAAGCCAGGGCCGTTGAACTGAACTCAGTCCATATAGCCCCAGCCTGTCCCTCTGTCCCTTCCTTTCCTTCCTTCCTTCCTTCCTTCCTTCCTTCCTTCCTTCCTTCCTTCCTTCCTTCCTCTTTCTCTCTCTCTTTCTTTCTTTTCCATCTTTTGTTCCTTGCTTTCTTCCTTCTTCCCTTTTTTCTTTCTGCTGGGGAATTGAACCTAGGGCCTTCACACCAAGCTGCACTCCCATTCCTTTTAATTTTTAATTTTGAGACAAGGTTCTGGACATTTTGCTGGAAGCATAATATCAAAGGAAGAGAAAGTTCAACAGCTTTCACAACACCACACTCTTCACATTTTTTTAGGTTGCATAAGAAATGGAATCTAAGAAAAGATGTTAAGGTCTAGAAATGATATTACTGTGAGATACAATATGTATTGCCATATAAACGATAGTGATTTTATCACATTTAAAATATTTTCTAAGATAAAACTAATTTAACCTGAGCAAACCCATTAAATTGATTTAATATGATATATAAAATTCAAGGTCCATTTGAGTTCAAGTATTGCTTTAAAAGTTTTATTAACAATTTCATTTGCTACTGTTTCAACAGAGTGAAGTTTTTCTAAAGGAACAAGAAGCTATTTAAAACTTTTGAGTTACAAATAATATTCTAATTCAGCATTAGTATTAGTAGGACACAAATTACGTGGCAGCCTAGATTTTATCAACATGATTCTTAATCATTTTTTACATGTAGGAAGAACAGAATAAATATTCTAAGATGATTAAAATGTTTGACTTAGGGAGGTCTTTATTTTGTTATTCACGTAAACCATTCTGGCCCACCAGAGGATACTCCGGTTTGCAATAATATCATACTCGGTAGCAGTGCTTGCTGTGTTGTCTGCATTCAGTCGCACAAAATCGGGGCTTTCCACTCTTGGAATCATATTTTATGGTCATGAGCATATTTATTGCAGTAGGAGGGCTGAAATATTTAGTAGTGTGTCTGTGTACATCTGGCGTTTTAGACTGAGGGTGTGGACTCATCCAGACCATAGTGTGGGCACAGTGGGCGTGGTGGGGCTGTGTCCTGGGGAAGATCAGGAGGCAGGCCTGAGAGGGCCCCAGTCTCCCAGCGCGCTGTCCTTCAGTTCCCATTCTGCGTCACCTTCCTGATGGTGTAGCGTGCTCTCCCCCACAGTCCTACCTGTGCAGAGCTGGGTGTGTGGCGGCGGTGAGGAGGGCCCTGTCTGGCCGATTCTTGGGGCCCATGCTATTGTGTGGAGCCACTCTAGAGGTCTTGGATCTCATGTTTCCCAGCTGCCCTCAGTTTCTATGAAATCCCTGTGTGTTCATTGGAAAAAGATGCCATTAGTTGTAAAGTGTCAACCTGCCTGCTTTTCTGATAAAGGGAAAAAATCAATCCGGCTACCTTTAGAGGCTGACTGTTGTGAATTTGATGTTTAAGATCAAGGTCCAGTGAAGTGGGATTGAGCTGCCCAGTGTGGATGTTAGAGAACCAGACTTTGTCAATAATGATACGAAGTGACACTACAAACACAAAAGGACGGCTCTGCTAGTGGGAGACCCTGGGAGCACCCAACAGAATTTAAATGCGTGTTAATTTGCTCTCTAAGTACTTACTTATCAAACTCCTCCCTGTACTTGGCCTTTGGTCGGTGGGGCAGAGTGGGCAGACTTCTGCTTTCCATGGCATAACTGCAATGTGGTGTTTTATGCAGGAAGAGGGAAGTGCAGGGCTGGAGACGGCTTGGTGGCCTGCTGTGTCCACATGTGGCCTTCCCTGCCAGCCTTTGGGAGGGTTTGGCTTTTCTTTGTCTTTGCTTAGAGGAGAGAAGGGGGAGGTTTTTCCTGGCCACCTGCGTGGGGAGTTTCAGTTGGTTTCCGGTGTGTGTTGCTACTCAAAATGAGAATTGTACAAAGCTGTCTAGGAAGTGGTCTTCTTGTGGGACAAGGTCAGGGGGAGGAGGAAAAGGAGGAGGAGGAAGACGAAGAGGAAGAACTGCAGAAACACCATAAACACAAACAAATTAAATAATACCCTCCTGAGCAACCAATGATTGACAGATGAAATTAAAGAATTTAAATAATATCTACAATTAAATGAAAATGGAGATACAGTATACCAAAACCTGTGGGGCACAATGAAAGTAATTCTATTTGGGAAATTTGTAGCAGTGATTTCTTACATTGTGAAAACAAATTGAGCACAAATAAACAACCTAGTGTTGCACTTTAATTTTCAAGAAAAAGAAGAACAGGTTAAGCCCAAAGCCCATACAAGAGAGGAAATTATAGAGATCAGAGGAGAAATTAACATTTATGAAAACAATATAGATAATGTATTGAAGAGTTGGTTCTTTGAATGAATAAATGAAATTGATAAACTCTTAGCCAACCTTATTAAAAAAAAAAACAGAAAGAAAAGACTAAAAATCATGCATTGAAGAATGAAAAGGGTGAAATCACTAAGATCCTGTGGAAATTCAGAAGATTATCAATACTTATTTTGAAAATCTTTACTCTCATAGGATGGAAAACACAGAGGAAATGGACAGATTCTTAGATACATATGGATTACTAAAGCTGAATCAAGAAGATGTAAAAATTGTGAATAACCAAGAATGAGATAATGAAATTGAAAATGTAATTAAACTTACCATCAAAGGGCTGGGGAGATAGCTTAGCAGTCTAAGCACATACCTGGTAAGTGCAAGGACCTAGGTTTGACCCCCGGTACCACATGGTTGCGCACGCCTATGACCCCAGAGCTGGGGAGGCAGAGACAGGAGGATCACTACAAGTACAAGCTGCATAGTGAGATGCTGTACCAAATAAATAAATAAATAAATAGTTAAAAAGAAAAACTTACCAACAAAGAAAAGCCCAGGTCCTAATAGATTCACTGCTGAATTCCATGAGAAATTTAGAGATTTAATACCAGTATTCCTCAATCTGTTTAATAAAATTGAAAGGGAAGCAATACTCCTTAATTCATTCCTAGAGGCAAGTATATCCTGATAACAAAACCAGAGAAAGAACCAACCAAAAAAAGAGAACTATAGACCAATCTTCCAAATAAACATAAAGACAAAAGTCTTCAATAAGAAACAAACAGATGCAACGAATCATCAAGAAGATTATACACCATGACCAAGTGGGATTCATCTCAGGAATACAGGGATGGTTCAACATATACAAATTGATAAATATAATATACCATATCAACAAAGTCAAAGACAAAAATTACACGATCATCTCAACAGGTACAGAAAAGCCTTTTGACAAAGCCTAACACTCATTCATGGTAAATACACTACAGAAAATCAGAAAAGATAGTCTTCTTCTCAATCTGATACATCTGTGAAAAATTAACAGTCAACATTATACTAAATGGTCAAAAACTGAAAGATTTAAAAAAAAAAACTGAAAGCTTTTACTCTAATATGAAGAGCAAGACAAGGCTATCTACTATTACTGCCTCTGTTCAACATAGTTCTGGAAACATTAGACAGAACAATTAGATGAAGAGAAAAATAAAAGGAATAAAGATAGGAAAGGAGGAAGTGAAATTATCATTATTTGTAGATGCCATGCTGCTCTACATAAAAGACCCCAAAACCTCCAACAGAAGACTTCTAGATTTACAAACAAGATTCAGCAGTGTAACTGGATATAAACTCAACACGCAAATGCCTTTCCAGGCAGGTCACTGCCTTCTGAAGCCTTGCCCTCTCTTGCTGTTCCAGGGGCTGTTGTAGGTCACAGGCTTGGAGCCCCTGCTGCAGCTGTTGGTGGCCTCAGTGTCAGAAGTCCTTGGTCTTCTTCCTCCCCCTGGTTGCCACTGTCCTGGCTTCTACTCCCTCTCCTTCCCTGAGAGCAGCTGGGTGTGGAGGACAGACAAAGGCCTTGGATGAACTGGCTAATGGCTACATCTGAGCAATAAATACAGCATGTGTTTGGGGGAAAATTAATGGTTCTGAGCTCTACTCAGAAGGAGCAAAAACTAAGGGGCTGGGAGATGGCTCAGTGGAGTAAGCGCTTCCCTGGCAAGGTCAAGGGCCTGAGTTCAATCCTCAGTTCTGCCAAAAAAAAAAAAAAAAAA
>NW_004524759.1:3259290-3260165 GCF_000260255.1 Octodon degus | reverse complement strand
AAATCTTAAAACAAAAATTAAGATTAAGCAATATTCAGAAAATTAAATACTAATTAATTAAAAATTAAATGTTTCAAAACAATTAAACTAAGAAAGTTTTCATGATAGTAAAGAATTATAAGAATAAAACATAAGATAAATACTGGAATGACAAATAAGTGACCAGCACTTCTAACAGTTTGGGGATAGGATATCACACAAAGTTCTAGTGTGTCATGGACATGGATAATGTCCATAACACTTACCGGTGGCCAGGTGTCACTTGTGGGACTGAGCTACTGCTATTTCCTTGATATCCACCCTGTAGACCCAGACAGACTCATGACCCAAAGGGTGCAGGAGAAGTCCATTTGTAGAGTATGTTGATGGAAATATCTTGCTGCTGTATATGAAAGAATAACTGAAAGACTGCTTTTGTATACCTCTTATTCTCCTGTGTTTAGTTGTTTGCCCTATTTGGTGGGTTCTTCCCATTCTCATTCATGGAGTTGTGGTAATTTTGCTCCTTTCTAGATCATCTTTTAGTAGTCTGTGTAGGTTTGGCTTTGTCATCATGAAATTCTTAAGTTGTTCTTCTTCATGGAAGTATTTCACTTCTCCATTATACTTGAAAGAGAGTTTTTCAGGGTATATCAGCCTGGGTTGCAATTTATTTTCTTGCCAAGACTTGAAGTACTTTGCTCCATGCTCTTCTTGACTTGATGGTTTGTGAAGAGAAATCTGCCATTATTCTGGTTGGTTTTTCTTTAAATGTGATCTGTTTCTTTTTGTTAGTGGCACTTAGTATACTGTTCCTATGCTGAATTTCTGGGATCTTGATTATTATATGTCTGGGTGTGGTTTCCATTGGGTTGATGTTATTTGGAGTTCTATAT
>NW_004524759.1:3253175-3259190 GCF_000260255.1 Octodon degus | reverse complement strand
TGTGTTTGGGGGAAAATTAATGGTTCTGAGCTCTACTCAGAAGGAGCAAAAACTAAGGGGCTGGGAGATGGCTCAGTGGAGTAAGCGCTTCCCTGACAAGATCAAGGGCCTGAGTTCAATCCTCAGTTCTGCCAAAAAAAAAAAAAAAGGAGTAAAAACTATGAACTATTAATTTAACCATTGGATTTTTTGGAAATTAAGTAACTTACCATGGCCAACTACATAATATGTCTGCATGCTGATGATTTGTGTTCCTCTTCTGTTGACCGGCTCTGGCTTCTTTACCTTAATCCCACATGCTTTATTCTTTGGAAGGTGGCTTCTAGTGGTGAACGAGATGGAGGTTTGGCTCTCTTTGTGCATTTCTCTCTGGGATAGCATAGTCAGAATTGAAGACAAACTACATAGAATTCCTGTGTTTTCATCTTGTTATTTACATTCCTTACAATTTGAGCACTTTCCCTAGAGAGTAAAGTTTGAGTTGTAAAATGTGCATCTCATTTAGTAACAAAGACAGTGGGGATAAATACCAGCTAGTGGCCATTGACCTGTCAACTAGATTAAGAGAATCTGGAACATTTACTCTCCTGTAATGGAACAGAGTCTTAAAGTCCAATTTAATTTGCCGCTTGGATGGTGATGTTTCAGGCTTTGCACCAGATTCTTCCTCAGAGTGGCACGGTCCTGCTCCCAGTGATTCCAGTGGTATCTGTTGCAGTCAGACTTAGGTTTTTTATTTGAAAGAACATGAAAATAATAATACCATGATTAGTGCCCAACATACTTGATCGCCACATTATTGAAATATTTGGGGCACATTAAATCTCTTAAAATTGAGTCAAGTGATAAAGCTTTTGTTGGGAGGCACAGCTGTTTTAATAACCTACCCGAGAAGATGTGAACTTCTGTGACGTACTAGGTGAACCAGTGATTGGCAGGATGAGCCCTGGACACAGTGTACAAAGTCCTAGACCTGGACGAAACCAAACTCCAGCCAAAGGCAGTCTTGGGCTCTGGGCTAGAGTGATTTGCCAAGAAATGGGAGCCCTCAGCCAAAAAATGCTTTTATTTTTCCAGATAAATCTAAGTTCAAATGTATATAAACCTGGCAAGAACACTGTTATGGTTTGTGTCTGTGTGTCCCTCCAAAGCTTCATGTAGTTGGTGGCGGGGGTGGTGGTGGTGGTGGTGGTGGTGGTGGGGTGGGGCAGCAGGCTCTTTCAGAGGTAGCTGAATCTAGAATGTGTGACGGATTCATTGTGATTTGCTAGCATCAAGTGTGCTGGGATTAAGGCTGGGTGGATTGCTGGATCACTCCACTGATTGACTGGCACTGCCCTAATACAAGCATTCTGGATAAGATAAAAGGGGCAGAGAGAGAATTGTTTCCCTTTTGATTTCACTTGTTGCTTTTGGTGGCATGAACTGTGGCCCCTCTGCCATGTGGCACTCTGCCTCGGAGACAGCTGATTATAGACTGAAACCTCCACAAACTGTGAGCTCAATAAACCTCTCCTCTTTACCTTTGGGTGTTGGGAATTTTTTTCTCAGCAATGAGAGCAAAGTAATTAAGACAAGCACTATACTGGATTCCTGCTCTTAGGAGGAACCCACAGCTGTGGGCCATGACCCCCTGTCCACTCACCATCTGCCAGGGTTCCTGTCCTCACAAGGGGCGGAGTGGGGTTGGGGCTGGTGACACTGCCCTTGTGTGTGAGTCTTGGAAAACACCAGCACTCCCAGCTCCCAGACTAGCAAGGACAGTCGGAAGTGATGATGCACACAGAAGGGCCTCGGAGGTGTGAAAGTTTGTGCTATTCCATCTGTTCCTGGGACATACTGTTGCTTACTGGTCTCACCAGGAAGTGCTTTGATAATTGTAGGAAATCATGGCATTTTAGTTGATCTTGTGATAAACATGTAAGTGGTTACTAATGTGTACTTCAGATCAATGCAAACATAATTTAAATGGTGTGAAATTTTGAATACTGGGTGTAACTTGAAGACTTTTTAGTTCCTTTTTCTGTAATCACATTACATATGATATACATCCACCTATAATTTTTCTTGAACAAATGATTATTTTGACATAACTAAGAAATAACAGATGTTCAGAGACAACTAGTCCAAGACAGGTGCTTTTTGTTTCTGTAGAAATTTTTGCCAAAACAACTTGACTTATTTCTGTCCTACATATTGTTTAGCTAAAGGTCTTTAAAATTTTGCTCCATGTAGACAGAGACTTTGGTGAATACTAGAGGAACAGATTCTAGTAACATTTGGTTTCCAACTTGATGTACAAGAAGCAGAGTAAAAGAGAGGACAGGTATTGGTTGCTGGCCAGTCTCCTAATCTGATGGATGGGTATATGGTGAAGGATAAAAGACTGTAGATAAATAACTCTGGTATGTGGGGTTCTGAGAGGTCAGAGCTCTTGTGGCTAAGACAGTATTTATTAGGTAAATCATATCAGGGTGCAGAGAAGTGCAGGGAACATCTGAGGCAAAAGGCTCGATAGAGAACAGAATCTTGGGAAATGGAACAGAGACATTCTAAGCAGTGAATCTTTGCTTAATGAAAGAGCTGTTTGATCTCTAAGGTTGGCAGTGTTGCTCTTCAAAAATTGAAAGAGAGTTGGTGCCCACAGCTTCAGTGTTATCTTGCCTTCAGAGATGTCACCGTGTCACTGCAGGCCTCTACTGTGGCTACTGGTATAGAGAGTTCTATTTCTGTGTGCCAGCCGTTGGTTCCTCAGGCAAGTCACTGAGGCCTGGGACAGACTCACAGGTTGGTATAAAGCCAATTAAAGCCAGCTTTAATTCTAAAGCCTGATCAGCACCACCTCAGTGTGGTTTCCAACAGACAGGAGAGAGACAAAGCGCTGCTGTGTAAATGTGTACGACCTCCATGGGCCATGGACCAGAGGATCACTAGCACATCTCTTGGCTCCTGGGTTCCTGTCAAGTCTCCATGCCCTTCCTTCCCAAAAAGAACTGGTACCATGACCACTTCTTTATTTCTGCAGTTCTGGAATGGAGCCATGGCCGTGGGGATGGTGAGAAAGTGTTCTGCCACTGAGCTTCGCCCCCAGTTCTGCTGCTGGGACTTGTAACTTTATAGAGTAAACAGTTTTTCGTAGAGAATGTGCTGCTTTGTGTTTGCCGTGCACTGCTCCATAATAGATTCATGAGCTGTGGCCCTGTCACATGCTCTACTAGCAGCACATCATCATCACTGCTCTGTGTGCTCCGTCTGAGCCACATCCCATTAGTGTCATGACTGTGAGTTCAGTCTTGCTGTATTCATCCATGACTTCATGTGTTTATTGCATTTCTAGATACCCACAAACAATTTACCCAAACTGTAGGAGAAAGATACTGGACGTGCATTTCATGGTTCAACTTGATTTGCCTATTTTGATATTCACAGTTTTAATTCATTTACTTTAACTGCATGTTTTCACAACTATTTGTTTTCCCATTTCCCCATCAGTAATATTTTTCTGTCCAGGGTTTACTCTAAAAGACATGTCTGCAAGGTGTATTTTATACATGTTCTGTTGTGCCTGTGTGTGAAAGTTTGTCAGGGGGTAGAGGCAGGGGTGACATTGGCATCACAGGCAGAACAGTTCCCTCACATTGTAGGACATTAAGTATGTATGACTGTGTTTTGTCTTATTGAAATAGAAAGACATAAAATCTCTCTGCATCCAGAAGAGAAATCAATTCATTACATGTGCTGGATGTCTCAGAAACTACAGCTTAATTGTTTTGCCAAACCTCTGAGGAAGGCTGGATTAATAGCTACAGGACTAAGATGGATTGTAGATCATGTACATGTTTAATTTTCTTGACTAACCAATTGCTCTTTACACTGTTACACTTATTTACCCTCTTGTCAATCACAAGAGCAAATCTGTATTTTCTCCACATTGTTAGTGGTGCTTGAAAACTGCTGACTTTTAAAAATACTTTATTGCCACTTAAAATGGTTGAAATCATAATTTTTGTATTTTATCTTTGTATTTTTGATTTTTAATAAAGCTAAGTGGCTTTTGATATGCTTATTGATTTTAAGTTTATTTTTGTTTCCTGTTCATCCATTTTACCCATTTTAGTTGACTTGTCTTTTCTCTTCATTATCTGTGTGAATGAAAATTATGTTGATATTGGTTAACCCAGGAAAGAGAACTTTATGAAGGGCTGTTGGAGCAAGGCTGAACCTATGGTGAAAGGGAAAAATAGTGGCCATTGGGGATTTCCTGCTAACTTGAAGTGTGTGCGTGTATTTGGTGTTAGTGGATTGAAAACCACTGAGGGGAATCATCCAGGGTGAGGGTGGGTGGTTCCTGCCAAGGCCACTTAAAACTCCTGCTGAAGGTAGACCAGGTGACCACAACAGCAAGTAGGACACACTATCAGGAGCTGGCCAGTCTCCCAATCTTCTGAGCCAGTGTACAGTGAAGGATAAAAGATAGTAGACAGAGTACTGTGGTATACAGGAGTTTGGGAAGGCTGGAGCTTTTGTGGCTAAGACAAAGATTCCTTCAAATTTTCTACTATTTACTGGGCATCTCATATTGAGGAGGGGTTGCAGAGAAGCGCAGGGAGTAACTGAGGCATGATAGTGAGAGAGATCTTGTGAAAGTGGATCAAAGACATCCCGAGCAGGAAATCTCTGCTTAGAGAATCATTTGATCTCTAAGGTTGGTAGGTGTTGTTCTGGAATTCTGAGTAAGATTAAGGGCTCCCAGCTGCAGTCTTGTCTTCCTTCAGGGATGACACAGTACCAAAGGCCACTCTAGGCCTCCATCATGACTGTTTCTGTGTGCCAGTTGCCAACCTGCTGGTTCTCCTGCAGGTTACTGACACCTGGGATGAACTCATAGGTTAATATGGAAGCCTATAGAACCTGTATAGAACCTAAAGCCTGCTCAGTACTACCTCAGAGAGTGAGACAAGAATGTTATCAAGTGCTGAGAACAGCATTTAGGGACAGGAGCATTCTTGCTACACCGATTTAACAGTTTTTTGCTACACCTGGGCTTGGTAAAAAAAGGATATGGAAGTGCAAGGATGGGTCATATTGGAGAGAGCAGGTACAGGAGCCTCAGCAGAGACTGGTCAAAGAGGAAGCCTGTGTTGTTGGTAGGAGTTAAAGTGTGGTCTGGATGCTTGCGGACGCTGCTTGGGTGCATTCCAGATGTGTTCTCTAAGTCTCAGGGTTCCCTTTTTACCTTATCTTTTGTTTTAGCAAAGTTTTCATTTTAATATAGTGAGATATGTCAGTCTTTTCTCAAACTGTGTAGCTAAGTCTTCAGAAATTTTCCCTTTACCAAAGTCAAAATGATATTGTTTTTCATTTTACATTTGGTTTTAGCCAAAAGGCCGAGAAGCTATTTATTTTTCCTTTTATTCTAAAAGTTTTAAATGTGATTGCACACATGTAATTTATTTTTGTGCATGGTGTAAGCATTCAGGTTTTCTTTCTGCACAGATAAAACATCATCCTACCCTTCAGATCCATGTGTTTGTATGTGGTCTGTCAATAAAATACTCTTATGCTACTCTACTTAAAGAGATTCCCAAAAACCACACTGGTTTAATTATTACAGGTTTTTTTTTTAGTAAGCTTTAGGTTTCCTAGACCAGTCTTCTTACCTTGTTTTTCTGTTTATTCTTCCATGTCAATACCATTTTTGCTATTTTTATGGACATTGCATTGAACTTGGAGATCAACTGAAAGAGAGCTGATACCTTTGTGAAATTTTAGAATTTCCATTTTATACTTTTTCAATTTCTTTAAAATAGTTTTTAAAGTAGAATTTGTAGATTTTTAAACATTAATTTTATTTAGAAACAAATATCAATGAGACAGTTTCAAAACAGGTTAGTAGGACAGTTACAATAATTAATATATTGCATATTATTATGTTCACAGTAGTTATTCATAGTACAAGATGCAGACATGATATCCTGTCCAAACACTATTAGTACAAATCTTTCCTCACATTGA